>NC_045804.1:40977196-41280226 GCF_009873245.2 Balaenoptera musculus | reverse complement strand
GTTCCTTATCCCGGTTTTCATAACATGTGAAGGTTTTGCTATTCAGTCCTGGGTCAACCACGTAGGCAGCTTTTGGGTACAAGCTGGGTGGTAGCTATGTTGCAGGTGACACTGAAGAGAAATAAATGGCTCTGTAGCCAAGTGAATGAATTATTTCCTTTGTAAATACAGCTGTTTTTTGTTTTAAATACACCTGTTTATTGAACTTAAACACCTGCTTTAAGTCAATAAACAAAGTCACACTAAACTTATATTTATTGTGCACCTGTTGTATCAAGAACTGCGTTAGATATTTTTCACATATGTTGCTAATCATATGTTTTTAAATATTAACAGAAAATCTTCCCAAACCTTTTGTTGACGTCACATGCCCAGTTATAGGTAAGAAGAAAATCACCATATATTTAAAACAATCTCCTAACCATTATCTCTGCTTGGAGAAATGTGAACCACAAAGCAAAGCTTTCATTGGCCTGGGAGGGAGATCTGTTTCTCCTACAGAGGGGTTTCATAAGAGGAAGGAAACTGGAAATTTGCCCAGATGCTCCTAAGTTATGTGTTCCGCTATTGTTTCTGTTGGGGTGAATTAATAGCCGCCACTGAGCAGAGGATTTTAAAACCAGCAAAAATATTTACTGAATGAATGGCCAGAAACTTTGTCGCCTGGCTCTCTCCTTGGCTTTCCTTGTCAGAAGTCTGCAACATCTATTAAGGCCACATCTCCTCATGTAAAGCTTTTAATGTTGCATTATCTTCGTACTTGCTAGAGCTGGCCTTCTCTCTTGGCTTGCGGTTTTTTGTTTTGCTTTTTTTAAACAACCTGTTTTGTGTCTAAGGTAGAGTGAAGGGTTAACTTCCTTTCCCCTATCAGTGGTGTAGGATACATGTCATTTTGGTAGCCTGACTCTGGGGCTGGGGACAGCAGCCTCAGGGGAAGGAGGGAGGTTAAGTTGGCACACTTACTGTCCCATGTTGGAAGTGTCCGGGGCGTACAGAACTTTCACAGTGCTAATCTGCTAATACTGCAACTCCTCCGATGCCAACAAGCTTTAAAAGGAAATTAAGAATGTCACATGGCATCTCCAAGTGAAATATCAAGAGCTGCTCACCAGGGTCCTTCAATAATGGCTGTTCATTTGGGGATAAAGTTATTATGGTAAGGAGAAGGGAGCTGACTTTGGAAGGGGTTGAGAAGATATAAAAGTCAAAAGCCATCAACTCTTACAGCTCTGCAAAGTGTTTTCATCTTTACATGATATTTGAGATGTTGCATTTTACAGCTTTATTCCTAAATTGTCATCAAGTTCCCTAAGAAACCATGAGCCAGATTTCTTTTAAATTTATTTTTACTCATTCCTAGCACGCTGCCGTGGGACCCAAGGGAATTTTTATTAAGGGAGGAGGGACCTGGCACCATAAGAGATTCATTATTAGAATTGGAAAGTATTAGATGGGCCCATATTCAAATGATAAAAATCAACACATTCTGAAGCCACACAGACATGGATAATCAACGACTCTGCTTGATCCAATCGGTCCTTTTCCACTTGTGAAAATAACCAAGTGCTGTCTTACACTCAGGAGCAGCAGACATCAGGAAGTGAACTAAGAGAGGAAGAATGTGGTGGCAAAGAAGAGAGTCAAAAACTAAAAACAGATCAAATACATCAGGAAATGGAAAAAACAAATAATTTTCCCTATTTTTTCTAAGTTCCTAAAGCAGAAAAAATCTTTTTTTATTATTGCTAAGATCAAACTGAGAAAGGAATTTATGTGAGTAGACTGGTGGCCAATGTAAGACAAATACTATAATATTTATTTTTTCTTTTAAGTGTCCCCCTGTAACCGGGCCAATAGGAAAAGCTCTAGCTGCCCTCAGAAAGCAGCTGTCCCTGAAGTTCAGCCTTGCTCATGGAAGCTGCACACAGTTTCTCTAAATGTCTGTTAACGTTACACTTCAAAAAGGAAAAGAAAAGCTAAGCCTACTTATAAACAGCATTATTTCCAAATCTTTAACTGAAATAACTTCCATCGTCCTCTGTGAATAAGAATTGAAACTATGCGATTGAATAAAGAAAAATATTAATCCTCTCATTTTCTAATTTCAGGAAATACGCTGTCTCGAGTTTTTGCTTATAAGTCATCTAAGTTTAAAAAGTCAAGGTTTGGCCAGCATGGCTAGTGTACTTGGCAGAGCCAGGACCGAGGACTCGGCTGGCTCGGTGTGAGTGGTGAGGCCAGGAGAAGGATTCCACCAGGGCAGCTGGGGTGTCCAACAGGGTAGGGGCCGCACGGTGGGGAAATCAGTTACATACGGGAGGATTAAGGAAATCAGTAAATATGCTGAGGACGATGGGAGCCAGGCTTCTCACTTCTGCAGAAGGAAATTACAAATACGGAAGCGAGACGGCGCAAACAAACCCAGGGGGTTAGACTGAAATGGGAGGTACTGGGATGAACTCCTGATATTTCACATAAATAGACAAAGAAATAGAAACCCACGTATGTATATGTGTGTAAGCATGTTCCCCCTCAAATTCTGCTGAGCAAGCCTGGAAGCACTGATACACTGGCAGCAACAACTGGACCCACTACCCAGATCTTGGTTTTTAAAAGCCACACACCACCAACGGGAACCAAGGCTCTTGGAAGAAATGGCTGAATCCATCACCCGGCCAGGGAAAGCACTAGATGAACCTGGAATCAGTATTCCTGAGCCAGGGAGTAAGGAAGTGCTCCAAGAATGACAGGGACATGTCAAAAGGATACTGCTGCCAGAAGAAAGAGGCTTCCACTACCCAAATCTGGGACAAATCGTCTGGCTTATGCCAGAGAATGCATTTGGTTGTTGACGATTTATCTTTGTTCTCTGTTGCGGCTGTGTGCGCTACAGCTGGTATCCTTACCAGCCTTCTAGGAGACACATACTGCTGATGAGGCCAAAGTGTGCGACTAAACTGGCACAAATTCATCACCACAAATGAACACATAGCTCAAATCTGTGCCCTCTTGACAACATGGTTGCTTGTTTAAAATATGTAAGATGTGGATGTCTACCCATCAGAAATATGGATACACTTTGCTAATAAGGTCCTTCTTTGGATACATAGAAGCCTGCATTTATTAATATTTGTGCTTTGAATGCTTGCTTATGTCAGGGTACTAACAATCAGATGCAGAGACAAGTTGTTTCGGTTGCTCATACATACAAAAAATCTTTTTTCTAAGTTTTATTCTGCATATCAACTAGAAGAAAAATTTTTTTCTTTACTGGAAGATAACTTGTAAGACATGGTATCAATTAGGTTGGCCTTAAATGTTCCCCTTCCCTAAATTCAGACTAAAAGATTAATCACTTAGGGAAGAAAAAAATCTTTCTCACTGACAATCTGTGACTGAGAGTTAGCTTTGACGTTTAAAAATAATTTTCATATTGAAATAATTTCAAACTTAAAAGTTATAGGAAGAGCATTAAGAAACTCTCAAATATCCTTCACTCAGGTGATTCTCCAGTTGTTAGCATGTTTTCAGATTTGTCTTATTCTCACATAAATGTGTGTGTAAATATCCATATACACACAGTATTTGTTTATACAGATAATAATCTATTTCTGAGATCAACCAATTTATTTCAACCACAGATTTATACATAATTTAATTACTCAAATGACATATGTCAAGTTAGGAAAGGTAACTGATGGTGCTGCTAAAGCTGAAGGTTTTGTTTTGGTGTGGTTTTGAATTTGGTGGGTAAATCATGCTCTTACACACTAGTCCTATGATCAAATCAAGCTGTCTATGAAGGCCAGGCATCAAGAAACACAAGAGAAGCAGAAAGTCAGTCAAATGGCATGGCTGGGACTAGACAAGTGTGTGCTCTGTATAAAAGGGTGCAGCTATTACTTTCATAGATGGTTCCTATTCTGAAATGTAGACTGAGCTGCGCCAGAAGTTCTGATTTTTCAAGAGAAGGTAGAAATATGGATTCTTTTAGGGATAGTATCCTATTTTAAAATGGGACTAAGGCTTAAAAATAATAAAACTGGTCTGAGGAAAAAAAATTCATCTCTCACTTGTGTACAGCTCACCACACTACCAGTTGACAGGTGCAATAATAACTCCCATTTAATTTTTGGTGATGACTAACAGAAAGTTATAATTCCATAAATAGGTAATAGACACTGTGCAAAAACAATGAAAAAATGACCCTACCCTCGGATCCTGTAGTCAATTCCCTTGCAAAGGAAGTGATGCAATACAAACTACATGCAGGATAAATAGAAAAGGAAGATTGAGCTGGCAAGAATTGATCCCATATTACAAAACAACATCTGCAAAGCAGAGCTTTTTAAAGGAAACTCACGGAGTATTCTCACTTACAAAGAATCTGGTTCAAACACAGTAATTACCAAGAAATTTGTAATGATTCAAAAGAACAAAGACTTTTAATTTATTTATTTTTAAAAAAGAACACGAGCAAGGAAGTGTCCTTTGCATTCAAAGGCTGACATTAAGATTTATGTAGTAAAATCAGTATTTACATATTACTAATTAGTATGACTAGTGTTTAGTTTTGGCTTATAGAACAATTCAGTTAGTTAATCAAGATACTACAATGACTAAAATAAAATTGATCTGGATTATATTTTTAAACATTTAATTATCCTTTAAGAAGTGTTTCAAGTCCCACCAGCTCCGCTCTCTCTCCTTGGCCCCTCTAGCCTGAATAATCTCTCTCTTTACTGGATACTAAGGATTCACTGTCTCTACAACTTATTTGTCAATGAACTGGATGCTACACTGGGGTCACTCTTTTATTACCCTTTAAGCTATAGAATTTTTATTGTTGTTTAATATTTCAAGTGCTTCTATATTTCCTTATATTCTCCAATAGTCCCAAGAAGTGTTACTCCAAGTGTTCCAGTCTGCAAATTGTTTGTTGCTTGGTCTGTGGTAAGTACGGAAACAGAGGGCATTCAGAAACTCTTTATGGCAATTTGACATTACAGTGACAGCCAAGAGTGAGACCCGTGAACTCATTTTGTTCAACAAAGTATGGACCATTTTGGATGCTGTTAAACTCTTATGGTGTAGTCGAGCATGACCCAGGCTGGATATTCGTCATCCACGGCAGGACCAAGTTACAATTTGTAATACTTAAGAATAGTTTATAAAATCTAACTCAAAAGTACATAAAAATCTCAGCAGTGTAAGCATGTATTTATTTTTATTACTTTCTATGTTTACAATTCTTTAAATTTTGAATAAGGCCTGGTTTTGAATTAGCAGTTTAACGCTATCAGCTACGTCAGGAAAGTAACATTTGTATTATTTATTTATTTATTTAACATCTTTCTTGGAGTATAATTGCTTTACAATGGTGTGTTAGTTTCTGCTGTAAAAGAAAGTGAATCAGCTATATGTATACATACATCCCCATATCCCCTCCCTCTTGTGTCTCCCTCCCACCCTCCCTATCCCACCCCTCTAGGTGGACACAAAGCACCAAGCTGATCTCCCTGTGCTATGAGGCTGCTTCCCACTAGCTATCTATTTTACATTTGGTAGTGTATATATGTCCATGCCACTCTCTCACTTTGTCCCAGCTTACCCTTCCCCCTCCTCGTGTCCTCAAGTCCATTCTCTACATCTGCGTCTTTATTCCTGTCCTGCCCCTAGATTCTTCAGAACCTTTTTTTTTTTCTTTTAGATTCCATATATATGTGTTAGCATACGGTATTTGTTTTTCTCTTTCTGACTTACTTCACTCTGTATGACAGACTCTAGGTCCATCCACCTCACTACAAATAACTCACTTTCATTTCTTTTTATGGCTGAGTAATATTCCATTGTATATATGTGCCACATCTTCTTTATCCATTCATCTGTCGATGGACACTTAGGTTGCTTCCGTGTCCTGGCTATTGTAAATAGAGCTGCAATGAACATTGTGGTACGTGACTCTTTTTGAATTATGGTTTTCTCAGGGTATATGACCAGTAGTAGGATTGCTGGGTCGTATGGTAGTTCTATTTTTAGTTTTTTGAGGACCCTCCATACTGTTCTCCATAGTGGCTATATCAATTTACATTCCCACCAACAGTGCAAGAAGGTTCCCTTTTCTCCACACTCTCTCCAGCATTTACTGTTTGTAGATTTTTTGATGATGGCCATTCTGACCAGTGTGAGGTGATACCTTATTATAGTTTTGATTTTCATTTCTCTAATGATTAGTGATGTTGAGCATCCTTTCATGTGTTCGCTGGCAATCTGTATATCTTCTTTGGAGAAATGTCTGTTTAGGTCTTCTGCCCATTTTTGGATTGGGTTGCTTGTTTTTTTGATATTGAGCTGCATGAGTTGCCTGTATATTTTGGAGATTAATCCTTTGTCAGTTACTTCGTTTGCAAATATTTTCTCCCATTCTAAGGGTTGTCTTTTCGTCTTGTTTATGGTTTCCTTTGCTGTGAAAAAGCTTTTAAGTTTCATAAGGTCCCATTTATTTTTGTTTTTATTTCCATTTCTCTAGGAGGTGGGTCAAAAAGGATCTTGCTGTGATTTATGTCATGGAGTGTTCTGCCTATGTTTTCCTCTAAGAGTTTTATAGTGTCTGGCCTTACATTTAGGTCTTTAATCCATTTTGAGTTTGTTTTTGTGTATGGTGTTAGGGAGTGTTCTAATTTCATTCTTTTACATGTAGCTGTCCAGTTTCCCCAGCACCACTTATTAAACAGGCTGTCTTTTCTCCACTGTATATTCTTGCCTCCTTTATCAAAGATAGGGTGACCATATGTGCGTGGGTTTATCTCTGGGCTTTCTATCCTGTTCCACTGATCTATATTGCTGTTTTTGTGCCAGTACCATACTGTCTTGATTACTGTAGCTTTGTATTAGAGTCTGAAGTCAGGGAGCCTGATTCCTCCAGCTCCGTTTTTCTTTCTCAAGATTGCTTTGGCTATTCAGGGTCTTTTGTGTTTCCATACAAATTGTGAAATTTTTAGTTCTAGTTCTGTGAAAAATGCCATTGTTGTTTGATAGGGATCGCATTGAATCTGTAGATTGCTTTGTGTAGTAGAGTCATTTTCACAATGTTGATTCCTCCAATCCAAGAACACGGTATATCTCTCCATCTGTTTGTATCACCTTTAATTTCTTTCATCAGTCTTATAGTTTTCTGCATACAGGTCTTTTGTCTACTTAGGTAGGTTTTATTCCTAGGTATTTTATTCTTTTTGTTGCAGTGGTAAATGGGAGTGTTTCCTTGATTTCTCTTTCAGATTTTTCATCACTAGTGTATAGGAATGCAAGAGATTTCTGTGCATTAATTTTGTCTCCTGCTACTTTACCAAATTCATTGATTAGCTCTAGTAGTTTTCTGGTAGCATCTTTAGGATTCTCTATGTAAAGTATCATGTCATCTGCACACAGTGACAGTTTGACTTCTTCTTTTCCCATTTGGATTCCTTTTATTTCTTTCTCTTCTCTGATTTCTGTGGCTAAAACTTCCAAAAATATGTTGAATAATAGCGGTGAGAGTGGGCAACCTTTGTCTTGTTCCCGATCTTAGTGGAAATGGTTTCAGTTTTTCACCATTGAGAATGATATTGGCTGTGGGTCTGTCATATATGGTCTTTATTACGTTGAGGTAAGTTCCCTCTATGCCTACTTTCTGGAGGGTTTTTATCATAAATGGGTGTTGAATTTTGTCAAAAGCTTTTTCGGCATCTATTGAGATGATCATATGGATTTTCTCCTTCAATTTGTTAATATGGATTATCACATTGGTTGATTTGCGTATATTGAAGAATCCTTGCATTCCTGGGATAAACCCCACTTGATCATGGTGTATGATCCTTTTAATGTGCTGTTGGATTCTGTTTGCTAGTATTTTGTTGAGGATTTTTGCATCTATGTTCATCAGTTTTGCATCTAGTTCATCAAACTACTGGCCTATAGTTTTATTTTTTTGTGGCATCTTTTGGTATCAGGGTGATGGTGGCCTCGTAGAATGAGTTTGGGAGTGTTCCTCCCTCGGCTATATTTTGGAAGAGTTTGACAAGGATAGGTGTTAGCTCTTCTCTAAATGTTTGATAGAATTTGCCTGTGAAGTCATCTGGTCCTGGGCTTTTGTTTGTTGGAAGATTTTTAATCACAGTCTCAATTTCGGTGCTGGTGATTGGTCTGTTTATATTTTCTATTTCTCCCTGGTTCAGTCTCGGAAGGTTGTGCTTTTCTAAGAATTAATCCATTTCTTCCAGGTAATCCATTTTATTGGCATACAGTTGCTTGTAGTAATCCCTCATGATCCTTTGTATTTCTGCAGTGTCAGCGGTTACTTCTCCTTTTTCATTTCTAATTCTATTGATTTGAGTCTTCTCCCTTTTTTTCTTGATGAGTCTGGCTAATGGTTTATCAATATTTTTATCTTCTCAAAGAACCAGCTTTTAGTTTTATTGATCTTTGCTATTGTTTCCTTCATTTCTTTTTCATTTATTTCTGATCTAATCTTTATGATTTCTTTCCTTCTGCTACCTTTGGGGTTTTTTTGTTTTTCTTTCTATAATTGCTTTAGGTGTAAGTTTAGGTTGTTTATTTGAGGTGTTTCTTGTTTCTTGAGGTAGGAATGTATTGCTATAAACTTCCCTCTTAGAACTGCTTTTGCTGCATCCTATAGGTTTTGGGTCGTTGTGTTTTCTTTCTTTCTTTTTTTTTAACGAAGGTAGAGATTAGTCCTGACATTTTTTTAAACTTTGGGTTTATTTATTTATTTATTTATTTATTTACGGCTGTGTTGGGTCTTCGTTTCTGTGTGAGGGCTTTCTCCAGTTGCGGCAAGTGGGGGCCACTCTTCATCGCGGTGCGCGGGCCTCTCACTGTCGCGGCCTCTCTTGTTGCGGAGCACAGGCTCCAAACGCGCAGGCTCAGTAATTGTGGCTCATGGGCCTAGTTGCTCCGTGGCATGTGGGATCTTCCCAGACCAGGTCTTGAACCCGTGTCCCCTGCATTGGCAGGCAGATTCTCAACCACTGCGCCACCAGGGAAGCCCTTGTTGTGTTTTCATTGTCATTTGTTTCTAGGTATTTTTTGATTTCCTCTTTGATTTCTTCAGTGACCTCTTGGTTATTTAGTAGTGTACTGTTTAGCCTCCATGTGTTTGTATCTTTTACAGACTTTTTCCTATAATTGATATCTAGTCTTATAGCGTTGTGGTCTGAAAAGATACTTGATACGATTTCAATTTTCTTAAATTTACCAAGGCTTGATTTGTGACACATGATATGATCTATCCTGGAGAATGTTCCATGAGCACTTGAGAAGAAAGTGTAATCTGCTGTTTTTGGATGGAGTGTCCTATTAATATCAATTAAGTACATTTTGTTTAATGTATCATTTAAAGCTTGTGTTTCCTTATTTATTTTCATTTTGGATGATCTGTTCATTGGTGAGAGTGGGGTGTTAAAGTCCCCTACTATGATTGTGTTACTGTCGATCTCCCCTCTTATGGCTGTTACCATTTGCATTATGTATTGAGGTGCTCCTATGTTGGGTGCATAAATATTTACAATTGTTGTATCTTCTTCTTGGATTGATCCCTTTATCATTATTTAGTGTCCTTCTTTGTCTCTTGTAATAGTCTTTATTTTAAAGTCTGTTTTGTCTGATATGAGAATTGCTACTCCAGCTTTCTTCTGATTTCCATTTGCATGGAATATCTTTTTCCATCCCCTCACTTTCAGTCTGTATGTGTCCCTAGGTCTGAAGTGGGTCTCTTGTAGACAGCATATGTATGAGTCTTGTTTTTGTATCCATTCAGCCAGTCTATGTCTTTTGGTTGGAGCATTTAATCTATTTCCATTTAAGGTAATTATTGATATGTATGTTCCTATTACCATTTTCTTAATTGTTTTGGGTTTGTTATTGTAGGTCTTTTCCTTCTCTTGTGTCTCCTGACTAGAGAAGTTCCTTTAGCATTTGTTGTAGAGTTGGTTTGGTGGTGCTGAATTCTCTTAGCTTTTGCTTATCTGTAAAGTTTTTAATTTCTCTGTCGAATCTGAATGAGATCCTTGCTGGGTAGAGTAATGTTGGTTGTAGGTTTTTCCGTTTCATCACTTTAAATATGTCCTGACACTCCCTTCTGGCTTGCAGCGTTTCTGCTGAAAGATCAGCTGTTAACCTTATGGGGATTCCACTGTATGTTAATTGTTGCTTTTCCCTTGCCGCTTTTAATAGTTTCTCTTTGTATTTAATTTTTGATACTTTGATTAATATGTTTCTTGGTGTGTTTCTCCTTGGATTTATCCTGTATGGGACTCTCTGTGCTTCCTGGACTTGACTATTTCCTTACCCATATTAGGGAAGTTTTCAACTATAATCTCTTCAAATATTTTCTCAGTCCCTTTTTTTTTCTCTTCTTCTTCTGGGACTCCTATAATTCAAATGTTGGTTGTTTGATATTGTCCCAGAGGTCTCTGAGATTGTCCTCAATTCTTTTCATTCTTTTTTCTTTATTCTGCTCTGCGGTAGTTATTTCCACTATTTTATGTTCCAGGTCACTTATCCATTCTTCTGCCTCAGTTATTCTGTTATTGATTCCTTCTAGAGAATTTTTAATTTCATTTATTGTGTTGTTCATCATTGTTTGTTCTTTAGTTCTTCTAGGTCCTTGTTAAACGTTTCTTGTATTTTCTCCATTCTGTTTCCAAGATTTTGGATCATCTTTACTATCATTACTCTGAATTCTTTTTCAGGTAGACTGCCTATTTCCTCTTCATTTGTTTGGTCTGGTGGGTTTCTACCTTGCTCCTTCATCTGCTGTGTATTTCTCTGTCTTCTCATTTTGCTTAACTTACTGTGTTTGGGGTGTCCTTTTCACAGGGTGCAGTTTCGTAGTTCCCATTGTTTTTGGTGTCTGCTCCCAGTGGGTAAGGGTGGTTCAGTGGGTTGTGTAGGCTTCCTGGTGGAGGGGACTGGTGTCTGTGTTCTGGTGGATGAGGCTGGATCTTGTCTTTCTGGTGGGCAGGACCGCATCCAGTGGTGTGTTTTGGGGTGTCTGTGACCTTATTATGATTTTTGGCAGCCTCTCTGCTAATGGGTGGGGTTGTGTTCCTGTAATGCTAGTTGTTTGGCATAGGGTGTCCAGCACTGTGGCTTGCTGGTCGTTGAGTGGAACTGGGTCTTAGCATTGAGATGGAGATCTCTGGGAGAGCTTTCGCCATTTGATATTACGTGGGGCTGGGAGGTCTCTGGTGGACCAATGTCCTGAACTTGGCTCTCCCACCTCAGAGGCTCAGGCCTGACACCTGGCCAGAGCACCAAGACCCTGTCAGCCATATGGCTCAGAAGAAAACAGAGAAAAAAAAAAGAAAGAAAAATAAATAAATAAATAAATAAAGTTATTAAAATAGAAAAAAATTATTAAAAATTAAAAATTTTAAAATAAAAAAAAGAAAGAAGAGACCAACCAAACCAAAAAACAAATCCACCAATGATAACAAGCGCTAATAACTATATTAAAAAAAAAAAAAAAAAGGACAGTCAGAACCCTAGGACAAATGGCAAAAGCAAAGCTATACAGACAAAATCACAAAAAGAAGCATATACATACACACTCACAAAAAGAGAAAAAGGAAAAAAATATACATATATATATAAAAAATTTAAAAAAGGAAGAGAGCAACCAAATCAATAAACAAATCTACCAATGATAATAAGCTCTAAATACTAAACTAAGATAAACATAAAACCAGAAACAAATTAGATGCAGATAGCAAACCCCAAGTCTACAGTTGCTCCCAAAGTCCACCACCTCAATTTTGGGATGATTCGTTGTCTATTCAGGTATTCCACAGATGCAGGTACATCAAGTTGATTGTGGAGATTTAATCTGCTGCTCCTGAGGCTGCTGGGAGAGATTTCCTTTTCTCTTCTTTGTTCACACAGCTCCTGGGGTTCAGCTTTGGGTTTGGCCCCGTCTCTGCGTGTAGGTCCCCTGAGGGCGTCTGGGTAAGTGGGGAGTTTCTTGCCTTTTGGGAAGTCTGAGGTCTTCTGCCAGCGTTCAGTAGGTGTTCTGTAAGAGTTGTTCCACATGTAGATGTAGTTTTGATGTATTTGTGGGGAGGAAGGTGATCTCCACGTCTTACTCCTCCGCCATCTTGAAGGCCCCCACTTTGTATTATTTATTTTTAATCTAATTTAACTTAAGCCTAATCCTCAGCAAAATAAGCTTCACAGCCTTGTTTTGTCCAGAAAAGACACATCTTTTCTGAATGTAGCAGTCGTAGTTAACCAAATGATAATGATGAAAGTGGGTCCAGAGAAATGGAGACCAAAAGAGTTTGTACTAAGTTCACTGAGAGGCATGAGTCCCTCATACACTGAGTCTGGTTTTGGAGCCACAACTGATGGGGAGGTGTGTTATTGGCAGAGATGACTAACTAATAAAGCCATAAAAGCATCAAAATAAGGCAGCATTTACACATAAAGAAATAACTTCAAAATCAAAAGATGTATTTGAGAGAAAAAGCTAACATTTACAGGATAGTCTCAGCCTGGTCAAGGCAGTCCATAAGGACATCAAGATAGGAGTCGGGCAAAGAAGCATAGGTGTTGGACCTGAACTGGAAGAGCTATATCAGAGGCTGCAGGCTCTTTCCTGGGGTTTCAGAGACTCTCGCTGGTAGACAGACAAGCTCAAACCGCATTGTTCTTTTCAGGCCATAGGCACCTTCAGGGATTACATTGTCCTTTGAGGGTTTGATGAGAGAGAGAAGATGCCGACTGTAAAAGGAACCTAAGGCCACTGCATCCAAGGTGGTATGCTGTTTGGTTTTTCAATCAGAGTTTAAATGTATTTTTTAAATGTACATTGAATATATACTCCATCTGTAAATGAAAATGTCTGGTTTTGTAGAAAGAGGGCATTAACCTGTAAAAGTGAACCTTCGTGTTTTGAATGCCTCAAGAGATTAATATATTTTAAGATATTTCTCGTAGGAGTAAGGATTATGTCATCTGTTACTGTATTTTTATAGCTCGCTGGGTATTTGGCTTTCCAAGGTGACGCAAGGCAGTTCCTTGCTTTTGCACGATGAATGAATTGCTTATTTCTTTGCCTGCCCTTTAATTCCAGCATATTCAGGAAAGGAGTGGTACAGAGTAAATGGTGAAGGGCATTTCCCATTTTAAAAAACTGGCAAATGTGAGGCTTCACTAAAGAACACAAGGAAGTACAAATATAGGTGGATTTTGCTATTCTCTCTACTCTGTTCATATTATATACACACATACGTGTTGGAGCTCTAAATTAATTTCATTTAAGGTAAATTAACAGTTGTACAATGCAGATTTCTCAAAACTGAAATTTTTTTTCAGGAATCATTTCATGGAGTCAATTTAGACCAGACTGAAAAAAAACCACAAAAATTAATATTTGTTAATTCTACTCTCAATATATATTAATAGAAGGTAAAGACTACACTATAGTGTTTAAGGCAGTTTAAACATTTTCTTGTTAGATTGAAAATATTAAAAATAACGGTAAAAAAATTCAAACAAGGAAACCTCAGTCCCACTCTTCAGAGGTTCCTATTGTTAAAAACTTCTTATACATCCTTCCAGAAAACTTTATGTGCCTCTGCTCCAGACACATTTATTTTTAAAATAAAATTATATATGTGTGTAGATATATGTGTGTGTGTATAATACATAAAACATACACACACACTATATAACCTGATCTATACGTTGCTTTTTCAAATTAGTCTACTCTAAATGATATGGCCAAGATGGCTGAACCCCAAACAGTCCAGCTGTTCTCCCGCACTGCCAGCCCCTCTTGCAGTGAGGCAGGCCATGTGATTAGCTCTGGCCAACGGGCTATGGGATACACACACTCCTGGGCCAAAGAGCAGAGAAGCTGGCGTCCACGCCACCCTGGTGATTGAGGAAGCTTTGCGTTTGAGCCGGCAGAGCCGCAAGATCCAAGCAGCCTGAGTGCTCAGTGGCTGCCTGCAGAGTCTCCTGGATCCACAGGCTTTCTCGGAGTGAGACACAATCCTTTGTTACACTAAGCTGCTGAGACTTGGGGGTTGTTTGTGACTGCAGCATACCCTACCACATCCTAATTCAGCAGCCTCTCCGTATTAGTCTACCTCATTCTTCTAAACAACAGTACAGGTAAGTAGTAACTGATGCACCAGCCCCTACTGATGGACTTTGAGGTTGCTCCTAGTTTTGTTATTGTTGTTACTATAGACATGTCACCATTAACACGATTTTACATGCAGTTTTGCTAACACGTATGCAAATATTTCTGTGGGGTAAATTCCTTGAAGTGGAATTGCTGGGCATAGAATAGTACACTAAAAATATTGTTAAAACAAGTAATACTTCAATGACCAAAATTCAAAAGGCACACAAAGGAATGCAACGAAAAGTCTCTCTCACACCCTATCCCATTGCCTTCCTCTGACTATAACCAATGTTATCAATTTCATATGTATCTTGAGAGATATCAAATATATGAATATATATGCAAAATTATATAGCTCTGTATGGATATATGTATATGCATATATAGAGATACGCATGTGCATATGTATATTTAGGGTAGATTCTGAGAGAGATTTCTAAATTGCCTCTCCATGAGAGTGCCTGTTTCCCCATACTCTTCTACGGCTGTCTTTAAAATAAGAGGTGCTCATGCTGTGTTTCTGTGACAGCAATAATAACAACTGCTAATATTTGGGCAAGCCTTTTGCATTATCTTAAGGGAAGAGGTCCAGCTATAACTGTCAGGTGAACTCACAATCTATGTAGTGTTTGCAAAACAAATTCACAGCGATCAAGCTGCCCCAATGTCAGGTCCAAACTACTTTAACGCTTCTCCTCTCCTAAAGGCCAGGGAAATGGGCTAAGTAAAGGATGAGGGTAATACAGGGCAGGCAGGAAGAAGCAAGAGCAGTGCAGGTGAGTGGAGAGGTCTGACCGGGAAACAGCAAGGAGACTGATGTGGCTGAAAGGTGTCTGCAAACACTCCAGAGACGTGGTAGGACACTGAAAGTAGTGACCAGTGCCAGGGACCAACGTGACAATGGATCGCATGTGAAGGGTGAGGAAGCTGGAGAGGAGAGTGCCGGGACACCAGATGTGAGGCTGAGAAAGGGCAGGCTGGGGAGCTGTTGGCAAGAGAAACAGAAGGGAGCAGGCAAGGAGTTGATAAGGGCAACCCTGAAGGCCAGGGTTCACAGACTCAGTAAAGGTACAGATGGTTGGGTGTCCTCTGTCAGAATGTGCTGATTTTCCCTGCTAATTTAGGTCTAAAGAGCAAACTGAAAGTGGATACTTTGAACACTATTTTCATGGTTGTAACTTGGGGGAATCCCTAAGGTAAGACTGTAACTTTTAATATGCCTTTAAACAACTCTGTCCACTTATCACAATTTCCTGGGCATGAGTGTAGAGGTATTCTGGTGTGGGAGCTGCTTTTTTTTTTTTGTAATTTAATAATGTTTATGGGCCTTTTAAAAAGTAGGCTAACTAAATCACTTGGCTTTGTAAATTCTGAATTAATCTTAATGGCGGATGGTTACTTGACTTCCATCCTTATACTGAAACCTGGGCACATAGTGGTTGAAGCAATGGCTTCGCCAAAAGAGGATGGGTTCCCTAAGAAGAGAGGGAGAAGGCTGTCACCTAGGAGAAGGCTACTGACCGGAGACAGGCAATCAAGGAAGAAGAGGAGGGCCTGATACTGGGCAACAGCTCCGAGAGTGAAGGAAAGGGGAAAGGCAGCACTCTGGGGGGCAAAAGAGTGGCATTTTGAAATCTGTATTTCCAATTCAGATATTTCTTCCTACTGCCTGTGGAATGTCTCACAGGTACCTCAGACTCAATGTGTTTGGAACTTAAACTCCTATCAATGAAGCCTGCAAATCTTGTTCTTTTCCACATCTCCATGAATGGTTATCCACTCAGCCATGAAGAAACTGGAAAGCAAATGAGGCCCTTCTTCCCTACCCTCTGCCAGCCACTGAGGACGCCAGACGCATCTCTCAAATCCATCCCCTCTGCTCCAGCCTCACTCCTTGGTCTGACTTGATTTTCTACAATACCCACTACCTAGATTTCCTGACTTCAGTGGTGACTCCCAATTCTTCAGTTTTAGATTTTTTTCCCCTCTAAGTATGACATATTTCGAACACGGTAGCAGACTCTGTATGGTCTCTACCCAAATCCATCCCCCAGCCCTCTTTCTTTGCCAGCAGAGCCCTGATTCCGTACAGGTGTTCAGCGTCCCACCCCCCGTACCCCCATTCCCGCCACACACCCCCTCAGTCTGCTCAGGGAATGGAATCCTCTCCCCAGCTCCAGGAAAACGGATCTTGGTTAGCAAGCTGAAACTGGGAATTCCAATCCCCTTGTTAGTGATCAGATTAGGAAAGTTTCCTTGATCTGAGCGGAGATGAGGGAGAAATCCTTTTAGAATGTTGTACACGGTTCCTGGATTTTCATCTTGAGGTGAGGGGAGCCGGCTGAAAAGGATCAGTGAAATGGCTGAGGGAATGGAAAGGACCTGGGTCTCTGAGGACAGGGTTGAGCAACTGGGTTACCCAACTTGGATCTATCCTACCTCCAGACTTCTGGTTACAGGAGAGAAATAACTTCCCTTGTTGTTTATAAGCCACTTTCATTTGGGTTTTCTGTGACTTGTAGCCAAAGCATCCTGCTACAGATAACAGTTTGATAAGCTTAGCTATGAATACTGAGTTTGAGTTTATTGTGGGACATCCAAGTGGAAACAAGATCAAAGGATGAGAATGGGGGAGAGGAGAGGAGAGTAGATTCAAGTACAGAAGTGACATTTCCAGTTACATCAGAGTAGCTGCAGTCACCAGGTATGATTATGACTAATGACGGCTAACAATTATTCAGTGCTTCTTATGGGCTAGGCCCCATTCCAAATGTATTAAAAGAATCTCTCTCTTATCCTCACAACTCGCAACAATGGAAGTTTCCATCCCTACTTTACATATGGCAGAAATGAGGACCAGAGAGGTTTAGTAAGTTGCCAAAGGTTACAGAGGTGGTGGGTATCAGTGCCGCAGTTCAAACCCAGCTGGCTGACGACAGAGTAAACGCTCAGCTCTTTATGCCACGCGACCTACGCTTAAATCACAGGAAGGGAAAAGAGTGGAGTCGTAATGAGCAGTAATCAGAGAGGTGAAGACGAAGCATAAAACTTTAAAAGGAGCAGTTTCATCTGCAGGGAAAGAGTGAGGTGTAACAGTCACAAACTCTGAAAGTGAGGGAGCTGGGGAGACAACCAGAGTCCCAGGTCAGGGGCGAGGCTCTGGCCCCGAGACAGCCTGTGGACAGTCTGTACAGGACAAGAGAGAGGGCGCAGAGGTGCAGGCAGAGGCTGGACGCCGACGACACCCGATGCACGCTTTGGCTGAGGAGCGGCTACAATGCATTTCACTTTCTGGTCTTAACAAGATACTAAGTCACTTACAAACAGGAAAATAGTATTTACTGAATACCTACCCAAATGCCAAGCACTAGGCTAGGAGAAACTTTATATCATTTAATCCTCACAATTACCTTAACCATAATCGTGACACCATCTTTTCATGAACAATTTCACCAAGCAAATAGAATTTATAAGCATAGAGTCCTTCACATCCATCAGCAAATCCATCCGCAAATCCTATTAGTTCAACCTTCAAAATGTATGCAGAATCAATCATTTCTCCTATAAATGGTCTTCAGCACCAATGGTTTCCCAATATTTGGAAAGATATTCTGGCACTAAGTTTAGTCACCTTTATTATATCCTCAAATGTCGCTTTGTGGACAAACCTGAAAAAGACTGGGTTCCTATTACTCATTTATCCAAGTGTTTATTGTGTTACACAGTGTGCTACGGGCTTATGTACAATGGTCATCAATATAATCATGGCCTGAGATCCTCCGGACAGCCTTGCAGGGTATACAAACAAGTAAGTAGAAAATACAGCACAGGAGCTATCATGATAGAGAAAATGCAGGGTGATATTGGAGTACAAATGAAGGGCAGTTAACCCAGACCTTGAGGATCTGAGAAGGTGATCCAAGAAGTAACATCTAAGTTGAGAACTAAAGGATGGGTAGGCATGATCAGGGGATACAGATGGGGTGGTGGGAAAGCAGTGCTCCACACAGAGGTCACAGCGGGAACAAAGGCTGAGAAGCTTAAGACAGAGGAAGGTGTGTTTAAAGAAAAGAAGTTCCGTAAGGTTGGAGCACAGGGCACATGAAAGATAGTGCAGGTAAAGGGAAGGAAAGACAGTGAGAGAGAAGATAGGAGAACTAATCACTGATGACACAGGGCCTTGCAAGTCCCATTAAGTTTAGGTTTTATCCCCAAAGGGAGAGTCACTGAAGGATTTCAACACAGAGGCATAGGTGTTGAGTTTTGCATTTCAGAAAGCGAATTCTGGCTATGGCATGGAAGTATTAAGACAGGAGACAACTAGGAGGCCACTTAGGAGAAACTGCATCCATGGGACCCTTAATAGAGACCTAAACTAGAACACAGTGGGAGACAGATTCAAAAGACACTTAGGAAACTGAACTGACCCCATCTGGTGACTGACTAGATGGGGGTGGAGATGGTTAAAAAGAGAGACGAATCAAGAATAACCAGATTTCTGGCTTGGGCGTTAGGTGGAAGGCTGAACACAGAGCAGCTTTTACATGTTGGTAAATTTCTCAAGGTAGCGACACGTTTTAGAAAAGTGACCTGCCAGAGTCTGCGTCAGCCACATAAATTACACTTTTGTGTTGACATTTTAAATGTCTTCCCTTCTCTTTTTTCTACTGCGCTTTTAAGTAAGAGTAAATGCTCCCTGGATTTGTAAACACAGAATGTGACCTTATAAAATGGTGTGAGAGGAAGGAGGATAAACAAAGGGCCTACTTAATCAGAGTAGCCATTAGTTGGCTGTTTTAGGAAGAGCCAAGTCATTTGGAATAATGAAAGACTGAGAACTAGCAGATTATTTTAAAATGAAACCTTTGTTTCTTCTAAGTTACATTACAAATTAAGACATAAGTTCATCACTCTTGAAATGTTCAATATTTACTCTGAAAGTGCTGTGTTAGCTATGAAATGCTGCCTTAGGGTGATGTTAGTTGCAATAATAAATTCCAAACTTCCAGTGGCTTAACAAGAGAAGTTTGTTATTAACACATTAGTCCAACACAAATGCTTCTGGGGAGAGGGAGCGGGCCTTTGTTCCTGGCAATCATACAGTGAATTGTTTCACAGAAACTCTTCCATCTTCAGCTCAAGACTTCCAGGTCGCCGTGAGCATCGAAGTGCAAGTGGGCAGAGAATGAAGAATCACACGCGGGAGGCTTTTACGAGCTAGGCTTGGAAGTGGCTGGACCTCGGAAGTTCCACTGGCAAGAACTTGGTCACACGAGACACGGAATTGCAAGGGAGGGTGTGCCCATAAAGAAGAGGAAACAAGTTTTGGTGAATAGTTAGCAGTCTCTGTCACAGATGGGAAAATTCTGAGGACAAGACATCTGACTCATTCATCTTTGCAAAGTGGCAAAGCCTAACAGTATCTCAAAGAGAACTGGAATCCCAGTACTCAAATACAATCGTATTGAAAAAAATACTTTATGAAAAATATTACCCTGTAAGAGACCCACATTATGGCATAAACTGCTGCTAAAAGAACTGTGGAATACAAAAACTGAAGGAATGTAGGGGAAAAAGATGATTTCTAAGATCTTGATATATAGCAGTTGCTCATTTCAACCTGGATTTTTTCTTATTTACCAAGAAGAGACCAAAATTATTACTGTGGAAGAAACATGCCAAACTTGTGGTTCAATAGGAATCATGAACATGGCTTCTAAAGTACTACAAAATCCCAGTTACTGGCTATGAATTACTTAGATGTTTTACATTTTCATTCGTTAGCTCTTATTCTCATCATTTCTATATAAAGCATAGTTATCGTTTGAGGTAGTTCAAGGTCAAGGGAACAGGTAAGATCCAAATATGGAGGTTTTTCCCAAGAAACAAACTTCATGTTTATAATTTGTTTCTCTGAATGGAAATTTATAAACCAAGAGAAAGTTTCTAATTTATTAATCAAGGTAATACTAGGCTATGTTATGGTAACACATAAACCGCTGAAATCTCAGTGACTAACACTGAGGTTTATTTCTTGCTCATTTGAGTCCCATCCTGGTTAGCCAGTCCTCTTCCATCTTGTAGACTTGCCAACTAGAACACATGGCTTAGCTGCCATGGCAGAGGAGAAAGAAATGAAGAAAGCACATCAGCTCTAACTACCTGGGCCCCAGAGTAACATCTATCACTTTGGCTCAGAATCCACTGGTCAGTTCCAGTTATGCAGTCCCAACCTAACAGCAGGCCAGGCTGGGAAATGTAGAGAAGTACAAAGTTATTCACTGATGGTCCAGCGGTTAAGACTCCACACTCCCAATGCAGGGGGCAAGGGTCCAATCCCTGGTCAGGGAACTAGATCCTGCATGCGTGCCGCAATGAAAGAGCCCGCGTGCTGCAACTAAAAGATCTCGCACACGGCAACGAAGGTCCCGCATGCCGCAACTAAGACCGGCACACACAGCCAAATAAATATTAAAAAAAAAAAAAAGTACAAGGTTATTCAGTGATTAGTGTCTCGGCCACACCTGCACAGATTGTTAAGGCCCAGTTCTTGGGTACATTTCCTACTGTAAACTGACAGAACTTATAGTCAAGTGAGGAACACAGTTTTTTTAAAAACTACCAATAACCCTATTATTACGATCCAGATAAATTAGAGATATGAAGGACAGCAGAATGCTAACATAGTATTTAACCTGAGACCTCACTGGTTTAGGGAAGTTTCCACTGAGATGAAAGCAGGACCCTGAAGGATAAATAAGGGTTAGACAGGTGCGGAAGAAGGTTAAGAATGTTCCAGACCAGGGAGTTCCCTGGCGGTTCAGTGGTTAGGACTCCGTGCTTTCACTGCCAAGGGCTTGGGTTCGATCCCTGATCGGGGAACTAAGAACCTGCAAGCTGCGCAGGCAAAAACAAAAACAAAAACAGACAAAAAAAAAAAGAATGTTCCAGACCAAGGGAGCAGGACAGGCTGTGGTAGGAAAGACTGGAAACCTAGCCCGATATTATTACTTCTGGTTTTGAGCTCTGAAATCATTTTAATACTTCTTTTGCTTTCTCCCCATTTGATTGCTGGAGCACTATTACAACTGAATTTTAAACAATGCGGTGTGATCCTAACCAGCCCAGTTTGCAATAGACTGCAATTCTTTAACAGTATCTTCAAATACTAGAGGAGAGGAAAACTCTTGAATGCATTTTTTGTTTGAAAATACTTACACTATTTATTTGCAATTAGCAGACCATGAGTTAGTTCTGCTTTAGATATTGTTTTATGTTTAAAAAGTGGTCTAAATCTAATAGATGGATGCTCTTAACTGCAGACACTGTAGAAAACTCCCGGAAAATGCACTATCAAAACCCTAATCCATCTTGATCATAAAAAGAGGATTCAGCCTTTCTTCTTCAAATACAATACTATCTTGTTTGGGGATTTTTTTTTTTAATTAATTTGTTTATTTTTGGCTGTGTTGGGTCTTCGTTTCTGTGCGAGGGCTTTCTCCAGTTGCGGCGAGCGGGGGCCACTCTTCATCGTGGTGCGTGGGCCTCTCACTGTCGCGGCCTCTCACTGTGGAGCACAGGCTCCAGACGCGCAGGCTCAGTAGTTGTGGCTCACGGGCCTAGTTGCTCCGCGGCATGTGGGATCTTCCCAGACCAGGGCTCAAACCCGTGTCCCCTGCATTGGCAGGCAGATTCTCAACCACTGTGCCACCAGGGAAGCCCTTGTTTGGGGATTTTTAAAATAATTTTTTTTAATTAATATTTTTAACAATAAGGGGGAAGACAAATGGCAATAGAAGCCACAGCACAAAAATTTTTGGAAAGGAAAAACGATCACAACTCATCTATGTAACTTAGACAAGTGACTATCTGTGCCTCAGTTTTCTATTTAATGAGGTACTAGTCTGGAATCATTTCTAAATTCCCTTCCAGGTCAACTTATTATGATTCTAAATGCATGTGGTTTTGTACCTGTCAAATGTCAGCCTCTCAAATTTATGTGTAACTCTGCCCCAGAAAATCACCTAATGGTAAATTGTACATTATTGTATTTTTTTTTTAAATTTATTTATTTACTTGGCTGCACCAGGTCTTAGTCGCAGCATGCGGGATCTAGTTCCCTGACCAGGGATCGAACCCTGGCCCCCTACATTGGGAGCACGGAATCTTAACCACTGGACCACCAGGGAAGTCCCTGTATTTTTTTTTTAAAGATTTAATTTTATTTATTTTTGGCTACGTTCGGTCTTCATTGCTGCACGCAGGCTTTCTCTAGTTGCGGCGAGCGGGGGCTACTCTTCGTTGCAGTGTGCAGGCTTCTCACTGCGGTGGCTTCTCTTGTTGCGGAGCACGGGCTCTAGGTGCGTGGGCTCAGTAGTTGTGGCTCACGGGCTCCAGAGCGCAGGCTCAGTAGGTGTGGCACATGGGCTTATTTTCTCCGCGGCATGTGGGATCTTCCCAGACCAGGGATTGAACCCATGTCCCCTGCACTGGCAGGTGGATTCTTATCCACTGCGCCACCAGAGAACTTCCCACATTACTGTATTTTGTAAGTTTGTACAATAAGTACATTGCACGATAATAAATTGTACACTGGCACAATTTATACATTAATTGGTAGTACACTGTGCAAACCAAGACTTCCACTGTACATTGAAATGTCTAGGAAACTAGAAAAATCACTATGGCCCAACACAAATCATGTAGTCTATGAGAACAAAAAATATTTAAAAATTATTCATCTGGGTAGTGAACCAGAAGAGAATTTTGAGTTATTGTTTAAAATCGAATATTGGTATATTGTTATAAATAAAATAAAAATAGTATTCACCTGCTAGCCACTTCATAGTAATGTTATAAGAATGCATTAAAAAATCTATAAAATTTTTTCAGTCCAAAAAGATATGGGCACTAAAGCTTCCTTATTCTGCTGAGGATCAGGAAAACCACAGCCATATTATTTAATGGTTTAGCAACAAAAAAACTCGGAGCAAGAACATATTTCTACCTCTCTTCATTATAGTCATAAAACGTATGTACATCTTCTGCATTTTGAAATGAATACTTTACACTCATAACGTGACTGCAGTTTTAAAAATTGGTCTTGTCAGCTCAACACTGGAGTTGCCATTTTCAAGTAACCACTCTCAAGGAAAGTAATCCTTCCCAGCTATGAAAGCCTATAAAGTTACTTGTTTTAAGTTCAAAAACTTTTAAAAACTAACCAAAATGAAAGAGGATTCTAGTGAGAGACTGATGTCACCTCTTCTTTGCTGTTTCTGCACACTGTTTTCAAGGAGTATAATAATGGCCAACATCTGTTGAGCATGACTATGCCAGGCCCTGTGTGAAGTGGTTTATATACATGATTGCGTTTCATCCTCGCAACAATCCAATGTATCACATATCCCTTCTGTTATGGATAAAGAAACCACGACTTTCAGAAGCAGTAGATTCTGGTTCAAGGTCACACAAGCATCAAACAGAAGAGCTGGGATTCACGGAAGCAGCCTTCTTTTAGAGCCAGAGCTCTTAACCACTCCTGTCTCCTGCAAGTAATCTGTCATCAAATACGATTCAGGTCATGCTCAAACTGGACACTGAGGCCCCAGCAGTCTCTGACCTTCGCCCCTAGCGCCGCCTGGCTGTGGTTCCACATGAGGGCCTCTATATGGAAGGAAGGTTGGATAGATCTCCAACAGCAGTTCCAGCTCAGTAGGAAGATTTCTAATTGGTGGATACTTCACTGCTTTGGAGGCAGGTGGTCGATGGCTATGTTCAAGACCCTTCTAGCTCATGGGTTAAAAAGCGGGGACTGTACATTTCTGGCCTTCTTTTCTGGAAGAGACGTTGAAAGAAAGACCATGTAGAGGGAAGGAAATGTAAAATAAAAGCCTCGCTCTTCTCTAGCCCGAGCTTTAGAGCCCACAGAGGCATTTCTAACATGCTTTGTAGTCAGAAAGACCTGGGTTCAAATCCTACTTCCACCACTTGTTGTATCTTTGATCTTGGGTAAGGAGTTCATCTCTCCAAGCCTGTGTCCTCATCTGTAAAGGGAGGGTACTGTACCACACACGGGTGTTGTGAGTACTAGATGAGGCGGGACGTGCAATGTGATACTGGGTCCAGTTTCCTTTACTTCGAAAAGTAGCGAGACTAGAAAATCTTTAAAATCCTTTCCAGCTCTAAAAATCTTACGAAGTTCGGCCCCATTTTCAGTTCAAACACTTGTGAAGATTAACCAAAATTAAAAAAAAGAATTCCACTGAAGAGGTTGATGTCACCCTCTTCCTTGCTTTTTCCTTAAACTGGAATATTACAAAATAGGATACTCCTGGAACGTGTTCAACCTACAAAAAAGGAAGTCGGCAGTCGTTGAAAAGTTGCGGCAGCTGGTTATTCACTTTATTCAGAGAGCACTGGCCGTTGATAGAATCACACCACAGGAAAACTTCATAATGTTGGCTACAAGCAATCTGAGATGACACGGCAGTAATTCTTCATCATGTATAGGTCAGCGTCATCACTGCTTTTGTCTGGCTAATTTGGTCGCAAGATGTGAGAGCGGGCCAGCGTGTTTATGTCCAGGTCAGTGAGGAGAAGGGCAGGGGTCTCAGGGGAAGCCTGGGGGAGAAATCGAGGGACCGGGAACTGAGGGGTGTCTCCCGGCTCCTGTTTCTCTCTGCTCACTCAGTCCACCTCTGCCCTTTATGAAACAGCTCCCTTGCTTTGATGTGTTTCTGTTCCTTCATGAATCTGACCTGCACGTGGCTTTGACTTGCCAGAGCCCTTCCCTTCCTTCTCTAGATGAGGCGCTTTCCACCTTGACTTTGTGTACATTCACGTATGCATGTGTCCCCTTCTGCAGGGAACTGCCCGTGCTTTCATCAGATGCCTCAAGAAGGCAATGACTCCGTAAAAGGAGGGAGGCACTCTGCTCTGTCCCCTGACATGCCAGCTTTCGTTTCTACTGGTGACTCTCATAGTCATTCAGTTTCCTAATTCCAAATTCCTAGTAGAATAATAAGAATGGCCACCATTTATGCAGCTTTGAGTATGAACCAGACCCTGCTGTATGAACTTTAAGTGAATTAACTATTTTTAATTCTCAAAACATTACATAGGATCTAATATTTTACAGAAAGGAAACCGGGGCATAGTGAACCCTGAGGGAGGTGCTCAGGGTTACCCGACTAGTAACTGGCTGAGCTTGAATTTGAGCATAGATAATATACGTAGTGCTTAAAACGGGTTGAGTTACACTCTCTGAAGCAAGCCATGGGTTGTTGGTAAGACCACAGGTTGGCCGTCTTTGGATCAAGTCCTATCCCAGCTGCAGCAGGGTGAGGGTGGAGGGAAGCAGGGGGATCCAACGGCTCAAAACACAGCCTCTGCTCGGCCAGGCTGTAGAGAGTGGTTACTCTTAAAAAGGGTACAGGTGGGAGGCAGGCATACTTAATTAATTCATACATCTAGTATAACCATCCCTTTCATTGTCTGTCTTCTAGGAATATTTCAAAATCAACTAACTGAAACTTATCTTTAAGAATTACAAGTGAGGTAAGAGTAATACTGTGGTAGAGAAATAAGGGGTGCCAGGAGCCTGTCAGCTGGAGAGAAATAAAACTAAATCACCTCCCCCGCCACACGTACATACACACGAACAAATACACACCCCTGATTAAGAGGGGGCTTCCCTATGGATCCAGAAAAATCAGGTCCTGCCTTAGAACTGAATTTCCACGGACAGATCTAAATTCAAAGTACCAGCTATGGCAGCTTATTCTCCAACCCGTGGCTCACATGAACAGCCTGGGTCAAGGAAAAACTCCTCTTATTTAAGAACAAACACAGAAGTACTTCTAAAAAATACTGGGGGGGAGGGAGGGAAGGGGGAGTGGAGGGAGGGAAGAGGGAGAAGGAGGGAGAGAGGGAGAAAGGGAAAAGGAATATGTATGTGGGAAATGAAAAAAGAATATATACCATAATTTTGCAAGACCAGGTAAAAGATCATGGCCAAAGATATTACTTTTACTTATTTTTTACTTTTTAACTGAAGTATAGTTGATTTACAATGTTGTACCAATCTCTGCTGTACAGAAAAGTGACTCAGTTTTACACATATAGGCATTCTTTTTTTAATTTTCTTTTCCATTATGGTTTATCCCAGGAGATTGGATATAGTTCCCTGTGCTACACAGTAGGACCTTGTTGTTTATCCATTCTACATGTAATAGTTTGCACCTACCAACCCCCAATTTCTACTCCATCCCTCTCCCTTCCCTCCCCCCACCCCTTGGCAACCCAAGTCTGATCTCTGTGTCTGTGAGCAAAGACATTACTTTTAACATGATCTTTCTGGTAGGCAGAATTATGCCTCACCCTTACCCCCAAAGATGTCCAGGTCCTAACCCCTGTGAATCCGTCACCTTACATGGCAAAGGGGAATGAAGGCTGCTAATCAGCTAACTTTAAAATAGGGAGATGATCACAGATTACCTGGATGGGGCCAATGGAATCACCAGGGTCCTTAAAAATGAGGGAGGGCTTCCCTGGTGGCACAGTGGTTAAGAATCCGCCTGCCAATGCACAGGACACGGGTTTGAGCCCTGGTCCAGGAGGATCCCACATGCCACGGAGCAACTAAGCCCGTGAGCCACAACTACTGAGCCTGCGTTCTAGAGCCGGAGCTCGGCAACAAGAGAAGCCACTGGAATGAGAAGCCCTCGCACCACAAGAAGAGTAGCCCCCGCTCGCCGCAACTAGAGAAGGCCCGCGAGCAGCAACGAAGACCCAATGCAGCCAAAAATAAATGTAAATAAAATAAATAAATTTTTTAAAAAAAGAGTAAAAGCAAGGAAATGGAGAGTTAAAATAGGGGTATCCTATTAGGTTAGCGTTTAAAAAAAAAATGAGAGGGAGGCACAAAAGTCAGAGTTAGAGGGAGATGTGACTAACGGAAGGTCAGAAGGGCAGTGCTATTCGATGTGGGAAGGGCTTTGCCGACTTTGAAGGTGGAGAGAGAGGACCCGAGGTGCGGAGTATCTTCGGTCTCTAGGAGCCAAAAAAGGTGAGAAAACGGGGATTCTCCTCCAGAACCTCTGGAGAGGAACCAGCCCTGCTGACACCTTGATTGCAGCCCAGTGACACCCACATCAGACTCCTGACATCCAGAACTATAATAAACCTTTGTTGTTTACCACTAGTTTGTGGTAGTTTGTTACAGGTAATCTTTAAGGCTTTATGAAACGAGCTTAAAACAGCTCAAAAGAGAAAAGAAATGATACAACAACTAAAGGTGGAAAAAAATGAGCTAGTGGCACTCAGAAAGGAAAGGAAGAGTAAAAGTCATCTCATAAAAAAGGCCACGTTGGAAGCAACGAAAAGGAGCAAAGACCCTGCTGAAAAGGCATCTGAGGCTAAGGAAGACAAGCTTGAGAAAAGTGAGAAAACGCAATGGAAAACAAAAGGATTTGAGAGAAAATAATAGATATAGAGGGAGGCCGTGGAGAATCAACATTCCCCTCATTGGTATCTCTGAAGAACAAAGAAATGAAAAGTCTCCAAAGGATAATTCAAGAAATCCAAGAGGTCATTTTAAAGCGCTGAAGGGCCAAATATGTTCTAAGATAAATTAATAGAGATGAACGAACACCAGGACATATCGGAGCAAAGTTACTGTGCTTCAAAGATAAAACAGCAATAAAATAATTCCATTGACATTAAAACAAGAAAAAAATATCAGGCCACGGTCACTCGCAAGAGAAAAATTAGGCAAGCCTCAGACTTTCATTAATATTCAACCTCAGACAACGGCACAGCAATGATTACACAGAAAAGAAAGTACGACAGGGGAGTTTTATTACCCAAACCATCCCTTTAGTATAAAGGCATCATGCAGGGATTTGGAAAAGTGCAGGAATGGAAATGCTCACAAGAGTCCACTCTGAAGACACTTAGAGGAGTCACATCAACCAAGGGCTGAGGGGAAGCAAAAGGGTGGGAGGCAAGTGCTGGATTCATGAGTGGACAGCATGAAAATGTGGTAAAAAAGTGACAATGTGTATTAAAAACAGTAATATCATTAACAAAATGCAGGAGAGGAAAAAAGGTAGAAGTTCGTTTAAATATTCTGACTTCATCTTCCCCGTTGGGCGTCTGCAGGTACCGTTCACAGCTCACAGGCTAAGTTATGAGAGGATACGGGTTACTATTTAAAGATGCAAACGCATACTGCGCCCTACAGAGCTAACTGCCTATTCGATGTCCTGTCACCTTCCTTCCTGACCAACAGAACCACGATTTGGTTCAGGGAGGCATCGGGCCCCGTTAACCACACTCACCCTCCCGGCCAGGATGACAGCCAGGGGATGACGGCGCAACGTAGTTCTGGTCAATGAGACACAGTGGAGGGTTTCTAGGAAAGTTCTGCCTCTCCAGTTCAGGCACCCCTTTCCCTTTTCCTCTTTTTCCTTCCCATCTAGAATGCAGATGAGAGGTTGGAGGTAGAGCAACCAGCATTCCACTCTAAGGCAAGCATGGGCACAAAAGCCGAGGCTAGCGTGGGGGAGGGCACCAAGAGCCAGGGATGGACATATATACACTACCAAACGTAAAATAGATAGCTAGTGGGAAGCAACCGCATAGCACAGGGAGATCAGCTCGGTGCTTTGTGACCACCTAGAGGGGTGGGATAGGGAGGGTGGGAGGGAGGGAGATGCAAGAGGGAAGAGATATGGGAACATATGTATATGTATAACTGATTCACTTTGTTATAAAGCAGAAACTAACACACCATTGTAAAGCAGTTATACTCCAATAAAGATGTTAAAAAAAAAAAAAAAAGAAAGAGCCAGGGATGCTGATGACGTCGGGTAGCTATGAAACCAGCCTGACCGCTGACCTCTGCACTGTTCATTTTATGAGGAAAATACACCCCTACTTGGTGAGGCCACTGATGTGGGAGTTCCACTCCATAAAAACCAAACACAATCCTAACTGAACTATCACTAGAAAAATGACTAGTTGTAATATAACTAATCAAAAATTGGGTGATGAACGGGAGAGGGGCAATGTAAAGTTGTAGTCACAAAGATAACTACAGGAAAAAAGACCACTAAAAACTAATTATAAATGTACAAATTGTCAGAAGGAAAATAACACACAACACAAAGCAAGGCAAACATGGGACCTGGGGTAAAAACTATTTAAGAAGTATTAAAAGAAAAAAAAAAAAAATTACACAAATTAAGATAGAACTAAGACCAAACATATCTGTCATATCAATAAAGGATCATATAAAATCATCTAAAGCAAGACTCAGAATGATCACAAAGTAAAAGCAAACTATAGGCTGAACACAAGTGACTCACTGGAACAAAGCAACTCTGAAAACTGGTACCAATTCTCCCAAAATTGCATTTACAAATTTAACGCAATCACACTTGAAATCTTAATGAACTTTCATTTTGGAACTTGAAAAGCTGGCTTTAAAGTTCAACTTTGGAAAAGTAAAGAACAATAAAGAGATCTGTATCCTTTCACACAGGAAAACACAGCATAAAGGGTAGGTAATCATAGTTAGGGTAGTCACAATAATACTCTTTGTCCAGTGTGGCATGTGTAAAGCACTGCTGTAAGTGCTTTACATGAATTATCTCATTTAATCCTCACAACCCTGCAGAGTAGCCAGGATACCACCCCTATTTTCCAGATGACAAAACTGGGATTTAGGAAGATTGCATCGTTGTCTACGGTCACACAGCCAGTAGGTGATGGCTCAGGTTTGACCCAGGACCTCTTCCTCCAGAGCTGGTGCTCTGGCCTAGCTCACTACACAAAACTGCCTCCTAGCAAGACAGGTAGCTCAGTGAAACAGAATATAAGGGACGCCATTCATAAGAAAAACATGGTATTTCTAAATAATGAATAAAGGATAAAATTATTCAATAAAGTGCTTTGGGACCAGTGAACCTCTATGCTGAAACAAACAAAATTAGATCTTTTGTATCTTACACAAAAATAAATTGCAAATGCATTCACAATTTAATGTAATAAATGAACAGATAGAAGTAGATGAATATTTTCATAATCTTGGATTTGGAAGGGTCTTTATTATCATGATACCAAACCCAGAGGCCATAAAGGAAACAGTTGATAGATTTGACTATATAAATATTAAAAACTTCTGTCAAGAGTTACTACACAGGGCTTCCCTGGTGGCGCAGTGGTTGAGAATCTGCCTGCTAATGCAGGGGACGCGGGTTCGAGCCCTGGTCTGGGAAGATCCCACATGCCGCGGAGCAACTAGGCCCGTGTGCCACAACTACTGAGCCTGCGCGTCTGGAGCCTGTGCTCCGCAACAAGAGAGGCCACGATAGTGAGAGGCCTGCGCACCGCGATGAAGAGTGGCCCCCACTTGCCGCAACTAGAGAAAGCCCTTGCACAGAAATGAAGACCCAACACAGCCAAAAATAAATAAATAAATTAATTAATTAAAAAAAAAAAAGTTACTACACATAAAGTTAAAAGAACAAGATGAAAAATATTCCCAACTTATGCAGTAGAGAGGAATAATATTTAAAAAGCTATTAAAATCAATAGGAATACAACAAATACTCTAATAAAAATAGGCACTTTGAGAATATAAATAGCTAATACATCTAGGAAAAGATACTCAACCTAACAATGCAGGAATGTACCATAAAATAATGACATAGCATTTTTCACCTTAGATTAGCAAAAGCTGTTTACAATTGTAAAATCGAGTGTTAAAGGGATAAGGTTTTTGGTTAACAGGTACAAGTATTTGAAAGAGCAGTTTGGTAAACTGCATCAAAGAGCTTTAAATGATGAATATGTGCATATACAAAGGGCTCAGCAATCACATTTCTGGGCATCTACCCTATAGAAATACTAGCCCAAGTGTGCAAAAATACATACACAAGGGTACTCACTGCAGTATGCTTGTAATGCCAACACTTCACAAACAATCATGACTAGGAAAATGATTACATCCAAACAATGACATATGATGTGGCCAGTGGAAAGAGTGAGGCAGAATCCAATACACTTAACACCGAAAGAGGTTAAGGACACATTGTATTAAATGGAAAAAGAACCACACTATAGAACATTATTATGGCATGGTCCCTGTTAAAATTTTGTTTGTTCTTATGGAGATTTAATACCATACAACATTATATTATTTTTTAAGTTGAAACTATACATGTGTGTATACATGCCTGTGCACACACACACAAACACACTCACACAATCTCTCTCCCTCTCTTCTTCCTTCCTTACTCTCTCCTACCTCTTATATATGTAACTAGTTAGTTGTCCAAATGTTTGCACGCTCTGGAAAGAGATACACCAAACTTCCAGTGTTTACTCTGGGGGAGTAGCATTGGGGGAGGAGTAGGAAGGGGGAAAATTTCACATTTTACTTCATTTACTTTGGCTTGTTGGAAAGATGTTTTCCTTTAATAATTAAAAAGAAAATAAGGATAAAAAAAGTAAGCCAAATTAAAAGTAACTAAGATGTAAAACAAATTAATTCAAAGAGAAGGTTTATCCAAAAAACAGCATATCTTTGTTACATCTCAGCTGTGGCTTACTTGAAAACTGTGACATTAGAAATACTTGTTGAGCTTATTTAGCTTTGTGTGGAACATTTTCACACCCAAATGAAGTACTGAATACTATTAAAACAAAAATATCCATATTACATTACTCTTAACACAGTTTATTTCTGATCTCAGGATGAATTTTAATTAAGCTAACATACTCATATTCACAGAGTTTTGAAACTCTATTGATATTTTTAATTGCCTGAGCATGACGGAAGTTAATTGCTGCTTCCTTAACAAAATACTACTATATTACAAAGCTATAGTAATCAAAATGGTATGATGTTGGCATAAAAACAGACACACAGATCAATGGAACAGGATGTACAGCCCAGAAATAAACCCATGCATATATGGTCAATTAATTTAAAACAAAAGAGCCCAAAATATATAATGAGCAAAGGACAGTCCCTTCAATAAATGGTGATTGGGAAAACTGGACAGCCACATGCAAAATAATGAAAGTGGACCCCTACACCTTACAACATACACAAAAATCAACTCGAATGTAAGATCTGAAACCATAAAACTCCTAGAAGAAAACACAGGGGGTAAGCTCCTTGACGCTGGTCTTGGCAATGATTGTTTTGGATTTGACACCAAAAGCAAAGACAACTAAAGCAAAAATAAATAAGTGAGATTACATCAAACTAAAAAGCTTCTGCACAGCAAAGAAAACCATCAACAGAATGAAAAGGCAATGTATGGAATAGGAGGAAATATCTGCAAGTCATATGTCTGATAAGGGGCTAACATCCAAAATATATAAGTAACTCATTCAATTCCATAGCAAAGAACCAAGTAATCCAACTTAAAAATGGGCTGGGAAACTGAATAGTTATTTCCCAAGAAGGCATACAAATGGCTAACAGGTACATGGAAAGGTGCTCAACACCACTAATCATAAGAGAAATGCACATCAAAACCACAATGAGCTATCACCTCACACCTGTTAGAATGGCTATCAACAAAAAGACAAGAGGTAATAAGTGTTGGCAAGGATGTGGAAAAAGGAAGGCCTTGTGCACTGTTGGTGGGAATGTAAACTGGTGCAGCCACTATGGAAAAAAGTATGGAGGTGCCTCAAAAAATTAAAAACAGAACTAACATATGATCCAGCAATTCCAAAGGAAACAAAATCACCCTCTTAAAGAGCTATCTGCACCCCTGTGTTCATTGAATCATTACTTATAAGAGCCAAGATATGAAAATAACCAAGTATCCATCAGTGGATGAATGGATAAAGAAAATGTGGTATGTGTGTATGTGTGTGTATGTGAGGTATATGTGTGTATATATATATATACACACACATACCTTGAAGGCACTGTGCTAAGTGAAATAAGTCAGACAGAAAAGGACAAATATTATATGACCCCACTTACATGCGGAATCTAAAAAAAAATCCCAAACTCATAGAAACAGGAAACAGATTAGTAGCTGCCAGAGGCAGGGGGTAGGTGTTGGGAGAAGTGGGTGAAGATGGTCAAAAGGTACAAACTTCCAGTTATAAGATAAATACATTCTGAAGATGTAATGTACAGCATAGTGACTATAGTTAACAATACTGTATTATATATTTGAAAGTTGCTGAGAGAGTAGATCTTAAAAGCTGTCATCATGAGGAAAAAAACTAACTGCATGAGGTAACAGATGTTAACTAAACTTATTGTGGTAATCATTTGACAGTATTACATACATCAAATCATTATGTTGTATACTTCAAACTAATACAAAGTTATATGTCAATTATATCTCAGTAAAACCGGGGGAAATTTTTCCATAATACATTACTTTATAATGCAGGTTATTCCTTATTTCAGGGTGAATTTTCTTTAAGTACAGTAACATGCTCATATTCATAGAGTTTTGAAACTCTATTGGTATTTTAATAGCCTGAGCATAATTGCTGCTTTCTTAACAGAATACTCATTTTACAAACAAGAGATGATGTTAAAATGCTATGAAAATGTTTATTACTTCTTTATACTGGGAGTCGACTACTCAAGGGAGAATATACTTCCTGAAGAATTTTGAGGTCTTTTAGGGATCTTGGTGATACGTTCTCCTCTCATGTCCAAATCTTAGGTGGCTTGCTTACTCCCATCCACTCCCCAAATACTCTGTACTTCCCCTTTCACAGAACTTACCATAAGGACTTGTCTGTTTGCTTGTCTGTAATCAGCATCCCCATCCCAACCCATTGAGCCCAGAGCCTGGCACACAGCGAGTCAATAAAAGTTGGTTGACATAAATGCTTTTAGACATACATGGAAAAATGTTTAGGGATACTTCAGTTACAATAGCCAGTGACAAAGATTCCCTGCTTGACCAAACTAATCAGGCTCCTGAAGCCTTTCCTAGGCAGCATCTGTGCACTTCCTTGCAAAATCTAGTTTTAGCAAGAACCCTTCTAAGTCAGTTTAACCAGAACGCCCCACCCTCAATATCTGATCACTCTCCATATCTGATAAGGTTCCTCACCCTCCATGCCCCGCCAGCCCCCTCACTGATGTCTGATCACCCTGGCCTGTTTCCAGCAAGAATTCTGTTACGTCGGTTTAGCCAGAACCCCCCTTACTCCTAATGTTTCCTCTTAGTAATTTTCCATCCACTGACACCCACCCTGCTCCTTGGCTAAAAATTCCTACATTCCCATGCTGTTTTTAGGGTTGAGCCCAATCTCTCCACCCACTGTAAAATCCCACTGCAGGGGTGGTCCCTATGAGATAGTGTGCAGCCCACTTGAATAAAGTCTTCCTTACTGAGCTTTAACAAGTGCCCTTGAATATTTTTTTCTTTGACACCATCTTATTACCTTAGAAAGAATAGAAACTTAAATATTTAGTGGCAAATGAGTAAATCTATGGCTTGAAAAGTTACCTGTAGAAAAATGTGCATCCCTTCAGTAATTGTTTTTTGCTACTATTAAAATCTGAAATCTATCGAAACTTGATATTTAATGAAACTGGACACAATGTAATCTACCTAGGTGATACCACCTAGGATACCAAAAATCCTGGGCTGAGTTAGAACACAGTGGGCACTAGATCTTCCACACTATTGTGATAGTAGAAAATTTCTATTTGAACAGAAGACAACTCATACCAAACAGTAAACTAATTTGATGGACATAAAATTATCTTGAAGAAACATGAAAGAGTGCAATATTTAGTTATGCATTTCTCATGCCATTCCATGATTTCCTGCTCAATTCTGATAGGACCATTGTTGGAAAGGTATACATTATTTATTAAAAAAATTTTTTTTAAGTCTATATAATTTTATTAGGAACCATGTGAATGTAAAGTGGTACAGCCAGTTGTGGAAGACAGTATGGTGGTTTCTCAAACAATTAAACACAGAATTACCATATGATCCAGCAATTCCATCTCTAGGTACACACCCAAAAGAATTGAAAGCAGGAACTCAGATATTTGCACACCAGTGTTCACAGCAGCATTATTCACAACAGCCAAAAGGTGGAAATAACCCAAACGAATGGAGAAACAAAATGTGGTGTATATACAATGGAATATTATTCAACCTTAAAAAGGAATGAGGGACTTCCCTGGTGGACCAGTGGTTAAGAATCCACCTGGCAATGCAGGGGACACGGGTTCGAGCCCTGGTCCGGGAAGATCTCACATGCCGCGGAGCAACTAAGCCCGTGCACCACAACTACTAAGCCTGCGCCCTAGAGGCCGCGAGCCACAACTACTGAGCCAGCGCACCTACAGCCCGCGCTCCACAGCAAGAGAAGCCACCGCAATGAGAAGCCCACGCACCACAACCAAGAGTAGCCCCCACTTGCCTGCAACTAGAGAAAGTCCGCGTGCAGCAACGAAGACCCAACGCAGCCAAAAATAAAATAATAATAATAAATTAATTATAAAAAGGAATGAAATTCTGACACACGCTACAACATGGATGAACCTTGAAAATATTATGCTGAGTGAAATAAGCCAGTCACAAAAGGATAAATATTGTCAAATTCTACTTACATGAGGTCCCCAGAATAGTCAAATTCCTAGAGCCAGAAAGTAGAGTGGTTACCAGGGATGGGGGTAGGGTGGGATGAGTTGGGGCTGAGGGGAGTCAGTGTTGAATGGGTACAGAGTTTCGGTTTGGGGTGATGAAAAAGGTCCAGAGATGGACAGTGGGGAGGGCTATACATCATGTGAATGTACTTAATGCCACTGAAATGTACATTCAAAAGGGTGAAGATGATACACTTTATGTTTATTTTACCACAATAAAAATTGAGTAGGAAGCATTTCATTGTTTTTGAAAAACAAAAGCTTTTCCTTACTTCTCTATATTTCCAACCTCCAATCTAGTCAACTAATGTGTACACACACACACACACACACACACACACAAAGTAGAAAATAAAAAACGTCATTAAGTTTAAAGACTAAACTTTAGTAGATTCTAGATCCTCTCTAGAATCTACAGCCCACAAAACAGTTAGTCAGTAACTATGTACACAAGGAATTGTCTTTCATGCCAAGGCAATGAGGAAAAAGTGAGCTTAAAACGAAACTCTCACTTAAGCAACTATCTGCAAAATATTTTCAGAAGTCTGGTTTGCAGGTAAAAGATGATGCCTATCCTCACTTATTAACTACATTTTCAACAAGGGAAAAAAGGGATGTCACTGTAAAGCCTCAAAAAGATAACTCTTACCAAGTCAGAACCATACCACCAGCGAAAGCACACGATCACTAACTGTTAAATACTGGACAAAGAACAGAACACTGAACTTGGGAGAGGCTAAATGCACACTGGAAAACACTTCAAGTTCAGGCCTCCAGCGATCCGGCTGATGTGGAAGCCAGTAATACAAATGGCAGGTGTCATTTACCAGAAAGGCTCTGGGTAAGAGGTAATTGTTTTGTGTAAGTAAATCAGACTGTTTTCATTCTTGTGTGTTATTCAGATGAGAAGACAGGAAACAGGTGCATATGTGGACGAGTCCATCAGAGCATGAGTAGACCCTTGGCAGTGGTATGCCACATTCCAGTGTTCTCTTTAATTCTGTATTCAAGGGCAGGATGGGGGTGGAGGCAGGGGGACGGGGGAATGGGCACTGTAAGCCACTGAGCAAGATCGGTGACTTCATATTACTTAAAGGAGTACAAGGGGTATAAGAGCTAAGTTTTGAGTCCTTGCTTTGTGCTGAGAGGCAAGTCGCTACCTTCTATGCATTTTTCTCATTTGAAGGTCACAGCGACTCTCTGGGGTTGTATCCTGTATTACGCGTTCTATTGATTCCACATTATTATATTCCAATTTGACTGCCGTGAAAACTGAGGCGCATGCAAGTTGGGTAGACTTGCTTGAAGCCACACTCTCATAGTAAATAACGGAGGTGGGAGGCAAGGTCAGGACTGACTCCAAGGCTCAGGGCTTCCTGAGCTGCGCAGCCTCAGTTCCACACAGGCAGGACACAGTAAAGCAGGAGTAAAAATGGAAATGATAGAAGGAAAATATGCTCTGGTGGATGCCAAAATAAACTACAAAACATTTACTTTTAAGATGAGATCTTGAAATAGTAGCAAAAGAGAGTTGACTCACAGGGAGGGGCCGGGCAGACACTCAACAGGGAAACTGGATCTCTCAAGGGCATCTTTGAGAAAGGTCTTCTTGGGGCACTTTTATGCCCTTTTTTGGGGGAGGGAGGGCTGGTGTTTATCAGAACATCAGACATACCTATTTTTCAAACGAATGGTAAAACTGTGTTTATCCCAAATCAAAAGTTATTTTTTCCACTTTGAATTATACATATAGGTACACTCTGCATGAATCCTAAAACCATGGGCTTTGCCATCATTCCTGAGGTTGGACCCCTATTCTATCACTTGGTAGGAGCAGGAACATGATCTCATGTTTGTTTTTTTTTTAAACAAATGAGGAAAGGAAGAGAGAGAGAGAGACACAGATGATGGAATACCTGCCTTGGGGAATTTGCAAAGGGGTAATGAAAAGGTGAGCATAGGACTCATCATCAAAAGGTCTATGCATCCCCCTTACCATCAATCAAACAAACATTTCTTCTAAGGATAAAAGAGTTGACTTAATAGGTGTAGTTACTTTAATTACAATGTCATCAAATTTTCCGGGTAATTGAAGCCCCTAATTTCTAGGGTATTTAGCTCTAGAGTCATATGTAAAGTTAGAGAGAAAAAAGGCTCCAAATAAAGGCCTGGGACGGTCTCCTAGGAATGAAGTGAATTGGTTACAGTATCTATTTTAGCTTGCATGAAATAAATTTTACTCTGACCTCAACTGTGTTCTAAATAACTGGGGTAAATAAAGAAAATGGTAACATTTAAATCAAGATATTCATCATTAAAGCAAAATTCTCCATCCAATGAAAATGGCATTATCACAACTTAATTATCATTTAATATAATACTAAAAATGCATAACAGCCGAGTATCCCCAGGAACTACTATCATTGGATTAAAGTGGGGATGACTAAAAGCAGGGTAGGCAGAGGCAAGGCTTTGAAACAGACTATGAAGCTGATAAAGATAATGCTGAAGAGACATTACTGACAAAGGAAAAAGTTTTAAAAAACAATAAATGAAAGATACAGTCTTATACCTATTTATGGTAGGAATCCATTTTTATTTTTAAAAATCACATAGGCATTTCTCTTATCTGTATATCTGTATCTATAAGCAGGAAAAAGTCTGGGCAGATAAACACAAAATATTAAGACTGGTTATCACTAAATGGAAGAATTACAGGTTTTTTTTTTCTTTTTCCTAATACTCAATTTCTATTTTCTACAACAAAAGAAAAAGGTTTTAAAAGATACTGATGTGAGAGCAAAAGGCAGGGAAAGACGAGGTTTTAATAAATATATTACTGACCTGTGATCAATATACAGAGAGAAGAAACAGTGTCACAAATTAAAAAGAAAATAGAATTTGGCACAGTTCTAAGCAGCAATTTTGATAGTGTTAATCAGAAAATGCTTCCAAATTCTGCTGAGAAAGAGTAACATTTTTTCAAAGCACATAATATTCACTGGGAGAAAAAAGAAATTGCTTTTTGCTTTTTTTTTTCTGTGTTAGAGCATGCTGAATTTTTACTGCAGGAAATCTATAAAGGGTACTCTCTACTAATGACACCCAGGGAAATCTTCACAGATGGAATTTCTTTCACTCTCGTTCAAACTAATGTGTGAACATTGCTTAGGAGAACCCATGCTGATAGAGAATTAAGTGCTTTCAGATAATGAAATACTTAGTAATTCCATTAAAATAACTGTTTAAAGAGGAATGTGATTATCAGGCTTCTACTAATTTGTTTTTAAAATGAAGGCTTAGGATAAATTACAATGTAACATATGCTCAATTCTAAGTAAATGAGGAAAAAACAATAATTAATTATTGATGCGATGCAAAATAATAACCAGAATTGTGTGCAGTTAAAAAAAGAAAACTGCATTGCATTTATTAACTCAATTTGTGCCCCAGAGAATTTGATTACTTTTTTTTTTAAAAACACTTAAAATAACTTATGTTGGGGTATTTGTACTTAGGTTTATGTATTATTCTTAAACAAATATTGACATAATTTCATGTTGACCTGCTGCTTTCTTTTCCTGGGATTTGAATTGCTTGATCAGGTAACTAGGCATGCTACTGTCACTACACATAAATGCAAGGCATCTTTCACCATCTCTTGACTTTTTCTAGCTGTGGCAATGCAGTGGCACAGATTCTGAGCCGGACTTGAGCCCTAGTCTAGCTGTGTGATTTTGGGTAGTTGGCTCTCTAAGCTTCTGCAGCCTCAGGTATAAAAATGGGGGTTACAATCTTCTACGTGGGGAATAAGATTCATTAGATGAACGTATATAAGGCATTCAGCACAGTGCCTGGCAGGAAGGAAGTACTCGAGAGTGACACCTGCCTAGTCAAATCCTGGCTCTACCACTTTGCTGTGAACTTGAACAAGTTACATCTCTGTCTCAGTTTCCACAAGTGCAAATGGAGATAGAGCACCAACCTCAGTAGGGCTGCTGTTCAGAGCTGATACATTTAATGGGTTTACACTGTGCGTCACACATACTGTTACATGAGTGTCAGCTCCTGTCATTACATCACTGATGTGAAGCCGAGTAGGATCCTTTGCTGCTGCCTCTCATGGCTTTTTGATTCTATTTTCCCCTATCAGAGTACTTCTATTGTACTGTGTTCTGTTTCCAGAATATCTTTAGTTTCTCTACATCCACCTATTAGATTAAATGAAATGCCTGAAAACACAGTAGGCTTAGAAGAAAGAATGAATAAAGTTCCACGCTTTCACCAACTCAATCTATTTACCTTTTCAGGTGGTGTCTGAGGCAACTACCCCAACCCCAGACGGGGCCAAATGCTTTCCATAACAGATACACTTAATAAATGCTAATTAATTGTGTGTGAGACTAAATATTAAAAGAAAGGGAAAAGATTTCATTAACAAACAAATCCTCATTTTATACCACTGTATCAAGATGGCTATTTTTCATAATTCTTTACTAAAGTAAGTACTATTCAGGGTCCTCAAAGTAATGCTACAGTAAATAGAATATCAGTGTTTATACATTATAAAGTGTTTAGCTATAAAAAATGCTTAAATATGACTTATACCTCCCAATCTGCTTATAGCTATCATTCATAAATTAGGGAATTAAGTCTGGTATACTCTGCATTATTTCCTAATTACATCATACATTTGTTAAAATTAACTTGCAGTCTGTGAACACACATTAATGAGAAGGGCAAAGCAAGACAGGAAAGGAATGGGGGAATTCCTTGGCAGTCCAGTGGTTAGAACTCCACACTTCCACTGCAGGGGGCACAGGTTCAATTCCTGGTCAGGGAACTGCATGCCGTGGCCAAAAAGAAAAAAAAGAAAAAAGAAAAAAGAAAGGAATGGATGTTTAGAGTAAAGGTGGCTGCACACACAAAAAATTGTTAATGTCACCAATTTTACTGACTTAAGAGGCATGTTTAAAAAATAAAGTAAAACTAAAAAGCAAATGTAAAGAACAGAAGTTATACGTGATTTAAGAAGGCACTGTTTTTAAAATGCAAATAACTTTTAACTTGGGTACAAGGTAGCAGCTTAATTTACCTGATCTATCAATATAAAATGTTTTTGTGCCTACAAAACATAATCTGAAATCTTCCCAAGGGACCTTTACATGATTCTAAAGTAGTGTTGTATATGGCACTCCCCTGAGTCGTGGGTGATGTGTGTTGGGCATTTCAAACATAACATGTTCAAACTGAGCTCCTGGTATCCTGAGCCTGCCCCATCTTCTCTCTACACCCCACACCTGATCCGTCAGCAATACCTATCTTCCAACTACATCCAGAATCCAACTTCTCCCCACCTCTGCTGCTGCCATCCTGGTCCACGCAACCATCATCCCTCTCACCTGGATTATCGCACGGCCCCCTGCACAGCTTCCCTGCCTCTGCCCTTGGTTCCTCTTCCGTTTGTTCAGTTTACAGCAGCCCGAGTGATTCTGTTACCATGTAAGTCAGGTCATGTCCTTCCTCTGCTCCAACCCTCCAAGGCTTCTCAGCTCAGAAAAATGCCACACCCTTCCATCAGCCTTCTGACTCCAATCCACCCCCAGCTCTGACCACATCTCCTTCTACTCCCCCTCACAGAATGAAAACTCCATGAAAGCATGGATTTTGTCTTTTTTGTTTCCTCCGGAGCGAAGAATGGTGCCTGGCATACAGTAGGCACTCAATCAGCATTTGTTGAATAAACAAATGAGTCAGCTTTCCAAACTTTAATAATATTTGATATCATGTTTAACCTGATCAATAGTAATTAAGTACAAAAGACAGAAGTCCAAGAATTGCCACCAATTTAGTAGGACCCTCTGGGAGGCAACCTGTTCACTCATTCAGGGTCACTGCCACTGGGAAAACAGCAGATCAGTACCTGCCCTCATGAAGGTGACAGTCAAGTGAAGGTACCTACTCCCCTGTCCCTGCAACCATGATCAAAAGGTGCCTGTACATAAGGTCGGGGTCAGCAAGCCCCGTTTCCCAAGCTGGCAACCTGTGAATCACCCACAATTTTTTTTCTCTCTTACCTTCTAAACCAATGAACAGATCTGTCATCAAGACCTCTCGAGTCTACCTCAGGAATGTGTCATACACAGTCAAAGCCTCTAGCTCCTCCATCACTCAATTCCCCAGCCTTCAGTCTGCTCCCTGAGAAGTGCAGTATTATTCCCCCAACTAGCATCTTGCTACCAGTCTCCCCCCATCCGGTCTGTCTGACACAATGTGGCTGGAGTTACTGCCCCCCACAAAAACACCACTGCATTCCCTTTCCTAAATTTCTTTAATCACTTCTTATTGCTTACGAAGTCCTGAACAATCTGGTCCCAAACATACCTTGGTAGGTTCATCCAACACAGCTCTGGTTTTTTGCCCCAGATACCATTCCCTGCCTGGCTCCTTAGCAAACACTGATTAACCCAACATTCAATGCTCCACTAAAAGGTTACCTCCTCCAATTCCCTGCAGAAGAGAATGCCTCTCTCCTCTATGCTCTCCTAACACTCTGTTCCTACTTCTATCACAGCACTGAGGACATTATCTTTTATTGTTTGCAGAGCTTCCTTTGTCACTACACAAGCTCACTGAAGGGACCACATGTTACTTATTTTCCAAACTCTAGGCTAAGCAGAACACCTACAGCAGAAAAGCATTCGATCAATATCTTGAATAAATGAATGAATACAATCGCCACAGAGTTTTCTTACACAGCCCTGAAATTGGTTCCCTGGAATGGCCGTTACCTGCTGACACTGCTTCTGCTTGAAACCACAGAGAACACAACACACTTTTTTTTTTTAACATCTTCATTGGAGCATAATTGCTTTACAGTGGTGTGTTAGTTTCTGCTGTATAACAAAGTGAATCAGCTATACGTATACAAATGTCCCCATATCCCCTCCCTCTTGCGTCTCCCTCCCACCCTCCCTATCCCACCCCCTAGGTGGACAAAAAGCCCCAAGCTGATCTCCCTGTGCTATGCGGCTGCTTCCCACTAGCTATCTATTTTACGTTTGGTAGTGTATACATGTCCATGCCACTCTCTCACTTCGTCCCAGCATCCGCTTCTCACCCCGACAACACACTCTTTGTCACACGAATGCCTTTCTAATTTGAAAACAGCCGTCAGATCCTCCTGGGTATTTCTTCTCCCAGAGAACCATGACCAGTTCTTTCAGCCTTCTTTCATATATCACAACCTGGATTCTCTCTACCTTCCTGGCTGTGCTTCTTCTGAATAGGTTCTAGGTTATTTATAGCCCTTTAGAATGGTGGCCCCTAAAACCAAATGACTATCGCTTCCTTTGTCGTAGTTACCACTCTTCAATTAACCTTACCTAAAACAGAATTAATATGTGCGGGTTCACACTAATTGTTGGTTCTTATTGAGCTTACTATTGCCTGAAAAATTTTTAATGTTTAAAGTAAGGTTAATAGGTTTCCATTACGAAACCAACAGTCATTAAACATTTTTGTAAACTAAAAATAGGAAAAAAAATCCCACCAACAACATCTAATTCATTGAGTATATCTTATGAATTAATTTTCTTAACATATAAGGGAGTTTTGGTTTCTATTTCTCCAACCATACTATATATTCAATTTATATATATTTCACATGTCATAAACATTTAAAAATATTTCTGGTTGCTCAGAAACTGTCATATATTACACACTGACCATGTGCTATTATAACAACGAACATGCAAGTTAAGTATCCTTATGATTTACAGATGAGAATACTGAAGCTTCGGAAAATGAAGTGACTGGTCCAAGGCCACGTGTCCTTTATTTCCTGATTTTTTTTTTTTTTAAATCAGTGAGAAATGTAAAGGAGTGCATACATATAAAATGTACAGTCTGTTGAATTTGGACATATGTATAGACTTATGTAACCCTCATACAGATTAACATTTAGAAAACTTTCATCACCCCAGAAGGTTCTCTTGCGTCCGTTCCCAGTCAGTTCTCCCACCCAGGTGTAACCACTGTTCTGACTTCTTTCACTATCAGTTAATTTGCCTGTTCTTGCATCATATAACTGGAATCATTTAGTGTGCACTCCTTCAGTCTGTCTTCTTCTATTCAAGATAATGTCGGTAAGATTAATTCGTGTTGTCATGTGCGTGACTAATTTGTTCTTTTGTTATAGCTATGCGGTATTCCATATAGGAACATACCAGTTTATTAATCCATGCTCTTCTTCTTATAATCACGTGGGTTGTTTCCAGTTTTGGGCTAGTTTGAATAAAGCTGCTTTGAACAACCATGCATAGGTCTTTTGGTAGACATATGAATTCACTCTCCTGAATGAATTTCTCACTTTTGCAAATGGTCTGTTCATTTTGTGTGTGTGCATTTATCTACCTGGGAGTCGAACTGCTGGGTCATAGGACAGGTATATATCTAACCCGAGGAGACATTGCCAAAGAGTTTTCCAAAGTGACTGAATTCATTTATAGTCTTCATAGCAATAGGTAACAGTTCCAGCTGCTTCATGCCCTCACCAACATTTGATTTTTGTCACGTCTTTTAAATTTGAACCACTCTGATGAACACATAATGCTATTTTGCGGTTTTTAGCTTGCACTTCCCTGATGTGCAATGATACTGTGGACTTTTCAAGTGTTTATTGATCATTTGGTTATTTTTATTTTTAATTTTTATTTATTTTTTTTCTAGGAGTTCTTTACATGTTCTGGCTATGAGTCTTTTGTCAGATATATGTATTGCAAAAATCTTTTTCCAAATGTGGCTCATATTCACTTTTAAAAGTTATGTATTATTGTATCAATTAGATATGTCATCATTTAACTATTTTCCTATTGCTGGATATTTAGATTATTTCTAATTTTTGCTGTAATCAAACTTGTTGATTACCAACTTTTAAAGCTTTATCTGTATCTAAAAATTTTTCCTTAACCTAGACTCACAGAAGTAGAATTACTGAATCAATGCATATGACCATTTGGTATTGATACAGACAGAGCCCAGCTGCTTCAGAAAGAATTTTATCAATTGATATTTATACTCAACAGTGAGTGACAATACCTGCTCACCATGTCCTCACTGACCCTGGCTTTAAAAAAAAAAATCTTTTCCGGTTTGATAGAAAAAAATTTAGTATTTTATTGTTTTAATATTTGGTTCTATGACTACCAGTGAAATTGAAAATATTTTTGTTTAGCCATTTATTTTTCACTTTTGCAAATGGTCTGTTCATTTTGTGTGTGTGCATTTATCTACTGCGGTCTTTAGAGTTTTTCTCATTCACTCAAGGTATTAAGCTTTGCTTTTCTTTTCCTTTTCCATATTATTTTAATATTATTTTATTTTATTTTATTTACTGCAATCATTCCCCAAGATGTAATGTGCTTTGTGCTTCTAAAAGTTTTATGTAGTCAAATCTCTGATCACATCCAAGCTTAGAAATGTCTTCTCCCTACAATATTCCTTATTAAGTGTTCCCTACAGATATATTTCTCTATAAATATTCACATCCATTTTCTTCTATTTTTAAAATTATTTAACTCCTTAGTCCCTTAGCAACCTTTTGGGCAGTACTGTAGTGGACTTATCTCTAAATCTTATCTTTTCTTAAACTGATAACCAGCTGTGAAAGTACCATTTATCAAACAAATACTCCTTCCTTCTTTGGATTTATGATGCATACTTTATCGCTTATTAAATTTTTTATGCAGGTGATCATCTCTTTCTGGGCTCTTTTCAGTTCTACAAATTTGTCTGTCAGTTTTTACAATACAATTATATTGTTTCCATTCTTGTAGCCTTATAATTATTTCATCTGACTAATATTCATTCAGCCCCTGCATTGTGTTAGATCCTAAGGTTAAAGTGGTGAAGGCACACACCTGGTTCCTGTCCTTATGGCACGTACAGACTAGTGGGAGGACAAAGACAAGTCAACAGGTGGCGACAACAGAGTGTGATGCGTATGATAGGAGATGCACAGGGAGCTGAAGGGCCCCTAACCTGGACGTGGGGAATGAGGACACGGTTCCTGGAGGAGGTGATGTCTTACGGCCGAGCAGAAAGCCTGTTGAAAAGATCGGGAAGTGAAAGAGAAAAGGGCACTGGAAGTGGAGCATGGGGTGGGAGGAGGAGTGTGGTAAGACCTGAGGCTGAAGAGGTATCAAAGGCAAGATCACGCAAGACTTTAAAAATGATTTTGTACTTTCTCCTGAGGGCAAGGGAAGCCACTCAAGGGTTTAATCATGGAGCAAAGTGTTCAGATATGCATTTTAGAAAGACCACTTTGGATATGTATTTTAGAAAGACCACTTTGGCTATAGGAGGATGAAAAAATCATTTACTAGAAGTCAAGAGAACAGCCAAGGAGCCTACCTAGGGTACCAGTAGTAGAATTAAGTCCTGACTCAGTACTTCTTTTTCAAACTTTCTATGCTACTATGACATATTTATTTTTCCAGATTAATATTGAAATTATTTAGCCAAGTTCCCTCCTGTACACCTGACTCCATTCCAATCCAACTGTGACTTTATTTGAAATGATATTAAATGTTTAAATGAACTTATGAAGAATGACAATTCTATGTATCATTTTCCCTACGGTTTTTAAATAACTGCTGCTAAACCATATATCTCCTTTCACCATGTATTTTTGGAACATAAGACTTCCTTAATCTTTTTATCTGGGCAGAGCGTAATTACTTCATTCCAAAGATGTTTACTTCACTCAAGGCACTGGGGTTATGAGGATGAAAAGGGAGATGTGCTTCCTGTCTTCCTGGGGCTCATGATACAACAGGGAGTAGAGAAAAATAATTAGACAATTAGAGTACAGGGTGCAAGGTGCTGTTGGAGCACAGGGGAGACGCATCTGGGGGGGTTCAGGAAGGCAGCTTGGAAGAACTGACTCTATGGGAAGGTTATGTGGTTATGCATGGTTGTTAGCAAAACAAAAATGAAGGGGGAAAGGCGGGACAGGAGAGGCTTAATCTTGACCAAAACACAGGAAATGCCAAAAGTCAAAGGGAAGCAAAAACAAAAAGGACTAAGGTCTAAGCCAAGAAGGCAGACCAAGCTGTCTGGAGAGAGCCAGATGGACGTTTTAAACTCGAGCATTAAATACAGGTATGCCTAGGTCCCAATGAAGAAAGAACCTTATTTTTCCAAAAGCCAAGAAGTGAATAAAGAAAAAAACTCTGACCAGAATTCAAAGCATGCTGGAGTTTTACCGAAATAATTATAAGCCATAGTACTGGGGGCGAAGAACCAAAGGAGTGAAAACGATCCTAAAGCAGACCTCAGGTGCTTCAAAAACTGTATCTGTCAGCTCGGTGCTTTGTGACCACCTAGAGGGGTGGGATGGGGAGGGTGGGAGGGAGGGAGATGCAAGAGGGAAGAGAAATGGGAACCTATTGTATATGTATAACTGATTCACTTTGTTATAAAGCAGAAGCTAACACACTATTGTAAGGCAATTATACTTCAATAAAGATGTTTAAAGAAAAACAAAAAAACAAAAAACTGTATCTGTGTATGGCTTCACCTAATCAGTTCTAGTCTGGATTCTCTCACACCAAAGCAAAGTGGAGCGGTGAACGTGGAAATTCTGTGATAGACAGCAAACTGGGGCTAAAAGGCTTCCTCCAGAGAAAGAGAGAGAATGAAGGAAACCCAGGGAAGGAGGTCCACCCTATAAGAAAGAAACTATGCCTCGGAGCACTCTTCAGTATTGATAAACAAGAATGGACACATCCAAGAGGGAAGAGAAATGGGAACATATTGTATATGTATAACTGATTCACTTTGTTATAAAGCAGAAGCTAACACACCATTGTAAGGCAATTATACTTCAATAAAGATGTTTTTAAAAAAAAAAAAAAAAAAAAGAATGGACACATCACTCTGCCAATGGACAAAGCAGAGAAACTGCCCATATTGTTACATCTATATTTATTCTTAGGGTTTTTTATTTTTTAAGCATCTTTATTGGAGTGTAATTGCTTTACAATGGTGTGTTAGTTTCTGCTGTATAACAAAGTGAGTCAGCTATACGTATACATGCATCCTCATATCCCCTCCCTCTTGTGTCTCCCTCCCACCCTCCCTATCCCACCCCTCTAGGTGGTCACAAAGCACCGAGCTGATCTCCCTGTGCTATGCACCTGCTTCCCACTAGCTATCTATTTTACATTTGGTAGTATATATATATGTCAATGCTGCTCTCACTTCGTCCCAGCTTTCCCTTCCCACTCCCTGTGTCCTCAAGTCCATTCTCTACATCTGCGTCTTTATTCCTGTCCTACCCCTAGGTTCATCAGAACCATTTTTTTTTTTTTTAGATTCCATATATATGCGTTAGCATACGGTATTTGTTTTTCTCTTTCTGACTTACTTCACTCTGTATGACAGACTCTAGGTCCATCCACCTCACTACAAATAACTCAATTTCGTTTCTTTTTATGGCTGAGTAATATTCCATTGTATATATGTGCCACATCTTCTTTATCCATTCATCTGTCAATGGACACTATTCTTAGGGTCTTTAAGGGCATTTTTTTCACAAGAGATTTGTTATTCTGAAAATGGTTTGAGTCTTATTTTCCACTTTGAACGCTGAGATATGTAATTTAAGTCAAAATATGGGAAACTGAAAGATTTCAGTCTGACAAAACTGCTAGATCGATAATGACAAAAAGACACAGTTCTCATGCACTTTCCTTTCCAGGGCTCCTAAAGTTGTCTCTGTTAGAAAAAAAGAATCTTACACCTAAGACTCTGCTCCAATTACAGTCTTCCCGCTAATCTTTTTACCTGGGCAGAGCATAATTTCTTCATTCCACAGATGTTTACTACACTCAAGGCACTGGGGCTCTCAGGATGAAAAGGGAGATGTGCTTCCTGTCCTCCTGGGGCTCAAAATACAAGGGGGTAGAGAGAAAAATCACTGATAATTAGGGTACAGTGTGCAAGGTCCCATGGGGGACTGGAGCACGGGAGCACATGGGGGAGGCCTGTGGGGAGTTCAGGAAGGCAGTCTGGAGGAAGTGACTCCATGGGAAGGTTATGTGGGTGTCCCATAGGACCCACAGGCTAGGACCCAAGCTAAGACCTGGAACCAGACACTGGAACAGGGTAACCCCACCTGGGTGTGGGTTAAAGGTGTGCTCTCCCAGAACACTGTAGAATACAGCTTCCTAACCTGTGCTCAGATCACAGGTGTACCCACCAGCCATAAGCGCAGCCTTATTCATTTCCCTCAGTGGGCAGTACTAATATTATCCTATTGTATGTGGGTCATGACATGAAAAAGGCTGGCAATTACTGCTTGTAAAGAACTCATGAAATGCTGTTTTGGCCCCTCTGCTGTAATTCTTTCAAATTCATTCATTCATATTCTCTCTCTCTGTCTCCGTTACCTCTTTCTTCTCTATTATTTTTTTCTACTCTTCAATACTCAAGCAGAATTCAATTCCAAACAGTTCCAAAATATACACATTCTGAATTCCCCACCACCAAAAGAGAGAGAAAAACGATTTCGTTGCAAATATAGAATTCTGGTGAAGAACTATGATTGGTCCAGCTTGAGTCAGGTGTCCACTCCTGGACCAATCAACAGTGGCCAAAAAAAGGAAGAGTATCTTGTATTTAAATTGCAGGTCCCAGAGTTACCATTTGAGTAGACTGCAGGGAGGGATGCTAGTCAGAAAAACAATAGGTGTTCACTACAAGATTTGAATGCTGAAGGGAAGAATCTGGGAGAGAGGGCAAGGATGAAGGTTCAAAAGAGCAAAATGATAATAGCGAGGTCAGTGTCCCTGTGAGGGTGAGAAGAGATAGGGTCCATGGTAGGGCAGGTGGGACCGGCCTTGCAGAGGAGGAGTAGACAGGAAGGAAGGAGGAAGGAGTGGGTGAACGCACAGGGTTTAGATGTGCCGGCAGAATTGGTATAGTTCAGTTCTGAAGAAGTATCTCTCTGAGAAGCAGGAAAGTGATGCAGGAGGGAGGGAGCAGGATAGAAATATGAGATTAGTGGAAAGAATATGAAATAGATGCTATGTGAAATGACGGCGAGCAGCCTAGGAAAGCACAGGAGGAATGCCCAGCAGTGTTACCACCTGAGTGAGGGTAGCAACTCTAAATTTATTGATACCTATCTGTACAGTAGTATAATTTTCTCCTGCAAGTCTCAGCTGCCCTAATATAGAATCTATAGAGGCAAATGAAAAAGAGCAACTCGATAGGTCCAGGGCTGGACTTTTGCAGGTAAGGGCCCCCTGAAGGACAGCGGGACAGTGCAGTCTAAGGTTGAGGAGACAGATGCAATGGAGCTTGGGTTGACAATCCCAGGTCAGAAGGAAGAAGGAAGAAGTATGAGAACGGGAAGACAGATGACATCTTGGGAGATGACCAAGAGCACAGGGATGTGACGCATGACCAGTTTAGTCAGCTGCAAGGTTTCTGAGACAGTTAATCCCAGCAGCGTCCCAACAGGGATCACATAGGCCCCTTACGAGTCAGATGCACGCTGGATTGATGGTTTCTCTGATATTTTGCTTGGTCAGAAATATTCAATTATTCCTCAAAGCCTTTATATATAGTATACACTTAAAGGGGGGTGCCCCCATCTCTCTCTCTCTCTCCCTACCCCCCCTTGATAAGCTACTTGCATTCTTTCTCAGGTCAGGTTATCTATTCCAATCCAAAGAAAACAACATGTTATTTCCAAGATGCTGCGGGACTCAACCTTCCACCCACGGCGTTTTACACGCCTTCTCTCCACTCTCATTCAGAATACACTTCCCATTCCATGTGCCCAGACTGCAAAATCTCACCAACTTTCAAAACCTGGGTAAGTACCCAATTTCTTCAAGGAAGCTCTCCAAGATTTTACCTAACACAAATCACTATTTCTTCCAATACAGAGATTTTTTTTTTAATTCCACATAATTATACTGTCATTTGTTTTATTTCTCATTCTCCTTAAGGACAGGAATTCTTCTTAAATTCAATTTTTAAGCCAAAACGTATGTGTGTAGTTGGAGACGATGAAATACTCTTGGTTGAAAGGACTGAGACAGCCCAAGAAGTAGACAACTGTCTTCTTATTCTAAAGCTCATACACCACACTGAGTATCTATAAAGAACAAACTCCTGTGACCAAGGAGAAAATGGGAAGTGTGTTTATAGAAAATGTATTCAAAGCTGCACAACAACCTGGCAAATTAGTAACGGAATGTTGAATGAATCAAATGGAATGCTTAGTAATGACTACTAGCCTTATGTTTCTTAGTCACTAAGTATTTTCTGGGTGGTATGCAAAGATAGAAATAAGGGAGGAAGAAGTAGTTTACAGATCCAGGAACCAGGACTGAAGGGAAGGCAGTGAGTGGGCTTCATCAAGGTACTGCAGGCAAAATGGGGTGGGGGGCAGTGCTCTACAACCCCCGAAGCACACATACACACAGACTCATCTAGCTCAACTTCAACCGAGGAGTAACATAAACAAAATTCATTAACAATAATGAAACTCCTTTTTTTGCCCCAAATGAATACGGCAATACCCATTTTGAAGACACTCTCATGCTCTATTGAATTAACATCACTTTAATTATAGAGCAATCTAGCAATAAACATAAAAATGTTAAAGGTACATACATTTTGACCCCTTATTTTACTTCTAGGAATCTATACTAAGGAAAAAAGACACAGTTTTATACACACACACACACACACAAAGATATTCGTTAGCGCAATTATATCTTTACTAGCAAAAAACTGAAATCGGCTCACCACTAAATTGATTAAATATTCTACTGTATAGAATACAATAAATAATACGGTAAGCCCCCTACATATGAACCTTCAAGTTGCGAACTTTCAAAGATACAAACGTGCGTTCCATGAATGTCAGACGTGAGTGAAATTGCAGCTCGCCCTCTGTCTCCTACTGCTGACGACCTTTCAGCTCTACCATCTCCCACCTCCTCTCCTTCCTCCAACTGGTAACTCTTCTTGCCTGTTCACTCGATGCCAGCCCCTGAATACCAGCTGTTGTACTGTACTACTGTACTTTTCAAGGTACTGTACGATTAAAATTTTTTCTTAATTTTTTGTTTGTTTATGTACTATTTGTGTGAAAAGTATTAGAAACCTATTACAGTACAGTGCTATATAGCCGATTGTGTTAGTTGGGTACTTAGGCTAACTTTGTTGGACTTATGAACAAATTGGACTTAACGAACGCGCTCTCGGAACGCAACCCATTAGTATGTAGGGGACTTACTGTATATAAAATACATGTATTAAACATATGTTGCTATGTGAAAAAAGCAAGTTTAAAAAGAGTATATATAGTGTCATCTAGTTTTTATAAAAATAAAAATTTAAATAATGTTAATGTGTATGTAGACATTTATATACATATTCAATATGTGTATAAAGATAGAAGAAATATGCACTGAACAATAATGTCATGGGGGATGTGAATTCTGGGAATTTCTCTTTGTTTATTTTATATTTATACAATGCTTGAATTTTTAATTTTGTAGGACTTTGTATTATGTTTGTAATTGGAGACCTATAGCTATTTCAAAGTAGATGTATATGTATTGACATGTAAATATATCAATAATACGTTTTAAGTGGAAAATGCAGGCTAAAGCAGCATGTTCCCATATTTGTGTTTTATAGAACGTTATACATATACAAGAAAAGAAATCTGGAAGGATACACCAAAACACTGACAATGGCTTTTCTGGAGGTGAGACTTGGAGTGATTTGTACTTTCCTCTTTGTAACTCTGTCTTGACTCCATTAAAAAAAAATAAGGACCGTATATTATTTTTATACATAAAGTTTTCATTTTAACAAATCTATCTTCAATTCACTTTCAAACCTTTTTAAGAGCGAATAAGGTTCAAAAATTATTATCAAATAATGAATTATTTTAATTTTGTTTCCTTTCCCTATTTATACAATAGACTCTAAGTTTATCCTTGCTAAAAGAAATAATCAGCAGTAGAACAGGAGAAATAATAGGACTGAGATAACCAATAAAAAGTGGTTGTTTCCAGGTTTGCTATGGAAAAAAGACAGGGGTGCCTTAATATTGACAATGTCATTTTACATTTTCAATTACAATTTTTAAAGAGCCTTTATATCCACAATGTTATTTGGTCCTCAAGTCTACGTAAAAGGCAGGGGAAGCATAATCCTCACTTTTAGGATAAGTAGCCTGAGTTAGGAGAGGTGGAAGGATGAGCCTAGGGTCTCAGATTGGTAAATAATGGTGCTAGCTTGCACCATCCAAGATGGGAGCCACTAACCACAAGTGGCTATTTAAATTTAAGTTGATTAAAATGATACAGAATTTAGAATTCAGTTCCTTAGTTGCACTAGTCACATTTCAAGGGCTCAGTAGCCACATGTGGTTAGTGGCTACTGTGCTGGACTGTGGCAGATACAGATATTTCCATCACCACAGAAATGATGCGATTTCCATGCCAATAACATTTTCCACTCATGTGGTGGCTTTCTACACCCTTGCTTTGCCCTCTTGAAAAAAAGGAAGATATTACTTGATGATCTTTCCCTACAACATATGAATCTCTGAAAAATTATAGGAAAAAAAAAACTGTGCTTAATTAGGATAACTGAAAGGTGGCTGGAATAGCTGGGGAACAGTGAATAGCAGAAGAGGGGCACCGGAAGAACCCGAAAGGTGGTACAGTGAACTCGGGGGGCTGCCCACCTAGCACCTAGTCACCCTCCTCTTCCTTTGTAATGGAGCTAAGATTTTGTTTAGGTGTCTACCCCTGCCCCACACAGCCTCTGTGCCTCAGAGTTGGTCTGCAATGCAACTTGGGCTTAATGAAACAAGATGAGAAGAAAGCTGACAGGGTAACACCTTCTTGTGGCTTTGGTCTTGACCTCTGAAAGGTCAAATAGCAGAATGCCTACTTAAACATCATCTCAGGTATTACCCAAAACATGCACGTACATCATGTGATCACACACACGACTGTTAAAGTTATATCTGATCAGCATTACAGAGTCAGCAATATGGACAAAGTGTGTCATCAGACTTACTAATACAGGTCCATCTATAGGTAAGTAGCTAGATGTATCTTGGGGAAAAAAATCTAATTTTGTACTTTATGTGTTGAAATTCTATCATCTGAAATAGAAATACAGTCTTGCAAAAAAGTAAACTACAGTAACTGGTGGTAGTTAAGAAACCTAATAATTTTATGTATAAAAACTATCCCCAAATTTCAAATCATTAAATAAACAGGGGAATAGGTTGACAGTATAAACATTAAGAGCACATTCCTAGGTCAACTTAGGGAAGAACATTATATCCTTTTGTAGCCAAACATTTATAACAATTTAAATAATCAAGACAGGATACAGAGGTGAGATGATAGCATAATTCTCATCTCTGTAGAATCATAACATTAGACAAAATAACCCTTTAAAAACTGTACTGAATTTCTTAGTTATGTGATTCCATTTAGGCCATGAGTCTTCTAAGAAAAATCTCATTTGGGGAATTCTTCATATCTTGTGAGAATGAATTGAAAGCAGAGCTCTGCCACACCTTATAGAATGAAACATCAGAGCAGAAAACTGTCATGCAGTTTTCAATGGAACAAACGTGGTAGAGGTTATGAGTGATTCTGAGTGACAAGCATATGCTGCTTTGTTCCCATGCTCCAGAGAATAATTACAGCCCAATTGCTGGCCTTAGGCAGAAAAACGATGGCTACCTGTCATCCTTCCTCAGCGAAAGACAAGCTGCAGATAAGCTGAACTTACACAACTTGCTCAAAACTTATACAAAATGTTCAATGGGACGAAATAGCAGCTCTCACATGTTAAAAAGACAGTCTTGAACAAAAGAAAGCTTAGTACTGTACTCAGCAAACAATAATACGTTTACAGCAAGACTTCATAAGAACCAGTGGTTGCTTGTACAGAAAGTAGTTCACCTGCTGAAAAAGGTACTAGGCTCATGAGCCATGAAGTACAAGTATTTACTACATGACAGCTGCTCTATAAAATCTCCTGTCACTCTGCTTCAGAAAAGATGTTGAAATGGACATGCATGCAACAAAAGCATGCAATGAAAACGTGCCCCCCTCTCCGTTTCACTCAAAATAGTTAATTCATTTAAGATTAATGCAGCTCAAAGAGGATATGGTATGAATCCTAGGCCAGGAAAAAAAACTGCTATAAAAGACATTATTGGGGGCAACTGGCAAAATCTCAACATGGACTTTGATACGAGACAATTATCTAATCCAAAGTAAAATTTCCTGCTTCCAGTATCTGCACTGGGGTTAGGTAAGAGACTCTCCTTGTTCTTAGGAAATGCACACTGAAGTGTTAGGGATACAGGGCATGATGCCTGCAACTTACTCTCACATTACTGGTGAGGGCAGCAGCAAAGCGAATGCCAAACAATCGGTGAGGCTGGGTGAAGAGTACAAGGGAGGTCCTGTCACTTTTCAGAAATTTAAAATTATGCCAAACTAAAAAGTTACCAGAGAGTTAATTCATCTTTTTCTTGACATTTCCTTCAGAAAACAAGTGGTTCTGTGGTGGTTCTGTCTCAGAGTGAGCAAGGAAATGGAATGTTCTGGATGCTGCAGAGGCCTTTAGTTGGCTTGAAGGGCCACTGTATTCTGTTGCTAGCTCTGATGGTCATGCTGGATCCAGAACTGATTCACTCCTGATAGCAGAGCACGTGGCTGTTTACCGTGGGGTCATTCAATGACTACTTAAAGCGTGAATTCTTGGGGCAGTTAGTATCTAGCTACTGTCTTCTGCACCCTTATTGTCACAGTCTGTAGTTGGGCTCACTCACCCCAGCAGCCCCAAATCTCACATTTGTTCCTTAAAATATATGTTTTAAGAGAACAGCCCTATAATGAAGAGGCTCCTAGATGAACATTTCAAAGGCAATGCCAAGTTCCCTGACATTCCTATGGACCCATGCAAAGTCAGATAAACATATATTATAAAATAAGAGAAGAAATACATTGCGAGCAATAAACATTCTGGAGTAAGACATAGACACTTGAAACAGACAGTCCCTTAAAAATTAGGTGTGCTCATCTTACAGCTGTAAAAACATGTCGGAAGCCTGAATTGTGGTGTTTCATATACTTTCTACAGTTTAAAACAAAACACAGAAGGAAATACACTTCACTATCATGACTACACTTTACATGTCATCCGCAAAGTATATGTCTAACCCTTGAACTTATTTTAGAAACTCTCCTCACTAATTTGCCTGTGTTTTTGAATAGCAAGTAATATGTTTTCAATCATGAAAGGTTACAGGGAAATTTTTGTGGTAAAAACTGGCCTTCCACTAGCATAAAAATCATCAGTCTTACTGCAGTCCTTTGGGAAATAATATTTTTTTTTTCATCGTTGTCAAGCAGCTTTCAAACCAATTTTAATAGCTACTGTTCCAGAGGATGGTTGTTTACATTCACTAAAAACTGATTCACTCAAAACCATGTTAAGAGAGAAAAAAGGTAGTTGGATAAAGAAATTATTGTTTCTTTATAATACTTGAAGAGTGAATCAAACTGTGTGAACTTTTCTCATAAACATAATGCTAATTATCCACTAACGTTTAGATGGACAATTGCCCATCCTCTAACACATCACACCATTGGCCCTGAACTATCGTACTGCTCTTTTACCTTCTGTACAGCAATACTACCATAGAACACAGCCATTTTACTTTGAAATGAAATTGTATTTGAAGATAATTTTTAAAAAGGTATCCTTCACGTAAAATGTCTGGGCAGTACAAAAACTAAATGGCTTTTGTGAGTGCTCTATTGCCTTCTCTTTCATTGCTTCTCTAAAACTTCCAATGACTAAATAATTACTGCCCCTCCAATAACATTCAGCAGTTTTGAACAGGAATAGCATAGTAATGATGCCTTCTTTTTTTTTTTTCTTTCTCCTCACTTAAACTATGTGCCCTGTTTTTTTATTTTTCTAAGATCTAGCATACAAGGATATGCCAACTTTTCTTTTACCAGCACTTAAAAAAAATTTTTTTTTTCTAAAACCTAACTACAAGCATTAGTCAATTCAAAGGGAACAGAGTCATTATCAAGGTCTGGATGGAGCTTGATCACCAGCTTACCATGGGAGTCAATCCGTTTCTTTTTTCTTGTTTATGAGAGAATAAACCTCCCTGTACTTACTTTAAAGTTATTTAAATATACTTGCAAGGAAAATTTTTTTCGGAGGACCAACTGATTACTTTGCTTCTCCCCTGCACCTGGGCTGTTAAGTACTGCCAGAGAAATCCCCCAGATTGACAGATGGGAAACGCTACAGATTTGTGGTTTTCAACCTCAGGAAAACCTCTGACGCTGGTGAAGGTTCGACTTGGTGATGCCCATGGTTGTCCTCAGACAGCTCCCTGGACTGTCACCTGCATCAGAAAGTAAACTTGTTCACCGTCACCTCGTCACCGAGCGGATGTTTCTACCACTCCCTTCACTCTCAGCCAATGTCTCGCCTTCTCTTTCACAGAGAAAAATAAAGCTATTAGACAGAAACTCCTCCAACTTCCTACCAGTTTACCTGCATCCACTCCCATCCTGACCCCCCTTCCTCCTGTCTCTGAAAAAGAGGTGGCCCTAGAGCTCTGGACCCCAGCCTCTCTCACGTCCTCCAGCATCAATTCCTGCATATAGGCCTACGTCTCACCCATCTTTAAAAACAAACAACATAACACCTTTTATCAATTCTGCAGCCCCTCTACCTAATAACCCTCTCTTTCCTGCCCTTCACAGCTATGATTCTGGAATAAACCATATCTACTTCATCCATCTGTCAGCTCACTGTAAACCTGGCTAACACCCTACCATTACACCAATGCCTCCAGGCACCAAACCCAATGGATCCGTCTATCCTTTGCTTATGTGACCTCTCTACAGCATTTACTACTGCTGATGTTTCTTTCTAGGAATTCTCTCTTTTATTAGTTTCTCTCATAACATTACTTTCTGGTTCATCTATTTCTTTTATTAACTCTTCCTCCAGTGAAACCCTTAAATGTTAATTAGAGCCATCTATCAATGGGAGTAGAAATTGATACAAAAATTTTGAAAAACACTTAATAAAATATACAACTTTACATTGTTCATATCCTTTAACCCAGTTATTCTACCTCTAGGAATCCATGCTAAGAAGACAATCCTAAATAATGAAAGAAATAATTCTTGCACAGAAATATTAAATGCAATGTTATTTATAATTTTAATAAGATGACACTATGCTTGAACTAATGTTAAGTGGAAAAAAATATGATGCAAAATTGTCTACACAGTGGCATCTCAACTGTGTGGAAAGCATGTGCATAGGAAAAAGTCTGGAAAGAAATATTCCAAATGTTAACAGTGATTTTCTTGGGAAATGAGAATTACATTATTGGTGAATCTTATTGTCTTTATATATTTTTGCACTTTCCAAGTTTTTGACAGGGATCGTTTGTATTTTGAGAGGAAAAAACCCATGTATGAAAAACAAATTCAATAAGAGGGCCCAAACTTTTTTCCTGAAAGGTGATGTTTGACTTCACTTCTCACCCTGTCCATTCTCCAGCAGGTAATCTCATGTACTCCAGAAGCACCAAATGTCACCATCTACAGATGACTGACACCTGTGTCCCTAGCGCAGGTCACTCTTCTAAGCTTCAGAACTGACCTTCCATGTGGCTTCTAGACAATTCCCTGTGATGACTCACAAGAACCATGGCCTCTACCTGTTGTCTTAGCCTCCTTCCCACACTCCAAATCTTCTCTCTAGTCTCGGTAAACAGCCCCAACCATCCCCATATTCCTACTTTGGGTAATAAGGTAAGTACAGGATGGATTAACAGATTATGGATTTTTTTTTTTTTTAAACAACTTAACCAGTGCTCTAAGAATCAATATATGCAAGGTGGAAAATTTACTAAATAAATAACTGAAACAAGTAATAAGTTGAACATTATGAAGTGTGGTATCTAAGTTTACATAGCTATCTTGTAGTCACTTTGGAAGTGTACACGTTTTTAAATTAATTTGTAAGCATCTTTCCCTAACTTTTTTTTTCTCTCTGAGGCACATGTTTGAAAGTCACCTTTCAGAGCTACTGATTTCAAATATAGGCAAAAATTATCTTAGTTTCCTAAAAATAGAAAAAGTCAAATACTCTTTTTACCAGCAATGTCAACAACTGGAATCATACTGGAACCAGTCTGAACTAAAGAAAAATAAAATCTCCATTTCACTTCATGGAGAGTTTCTTCTCCATTCATTCCAAACACATGCAAGAGCTAACCCTTGGGAATTTAAATTAACCAGAATTTTCATGATGATCTAACTCATAAGGGGTTATGAAGAAATAAAGATGGATCCTGGCAAAGTAGAGACTATTGACAATTTATGAAACCCTGAAAAACAGATCTCTTCCTTGCTTAACTACTCAAAATTCCTCACAAGTGAGTCACCCTTCTCCAAAAAAGCAAAGCTCCACCTGAAATAAACCTGCAAGTGAACAAGCTTGCACATGGAAGCAAAACAACTTTAGTTTTTCTCCGGCCTAAGGCAGGAAATCATTGACGAAGTCAACTGCAAACAACAAATAATCCAAGAATAATTCTGCCTCACTTTGGGATACACTATACACTTTATGCAGTGGTTAGAGATCTAATTTTATTTGACAAACTAATATTAGAATCAGTTTGCACTTTCTGCACACAAACCCACTGAGCCAGTGAAGCAGAGCTGGGGATTCAAAACATCCCATAAGTGTGCAATTCTTGAAGGCATCCGAGACTCAAAATGAAATCAGAAAGTAATCTGAAGGGAAGCAATAAACATAGAGTAAAGGTTGAGGAAGCCCAGTAAAATCTGTAACTATGCCTATAGCACACACAAATTGGAGATAAGGAGTTGGGACACTGCTGGGTGTGAGCACACTGGCTGAATCCACACCCTATACTGAGTCCCTGCACTGTGGTCTCTCTGAGACACCGACGCCTGGTATACAAGTGTGTACGTATCGTGTGTGAATGTCACCTCACACACACGCACAGATGTCGTATCTGGTAGCTGCTCTTCCAGTCTCTGCAAATCCACTGCAGTCATGCCACCCTTCAGCTGGCACTGATAAACTGGTAGTTAATCCTCATTGGCTGCAACGAGATTTATGATGCCGTGCGTAAGGTCAAAGGACTTCCACCAACTCTGAACTGCTTGCTGATTTTTATACTGCTTCCTCAACAATTTCCTTATTGTCTCTTCTAAAAAAACACATTTTATTGAAGCGTAATACACACACATAAAAGTGCACAAATCATGAGAGCACAATGTGATGAATTACCGCAGGGAACACACCTGTGCGACACTCCTGTGTTAAGAAGACTATGACCTGCAGCCCTGGAAGCCCTGCTTTAGCCTCCTCCCAATCACTGCTCCCTCTCTCCTCTGCCCAAATTCCCATTACCCTGACTTCCAACGCCACAGATCAGTGTTGCTTGGGTTTGAATTTTATATTGATGAAGGCACAGCATAGGGATTGTTTTGTGTCCAACTTCTTTTGCTCAGTGTTACGATTGTGAGATTAATTCGTGCTGACGCATGGAGCTGTGATCCATTCCTTTCTGTTGTTATCTAGTTCCTCTACTGTACGAATACCACCATTTATTTTTCCATCCCACTCCTGATGGGAACTTGTGTTCTTCCCAAGTTTGGGCTCTTACTCCGTCTTGCATTTTAACATCTAACATACAGGTCTAGCACTTTTTTTTTTTTTTTTTGCATGCTTCATTTATTCAAAACAGTTTTTGTCAGCTATTACAGATCAAAAGAGTTCTTCAGATGCCCAATTAAATGGTGGTAAATGAGGCCATGACAGAGTAAACACCATGTGTTTCAAAACACATTCAGCCCTGAGAAGCGTGGCCTAGACTCCCCTGGATGAGGCTGAGGCCCATCCAAGGCCATGCTGGCCCAGGCTGTGGTCTCGGCAGGACTGGCTTTCCTGGCCTGAGTGTATTCATTCTCATTCCCTCATTCTCCTTGGACACCTATTTTTTTTAAGGAAGCTATTTCGGAACAAATAGCACTGAATTGAGCACAAACAGACAGCACTGAATTGAGCCACTTCAAACAGAATATTCCTTCGCTGCCCTTGTTCCAAACGTGCAGCAGATGCTCTTTGTGGATGATGTGTTTTGGAAATGGCGGGGACCAGGAAGCTATGGTCAGTAAGGCCACCTTGCATGGGCACACGGAGACTTTTGGTGTCTGGGGGTGGGGGGAAGCAGGCAGTGTAGACAATGAGCATGGTGCCTCCATTCCCCCCCCCCATCCTGCCCATCTCCTCAGGTGTCTCACCTTTTGCATCAGACCCTCTCTTCTCTCAAAGCTCTCTCTCTCTCTCCTGTCTCCTTCCCATCATCATTTACTCCTACTCAACTTTCCAGGCTTAAAAATAAGAGAAAAGCAAAACTCCATCCACCACCTCCTGTAGCTACGGCCTGTTCTCCTTCCCTTCAGAGAAAACTTCCTGAAAGCCTTCTCACCTTTCACGGTTTCTAGTTCTCTTCCCCTCCCCCTTCCCTGTTCAACCCACTGTGACTGTTTTCCACCTCTGCCCGCAACTGAGACCACTCTCATTAAGGTCCCCAATGCCCTCCTTGGTGCTGGGTCTAATGGACGCTTCTCAACCTGCATTTTCCCTGACTTCTAGGCAGTGCTCAGCTCTGCCAACCACACCCTCTCCTCTGGACTCCTGTGACATCACACTCTCCTGTTTACTTCCAACCTCCCTGGACGCTCCTCTGCAGGATCCTGTGAGGGTGTTCTTCTGACTGTCCCTTAGCACAGATGCTCCTCAGGATTCAGTCCTTGGCCCTTTTCTCACACTTCATGCTCTTTTCCGATAATCTCACGGCATGTCCCATGGGCACCTCCATCTCAACGTGACAGGAGGTATTGAGAGACCTTCTCCTTTCTCCAGTACTCTTTCCAGTATTCTACACACACAGTCAGCAACCCCAGTCTACATCATTGCCCTCTATTCCTTTTCCACGTGTAAGAAGCAGATGGGGTAGAGAAAGGGTATGGGCTTTGAAGTCATGCTGATCTTGCTTCCGATTCAAACTGCCTCTTAAATCAGCTCTGCGACTTTCAGAGAGTCATTTCCTCTCTCTGAATACAATGTTTCACATTCGTATAATGAGTGCAACACCTATCTTGTAGGACTGAATGCGTTAAGAGAGAAATGAATGAATGAATTTCACAAATTAAAAAACCATCTAACCCAGTGCCTGATGTCCCAATCCTGAGTTTCCTCCCCATCTTCCTTTTTATGGAAGCTAGTCCTGTCTCCCTGACTACGCTGTATTTAAAGCAGGACTCTCCTATAGGAACCCTCCAAACCTGTCAGACTAGTCCTCTCATTGTCCCCGAACACGTTATGCCCCTTCACAGAGGTACCTCTGCATGGAATGTCTCCCTTCCACTCTTACTCCATGCATACCTAAGTCTTACTCATGCTCCAGCACCCAGCTCCATCCCATAGCTCTTTAAAGGCCTTCCTGAGCTCACAGAAACATCCCCCGGTCTGAACTGTAGAATATCAGTCCCACTGATCTGGTATTTATTATATACTACTGTATGGGGGTCAGATTCTTTTTTATGTCAGTGCCCTTTTTACCCAATGACATCATTAACGTTTCCTGTAGGGAGTCATACACAGTCCTTAGTACACAAAGTCTCTAGCAAAGAGTATTTTTGTGTTTTTTTTTTAATTTTTAAAAATTGTATTATTTATTTTTGGCTGTGTTGGGTCTTCGTTGCTGCGCGCGGGCTTTCTCTAGTTGCGGCGAGCAGGGGCTACTCTTCATTGCGGTGCGTGGGCTTCTCATTGCAGTGGCTTCTCTTGTTGTGGAGCACAGGCTCTAGGTACGCGGGCTTCAGCAGTTGTGGCTCACGGGCTTCAGCAGTTGTGGCTCACGGGCTCTAGAGCGCAGGCTCAGTAGTTGTGGCGCATGGGCTTAGCTGCTCCGCGGCATATGGGATCTTCCTGGACCAGGTATCGAACCCATGTCCCCTGCATTGGCAGGCAGATTCTTATCCACTGTGCCACCAGGGAAGCCCTCTAGCAAAGAGTTTTAAATAACACCTGCTGATTGGTATGAGGTCAAGCTCCTTTTGTGTGCAATAACTGAAGGCATAAACATCATTTAATAAATTCAACTATTACTTTAAAATATGTATATAGACACCCAGAATCTTAGCATCTGGGACCTCAGAGGCCATGCAGACCAGCCTTCCAGATGTACAACATCCCTCTGCAATGGCCTCAGCGGGTGAACTTCCAACTTCTGTCTCAATGCACCCCTACAACCAGAGGCTCACTACCACCTTTGGGAACCCATATGATGGCTAGGTAGCAGTTACTTTTTTTTTTTAATCTCAAACTTGCAACCAAAAAAGTTGCAACTACCTCTTTCTTCCTGAGCTACTTGAGAGTAATGTGCTGACCTGATGCCCTACCACCCATTCATATGTGCTTCCCACAGTGACATTCTCCTATGTAACCACAACACAATCATCAAAATCGGGAAATTAATATGTGATACGTTTACCAAAAACGAATTCTCAAACTCCACTCCAATTCCACCAAGTGTCTCAATAATGTCCTTTATAGCAAAAGAATCCAGTTCAGAATCATGTTTTACCTTTAGTTGTTATATCGTTCTAGAATAGTTCCTCAGTCTTTCCTTGATTTTTATGAATGTGACATTTTTAAAGATTATAGTTATTTGGTCCTTTGATTTGAACTTGCCAGACGTTTCCTCTGATTAGATCCAGGTTATGCATCTTTAGCAAGAATGTCTCAGAGGGCTTCCCTGGTGGCGCAATGGTTGAGAATCTGCCTGCCAATGCAGGGGACGCGGGTTCGAGCCCTGGTCTGGGAAGATCCCACATGCCGCGGAGCAACTAGGCCCGTGAGCCACAACTACTGAGCCTGCGCATCTGGAGCCTGTGCTCCGCAACAAGAGAGGCTGCAATAGTGAGAGGCCCGCGCACCGCGATGAAGAGTGGCCCCCGCTTGCCGCAACTGGAGAAAGCCCTTGCACAGAAACTAAGACCCAACACAGCCATAAATAAATAAATAAAAATTAAAAAAAAAAAAAAAAGAATGTCTCAGAAGATGCGATACTGTGTTCTCACTGCATCTGTGCCCGTAGTATGTGATCTGATTCGTCCCATTACTGATGCAGTCCCTTATGCTCACTTACTTAGGGGGTGTCTACCAGGCTTCTCTACTGCAACAATATTCTAGTTTTTCTTTGATATTAATTAATGAGTATTTTGCAGGGAGATACTAAATGAGATACTAAGAACGAGATACTAAGATCTCATTCCTCAACAAATTTCAAGATATTAGCGGATTAGTTTATGTAAGTATGGACTCGTGGTTTCCTATTTCAATTGGATGCTCAAGCTGATCCAGATTTAGCCAGAGGGAGCTCCTTCGAGCTGGTTTTTGTATCTTCTTTACATTGTCCATCATTCCTTGAGGACTTCTTTTGTTTCTGGCACAGCAAGATGCCCCAGGCTCATCTTGCTTTTTGTTTTTTATTTGTTTGTTTTAAAACAGGAAGGGATACCATTCACCTCTTTATTTATAAAAATGGAATTATACCACCTATTTCATTAAATAGATTGGGTTGGCCCAAAAGTTCATTTGTTTTTTTCCATAAGATGGCTCCAGTAGCACTTAGTTATCTTTAACTTCATTTGAAACAATTTTGTTAGACTGTATTGTGACAGCTGTAATATCAGCGTGCATTTAAAACAAAACTTATCAAAATTGGTGAATTTTTGTGTAGCCATTTTAATATTAAAGATGGAAGGAAAAAAAGCAACATTTTTGGCATATTATGCTTTATTATTTCAAGAAAGGTAAAAATGTAACTGAAACACAAAAAAAGATTTGTGCAGCATATGGAGAAGGTGCTGTGACTGGTCCAACGTGTCAAAAGTGGTTTGTGAGGTTTTGTGCTGGAGATTTCTCGCTGGATGATGCTCCACAGGCGGGTAGACCAGTTGAAGTTGACAGCAATCAAATCGAGACATTAACTGAGAACAATCAATGTTATACCACTCGGGAGATAGCCGACATACTCAAAATATCCAAATCAAGCACTGAAAATCATTTGCACCAGTTATGTTAATCACTTTGATGTTTCGGTTCCATGTAAGTTAAGCGAAGAAAACCTTCTTGACTGTATTTCCGCATACAATTCTCTACTGAAACGTAACGAAAACGTTCCATTTTTAAAACAAATTGTGATGGGCAATGAAAAGTGGATACTGTACAACAATGTGGAACAGAAGAGATCAGGGGGCAAGCGAAATGAACCACCCCTAACCACACCAAAGGCCAGTCTTCATCCGAAGAAGGTGATGTTGTGTATATGGTGGGATTGGAATAGAGTCCTCTATTGTGAGCTCCTCCTGGAAAACCAAACGATTAATTCCAACAAGCAGTGCTCCCAATCAGACCAACTGAAAGCAGGACTCGACGAAAAGTGTCTGGAATTAGTCAACAGAAAACGCATAATCTTCCAACAGGATAATGCAAGACTGCATGTTTCTTTGATGACCAGGTAAAAACAGCTACAGCTTGGCTGGGAAGTTCTGATTCATCTGTCATATTCACCAGACACTGCACCTTAGGATTTCCATTAATTTAGGTCTTTACAAAATTCTCTTAATGGAAAAAATTTCAATTCCCTGGAAGACTGTAAAAGGTACCTGGAACAGTTCTTTGCTTAAAAAGATAAAAAGTTTTGGAAAGACAGAATTATGAAGTTGCCTGAAAAATGGCAGAAGGTAGTGGAACAGAATGGTGACTGCATTGTTCAATAAAGTTCTTGGTGAAAATGAAAAATGTGTCTTTTATTTTTACTTAAAAACTGAAGGAACTTTTTGGCCAACCCAATATCACATATCATGGCATATGTTCAGGCCAATACATACACAGCCTTTTTCTTTTAGTTTGGTCTATGATATTGCAGAGTGTGGATGGGCAGAAGCTCCTGTGCTCAGGATGCTTCCAGATCTCAGCCTACGTACCTCTTCACCTGGCTGTTCACCTATATCCTTTATAATCAACTGGTAAACACAAGTAAATGTTTCCCTGGGTTCTGTGAGCCACTCTAGCAAATTAAATCAAATCTGAGGAAGGGGTTGTGGGAACCTCCAGTTTACAGTTGGTTGGTCCAAAGCACAAGTGACAGCCTGGACTTGCTGTCTGAAGTGGCGGGCAGTCTTGTGGGACTGAGCCCTTAGCCTGTAGGATCTGTAGATCATACCAGATCATTAAATGTGCATTTAATGTGCACATTAAATTTGTTAGACACCCAGTTGGTGTCCACTGAGAAGTGGAGAACTGCTTGGTGATGCTGGAAAACACACCAAAGTTATCACATCCTCTGTCTTATTCCTTCAGTCATTTTATTTTACTTTTTAATTAATTTTTATTGGAGTATAGCTGATTTACAATGCTGTGTTAGTTTCTGCTGTACAGCAAAGTTAATCAGTTATACATACATATATCACTCTTTTCAAGATTCTTTTCCCATACAGGTCATTACAGAATATTGAGTAGAGTTCCCTGTGCTATACAATAGGTTCTTATTAGTTATCTATTTTATATATAGTAGTTTATATATGTCAATCCCAATCTCCTAATTTATCTCCCCCTTGGTGACCATAAGTTTGTTTTCTACATCTGTGACACTATTTGTTTTGTAAATAAGTTCATTTGTACCATATTTTTTTAGATTCCACATATAAGCGATATCATATGATATTTGTCTTTCTCTGACTTACTTTACCCAGTATGACAATCTCTAGGTCCATCCATATCACTGCAAATGGCATTATTTCGTTCTTTTTTATGGCTAAGTAATATTCCATTGTATATATGTACCACATCTTCTTTTCCATTCATCTTATCGATGGACATTTAGGTGGCTTCCATGGCTCCTTCAGTCATTTAAAAATGAGATCGTTTCATAATGACATAGTTTCATGCGCCCTCATCACACTGAGCATTCTTTTCTGAATTAACATCATTCTGTCCACACAGCTTATAAAAGTGTACAGAGTAGGCACTCTTGGTTGCCTATTCAACATCCTATTCTCCCCCCTAAAATCCATTCCTCCCTAAAAGAAGCTGATTTTGTTCCAGTATCTACTCCTTTCCACATAACTGTGTGCATTCTAAAGCAATCATGATAACCGCATTCCTCAGAACCAGTGATGGGTTTAGTAATTTGCATGTGAGCAAATGTGGACCAATGAAACACAAGGAAGTCTTCTAGGGACTTCCTAAAAAAGAAGCAAAGACAAGCAGATGGTCCCCTCTTCTTCCTTTGGAGGGTACTGTGTCTGGATGAGATGCACAGAACTGCTGTAACTATCCTCAGCCAGTGTGAGGGTGAAACCAGCCCCAGAAGGACAAAACTGAGATAATCACAGACTAGTGGAGCCAGAGTCCTTAACGACTAGCCAGAGCCTCTCTTATCACTGACTTCTGGTTGTGCGAGATAATGTGTTTCCTTTCTGTGTAAGCCAGTTTGGTCAGGTTTTCTTTTCACTGCAGCCAACAGCATTTTAACTGATAAAGCAGTGAGAACTACACACCCCTCCAGGGCAGGTGGGATGAACCAGGGTAGAACTTCCAAGTCCCCTTTTTTCTTGATAGAGCCCAGGTGGATGTTGACACATAACACTGGCTCCTAAAACCCCCATCTTTGGCACTCCTAAAATGTTATTTTGTATTCGTACTGTTGCCCTTCAGTAAGAGAACCAGAGATTTACTTCATATTTACATTGCTAGCTTCTTCATTGTTTCAACCTGCTCAGATCTTTTAAAGTAAGTTTGTTTTAAGGGGGGCGGGGGGGGGGGGGGGGGGGCAATGAAAAAGGAAGTTAAAGAATTGCTACTTGATTGCAAAGCAATCCAGAGTAAAGAAGACAGAAGCAGAAGAACAAATACAGAGCTAGGACACCAGAGATTTTTGCTCCAGTTATAACTGTGCCACTAGACTATTGAAGAATCCTGAGGAAAAAAAAAATCACATAATTTCTGTGTTCCTAATTTCATGTATCTGTACATCAGGGAGATAACCTCCAGGTTCCCTTCTGGCATTAAAGTCCTACAACTCAGAGATTTCATCAGGGAATTCATGGCTCAGAATCCTTCTTCTATTGCTTGAAACATAAAATCAGAAAAAGCAGCTCCCAAAAATCAGCTGTAGCCTATTAGTCATTAATTGAGATTGACTTCAAATCAACAAAACACTGTTTTGGGGCTGCCTCTTCCAAGAAACAGCTCTGTTATACGACAGATCAAGACGGAACTGTATGTGTGTTTACTATCGTTGAATGACAAGTGTAGAAAGCAACTGCCAACTCCTCACTCCATTCACCAATTTGACAAAAACATTCAGCACAGCCACCAGACCTGGGGAGTTTTGGCAGCTGAACCCAGACACTTAAAAAGCACGCTATCAACCTGAAGTGACTGCAAGATGTGGAAAGCCCTTCAATGCTTCCCAGTGCACTTAAAGTCTGAGCCCTTCGTTCCCAAGGCCCTTTGCAAAGTGTGGTCCTGACTAGCGCTCCATCAGTAGCTGCCTCTCTCCCTCTCTAGTGACTCATTCTGCCTGTCCTGAACCACCCTTCCCTATCTGATTTCCCTGCCCCACACCTGCCTCCCCCCCCCCCCCCCACGCAGATACCTCATCCTTCTGATCTCACTTAAAGTCAACTTCCTCATAAAATGCCTTCTCTGTAGCGTGAACACATACCGCTGCCACTTCCCCTGGGAGGGAACCCTGCTCATTCTTTCCTAGCACTTATTACCACCTGTAATTATTCTTTTGTTGTTTACCAGTTTTGTATGTCTCCCTCAGCTCTATGGGAGAAGAAACCACGTCTGTCTGGGTTGCCCCTGCGTACCCAGAAAAGAACGACGATGCTGTGGCTGCCATCATACTTTCAATGACAACTTAAGGACACGAAAAACATGCTGAGGACACTACATCATTATATGAGAAAACTGTTTACAAAAGTGTATCTTGTTTAAGCAGGAAGATTCCAAATTTTTAAATATATACATTTATATATGTACAAAATACTATAAGGAAATATAACAAGGTATTCACAAGGATGGTATGATTACACTTTTTTTTGTTTGTTTGGTATGGGGAATCTGGTGACAGAAAAATAATATACGGTATGCTAAAAGTGGACAACCATAACCACAGAGTGAAAGAAAATGTGTTGTAAGGATGAAGAGTAAAATGTGACTATCGGGACTTCCCTGTCGGTCCAGTGGTTAAGACTCTGTGTTTCCACTGCAGGGGGCACAAGTTCGATCCCTGGGCGGGGAACTACGATCCCGCATGCGATGCAGCACAGCCAAAAAAAAAAAAAGAAAAAAAGGTGACTATCAAATAATTAAATTGATTTTAGTAATCACAACAGAACTAAGAACACTGATCATCTGGATAAGTTATGATGCATTTGTTACTATGCCAGTCAGTTCACGTCCCATATAGCTTCAACAGAACACAGCTGTGGATGAAAAACCAGTAGCCTAGGATCGGGATCGTGGTCCCTAACCTGGCTGCACCTGAGAATCACTGGGCATTCAGGAGGCCTAATAAATCAGAGTCTCTGGGAGGTAGAGTCCTGGGAATCTGGGTATTTTAAGAGCTGGGTGATTCTGATACAAAGCCAAATTGGAGAACCACCAGCCTAGGATAAACGAAGAAGTTAAAGAACAGGTTTCTTTTCAGTAACGGTTTCAGATAAACCAGGAACCTAGGAGGCAGAGATGCAAATGGTAACAGATTCTGCCAACAGCTGCCACCTCCCACGAATCAACAAGCAATTATAAAGTGCATGCAGTGTGGAAAAACCCATGCAGCATGCGTTGGTTTGTTCAACCACACAAATAATTCAAATACCAAGGGCAGGAGTAAGTTTTGGACTAGCACTTTGCCTACGACTCAGAACTCAGCCTTGGCTTCACACACCAAAGCAATCAAAAAATACTTCTGAGCAGAGAAGATAAAAAACAGACGTCTTGGGCTTCCCTGGTGGCACAGTGGTTGAGAATCTGCCTGCCAATGCAGGGGACACGGGTTCAAGTCCTGGTCTGGGAAGATCCCACGTGCCGCGGAGCAACTAGGCCCGTGTGCCACAACTACTGAGCCTGCGCGTCTGGAGCCTGTGCTCCGCAACAAGAGAGGCCACGATAGTGAGAGGCCCGCGCACCGCGATGAAGAGTGGCCCCCGCTTGCCGCAACTAGAGAAAGCTCTCGCACAGAAACGAAGACTCAACACAACCAAAAATAAATAAATTAATTAATTAAAAAAACAAAAAACAAAAACAGACGTCACAAAATTCATGCCCCAGAACTGAAACACCCCTCAGTGTTTGACTGAGGGCAACCCTGAGTTGACTGAGGGCAACCCCTCAGTCTTCAGTAGAACTCATTAACTCCTCTCTATTCCCTTCCATGAGACAGTCCCAGAGCAGATCACATCTGTAGATTAAGAGGGGGTAGAGAATCCATAGGGAGGCACAGGAAGAGAAACTATAGAAATTTAACCATATACTCTAAAATGTTACATTGTTCACATCAATTTGGTGTGGAACAAAACATCACAGTACCTCAATAAACCCCAGAGGTGTGAAAACAATTGTTCATAACTATGACTATCATGATCTAGGTCCTTTAGGGAAAAAGTTAAATTACGTTCCTTACATTCTTTAAGAAGAAAGAGTGAGACAGCATTAGCATTTGAGCGTCCTTGATATGTTTACAACAATAAACAACCCATCTATGATCTCATTTTATGAAATAACCTTGCAAGGGATCAGTCCCATTTTAAAACCAGGCAGTAGAGGCCCAGAGAACTGAAGTACATTGTTTATGTCATATAGTACCTATAGCAGAGCCATGCTTAAGTTCGGATAACTGAAATATTTCCTTTGCTCATTATATCATACCGCACTGCCACTTTTTAAATCATCTTGGTTAGAAGTATTTCTAATTTTGTGTGTGTGTGTGTGTACGTGTGTGGTTGTAAGACTAAAAGCCATCTGGAAAACAAGCACCTAGAACAGTGGTTTTCAAACTGGTTTTTCAATGTGATAGCATTTCTTCTCAAACAAAAAATTCCTTGGTCATAGATATAGAGAACAAACTAGTGGTTAGGGAAAAGGGGAAGGGCATGATAGTGGTAGGGATTAAGAGATACTAACTACTCTGTATAAAGTAAATAAGCAACAAGGATATACTGTACAGCACAGGGAAATATAGCCATTATTTTGTAATAACTTTAAATGGAGTATAATCTATAAAAATATTGAATCACTATGTGGTATACCTGAAACTAGTATAATATTGTAAATCAGCTATACTTCATTGAAAAAATAAATTAAAAATAAAAGTAAATTAGCTCATCAGGAAAAAAATTCCTTGGAACCCCAATATGTAGATGCAGAGCTGCTCTGTTGAAAGGAGAGGGGTTGAAGCCCTACTCCACCCCTACCTGGCATCCACGATGGCTTCTCATGGCCCAGGACACCACAGGATGCAGACTGAAAGAGCACCAATCATATGATCTGAGTCACTGGGTTTGCTGTATGAAAGAGCGTCCCTTTAGAGACATTCAACAAATGATACCAAGTTATATAAAGGCCTCCCGATGCTGGTAAAAAATGTCATCAACTTGCTAAGGTAAGCAACAACACGAGACTACAGAACCACTCAAGTAGGTTTCCCCCTTGTTGTATGGATGACAAGCTCCACCTGTCTGAGTTCTACAAGTATTTGAAAAGAAAAAAGATGTCTATCATTTCACAAGGATCCCAAATATATTTTAGTGCTTTTTTTCTCCCCCAAGAGTAATGGTAGTTTTATTTTCCTATCTTCCCAAAGACTAGAGCTACAACAGAAAAATCAGATTGTTTAAATATACAAAATACAATACATAAAATCCGGAAAATACATAGTTCAGGCAGGAATCAAAGATGTGGAAATATTATGCGTTCATTTACTCATTCACTGATAGATGTGAAAACATTTTGTTCTTAATGCCTGGAAAGAAGCCTTCAGAGATAAAGAAGATAAAGTTGCCCTCGGGACTTCGAGACTAGAGGTAGGACACAAATACGAATTGACAGCATGGGCTGAATGCAATAAAAAAAAAAAAAAAGAACTCCTCATAGTTGTACTTCCTGACATCTGAACTACTCTAGACATGTTCTTGGGAGGATTTTTTAAAAAAGGTTTTCTTCTTAGTTACAAGTAACATAGGCTAGGATGGCAGAATCAGGCTAACTCAACCTCATGATCAAAGGCTATTCTTACAATAAATTTTAAATGACCGAGATGTCCATGAAAGCCAAAACTGAAACATAACTGATTTTAGGGTGATCCAAAATAAATGTAAGGTTTTGTGTTTTTTTTAAATGGAGTTTGACTTTTTTTTTTTTAATTGACTATGAAATTTTTCTCGACTTTATACTGAGCACAGAGCAGCGGTTTGAGACAAAGCCCTTCGGGATCGCCCTGACCCGGCTACGGATGATCCTCTATTGTACAAGTTACTCAAAGCAGACTTTGTGATCAGAGGGGAAAAAATTGTTTGAATTGCTCTTGGTGTTTGCTTCATTGTTTTAGATGAAGCCATTTTTTGACTAATTCATTGGCTTCTAGCGCTTATGGGACCCTGGTGTATGTAAGCGGTAATTTTTTCCCCCAAGTCTTAGTAATATGACTGTGGGTGATAAATGGAGAGGAGGAATGAAAGCAAAGTTGGGTTTGTCTCTTGATGCATTTCCCCATCTATTCCAGAAGTTTTTGTTTTGTTTTGTTTTAATAGAACCTTGAATTGGCCTGTGTATTTTTTGGAAAAAAGCTATGTTCAGCACTAAACAACCTTTTTATTAAAGCAAAATAGCTTTACTAAAATTAATGCTTTAATCTCACTAAAGTGAAATCCATTTCCATACTGTGCACCAAGGGGCAGAAAGGTGGGGAGAATGAAGACGGTCTCATTGAGACATAGAGTAACTACTCCCCCATGAGCAGCTGTGTCTGGAATACAAATTGGGGCATCCTCAGGGGTGAGGCTGAGACAAGGAGGAGACGGGAAGGTGGGCGAAGTATCAGAAAGGAACAAGTTGAGGCTCTCAAATCCCTTCTCCATCAATTAAAGTCACTTATCAGAAACCCTTACTTTGAAATGGCCTACTTTCCAAAAGTGGACCATTCTATTTCACCAAGAAATGTTGAAAGCCATGATTAGAGTCACAGGCTGGCTCTAACCCACAATGGAATGACCATAGTATTCACCACGCAGTCTGGGTGCTGAGTCTTAAAAGTTCTGTAATTAGGCATAAAATAAAGGAAGAAAAAAAATTTTTTTTCCATTTCCTCTTCTAGGCCCAAAGATAAGCCACAGACAAATTTTTTAATTGAGCCAAGTTTTTCTCTGGCATCCTCCCTCTCTGTCCTCAGAGCCTGCCTCCCCAGGAATAAACTGGGCTCACACTATCTTTGGCCCATCCTTCCCGCCAGAGTTCAGCTCTCCATCGCAGGTCTGCAGTGACAGGCTGCAAAATTATTACTCAGCAATGAAATTCTCAGTCCCTCCTTCTAACTGACCTCATCAAGGCATGAGACAGAAAGGACCCAGCAAATTTACCCTCATGTGCCTGGGCTGCATTAGAAGTATTTGACTTTGGAAGAGGATCCTTATCAGCCTGACTCAGTCTCTAGTTGGGAGAATTTGGGGGTAGCATAAGACAGGAATGAAAAAAGTGCCGACAATGCGTGGGGTGGTGGTGGTAGTGGTGGATATTTTCAAGCAGTGGAAGCTGGCGGGCAGCATGGCCAGCCCACTGGCACTGAAAGTGGATGGCGAGAAAGCAAAGGGCTAGGACATCAGGGCCCAGGTGAAAGGGGTGTCTCCCGATGAGAAACTCTCTCTCCTTCCAACAAGGGTCTGCTCACATTCTACCTCTTCCACAGAGCACTGTCTACTTACTCCCAATCCCATTTTCTCTTTTTCTGAATTCCCTGAGAACTCTAGTACATAACATATATACAACTCTTAATTACATTGTCATCAGTTCTGTTTTTAAAAAATCTGCTTCATTGGCTCCTTCTCTCTAGGAAGCCCTAAAAATAATTGACTGTCTGCAATATTCATTTTGGCTCAATCATATTCTACTTGACCTGGATCTATTTATTAAGGTATCTTTTACTCCCAATTAAGCTATCCCCCAAAGAATGACTTTTTATAAAGTAACCCCCACCAAAGTGCCCAACATAGTGATGAGCACACAGCAAGAATTCAAGTAGTTGCTAGCTTTAAAGCCAGGAGATTATATTAAAAATACATAAGGTCTATAGTTAAATAAGGAAGTAAGTTAGAGGTTTTTTTTTTTTAAGACTATATTTAAAGTTAATCACCCATCTATAGTGCCTGGAGACTTCAGGCACCAATGCCACCAACCTTCATGAAAGCAGAGAACAGTAAACATGAAGAATGAAATATTTTGGAACACTTATGAATAATATGAACAGCTGATCTCCTTTGCCCAAGAGTTTAAAACAATTTTCAGGAACTAAATAGTGGTAACCCTGGAGGGAACAGGGTTATAAGTGTGACAGTCACGGAGACAGTTGGGACCAACAAGGGCACTTGATCCACAGGGCTGCACTGAGAGGGGATGGAGAGGAGAGACAGAGGACCATCTGCTGAGCATCTACTATGCTACGGGTACCACGCTAGGTGTTTTACAGTTGGTAGAATTTAATCTTTGCAGTAACGCTTCATCTTTACAGATGAAGAAACCGAGACTCAGGGAGGCTAAGCAACTTGTCTAAGCCCACGTGGGTGGTAGTAGCGGACAGAGAAAGGATTAAGGTCCAGGGCTATTTATCTCCAATGTTTCTGCTTTCTCCACTAGGTAACCCCAACCCCTTCTAGAACACTTTTCATTCTTGCCCCCCAAATAAAGCCAAAACGAATGACTCTGTCTTTGTGAGGAAGGAAGAGCAAGCCCTTCAGGGTCAGGGCAGGGAGGTGAGGCCATGTGGGAAGGATTCAGAAACAGAGTTAACATTAGTTGGGAGGGAATTATGTACCAAGCACCGACCAGACACTTTTTACACTTCATGTGATTTCATCCCAATTACCCTAAGAGGCAATCATTTTACATATATAAGGAAACTGAGGCTTAGGTAAGTTAACTTACCCTAAGGTATAATGCTAATAAAAAGAGTGAAAGTGAAGCTGGGATCTGAACTTGGTCAGGCAGGACTCGAAGCCTGTGCTCTCTTCACTGCTTTCCGATGTAAGCATGTGCTCCCCTTTCTTCTTCCCATAAATGACAAAAACTAAAGTTTGGGAAACACCGTCTACTAAGAGATCTGCCCAGTTATTACATAGCAGGTAAACTGAAGGGAGCCTCCATCCCAGAGGAAATAAAACTGTTATCTCAACCAAGGAACTGAATAGACAGAAAGAGAGAGACTTGCAATGTATATTTAAAACTGCTGTTACCCTCTGAACCCATTCCTGAATCTAGTTGACTTTTTGATAGGCCATGTCAATGGGGTTCATCACCAGTGGGGCTGGAGCCACTGTTGACAGCAGATCCCACTAGATAGGCTTGGCAGTGACACACATGACCCAATCCTGTCCCAACAGCAACACAGCAAGGGATGCCAGAGAGTTAGCATAAAATGAGGCCGGTCCTTGAGATCCGGTCCTTTTTGCTGAGGTGGCTCAGACTTAGGTGAAAATGTCAGCCAACAGCTCTCCACATTAGGATAATTCACAACACTGACAGCTTACACGAGTCATTAAACAAACACACTTCTATCTATACCAGCGTCACCATTTTCGTCTCCAAGTTGAGCAAAAAGTCAAAGCTCCTCTCTTTAAGGAAGAAGAAGAACCCTTCAGAACCTGTGATGAAACACACCAGTAGCAGCTTCTGAGTGCTTGATTCCACCCACATCTGGCTCTGTTTGGGAGCTAAATTCAGCAGAAGTCTCCAGGGTCAACAAATGACCCCGAATAAAAATAGTCTTGGAAATCTGTCACGGAGTAGGAAAGGAAACAAGACGGCTGGGTGATTCACTCCAAATGGCAGCTCCGAAACCCAAATTCTCATTTTTTTGTCCCAATATGAAGCCAATGTGCAAAACAGGCCCAGAGCAAACTGTCCTTTTCCGAAGGCCTCTAAAAGTGGTTGCCAAAGAATTTCACATGCAAGCCAAAAAGATTTAGTGTGCCATTCACCTCTCCTATGAATCTAACTACAGCTCCTTTGAAGGAGAGCTCTGAACCAATCACAGATTGACACGTGCTTGAGGACCACCAGGGTACCTAAGGTTGTGCCCCAGGAAGGAAGAGGGACCCTCTGTCCTATCTAATTTTCCAAACGATCAAAGAGCTGCAGAAAGAGTACAGAGGTTGTGTGGCGAGTGAGAGAGCGAAAGCGAGCACCTGTTCACTGCCTTTCTACTAATTCTGCAGCTCATTGCTCCTGCCCGCCCCCCACACACACTGAAGTTGTATTAAATTAAGTACAACATTTTGAGATGATTGTATGCTTTTTTTAAGTTAAGAATTCCATGGGCTGAAGAATAATCAGCCAGCATTTGACGGCTTAGTTCACTCATTTTATTTTTTTATTTCAATTTTTTTTACTTTTTGGCCACGCCGCGTGCCTTGTGGGATCTTAGTTCCCTGACCAGGGATCGAACCCAGGCCCTCGGCAGTGAAATCACGGAGTCCTAACCACTGGACCACCAGGGGAGTCCCAGTTCACTCATTTTAAAATGTGTTGAACACATAGCTGCCCAATTCTGGAGCGTGATAGAAAATGCAGAAGGGCTAGAGGTGGGTTTGATTCACAGCCACTCACTTGTGCTTGCCCTTCCAAAGCCGTGTATCTAATTTGACATTCATTAATTTATACTCTTTTTCTTAGAGGTGGCTCCCCCCTCCCGAACTGTAAAGAATTTCAAAGGACCACACAACGTGGATCCACCTCTGGACAGGCTCTCTGGCTTTAGGGAATCTCACAATTTGGTGGGAATGCAGACATGCAGAGAAAACAACATAGCATGATAAATCCTCTCTAACAGTTATGATCAAGTGCCCATATATCTTGGGAGCACAGGTGAGGGTATGGTTAACCCTTGCCTTGGACGTTTGGGAAAGACTTTTCAGAACTGGTCTCGCAGGACAAGTAAGAGTCTGACAGGCAGGGAATGAGGGTAGAGAGTAGGGGGAGGACATTCCAGGGCATTCCAGGGAGTGAGAACAGCCGAGGCCAGTGGTTCTCAACTGGGGACAATTTTGCCCCCTCCCCCAGGGGACATTTGGCAACATCTGGAAACATTTTTGGTTGTCATATGGGAGGGGAGTGGTGCTCCTGGCATCTGGTGGGTAGAGGCCAGGGGTGCTGCCAAACATCCGACAACACACAGGGCAGCCCCCCACCCCCCAGCAAAGCATGACCCAGCCCCACTGTCAACAGCACCAAGACTGAGGAAAGCCTGGTCTAAGCAAAGGTACAAAAGGAACACTGTGTTAGGTTAAAGGTGAGAAGTTGCCTGGAGCTTCGGTAAACACAGTGCTTCAAATCACTGCTTTTATGGAAGAGAAAAACCGGTAAGAAAAGAGGACAAATTAAATTTCCAAAGAGCCAAGACACCAGGCTGAGCAGATGCCTTATTCTCAAAACAGGAACCACCACCAGCAAAATTAGAAACTGGAAGCCTAAAGTGGGTTTCCTCGACCTGTGACATGAAAAGCACATATCTCAGGCCACTGTCCCCAGGAACAGCTGCCCGCATTCCTCCTTCCTCGAGGACGGCTAAGTGGCGAGTAAGAGCACAGAGAGGACCAGATGCTCCGCGTGGCTGCACGAGGCGGGTCTCTCACTGCGAGACACGGTGCAGAGCTGATGTGAATTTTGTTAGAACTCAAGTCCAGGAACGGCCCAAGCCACAAGAAAAGGAACCAAAGGCTCTGAAAAGGAAGTGGCTAGGAAGAAAGCAGACCATGGCGGGGATGCCGAGGTCGGGCCTTCAGGTGGCCATGCGGGGCTTTGGCGGGAACCAGGCCTGACCATGAAGGCTGGAGGTGCTTGTGCAGGCATCTGACTCCTGGATCGGACCCTTGGAAGTGGAGTGAGGCGCTTACCACCATCACCAAAACCACCGACACCTCTGCCTCCACCAAAAGGTAAAGCAAATAAATAGAACAAATCTCCCTTAGCAAGAGACTCCTAGGAGGGAGAGAAGGCAGCCCTCAAGATCCTAGCAGTTTTTGGTATAAGGGTAAAATACAAACTGAAACTCCTTCTCAGATATGCTAACTCACACTAACCCACATCATTGAGTCTTGCCTCATCCAGACCCGCAGGCACAGACACATGCCCACGTCAATTTTTAAAAATAATAACAGTAAGGGGAAAGTGACATTGATTATAGCAGATGTCTAAAAATAAAGCTTTTACCCAAGAGAGGAAAAGAAAGCCAGACTAGTAGCAAAATAAGAAGATAATTCTAAATGGACAATGTCACAAAAGCTTTAAAAAAAAAAAGTAACCGAAATATTCCTTTTTTTCTCTCTCTATAAAAAATGTTGTCACAGTGGGTGCTACTGTAGGGAAAATTAAAATTCAGTTTGGATGACACAGACCCCTGAAACAACTGTAGCTGTAAGTGCCTAAATGCATGTCACAGGCCATAAATGAAGGAAAGGGGCCTTGCAGAAGAGCCAGATAGACAGCAGGGGACAGGACATTCCAGACGGGAGTGAGAGGAGAAGCCGCAGCTTGGGGAAGGCAGGAATGATAGAGCACATGCGCACATACCCACTGTGAGATGAAATACACTCAAATTTCGCCTCGATACAACCATAAATATACACCCCGTATGGACCAACCACCCATATTCCAGGAGATGAAAACATTACATGACATAATCGCACCTGGATCTACAGTGGGTTCGTGGTCACCTTCTGCAGAGGGACACAGATATCCAAGGGTCCACACGAGCATGAGCCCAGTAGCTCATACAGCTAAAACACTGGAACAGTCTGGAGGAACACCAGGCTGATAGGAAATTCCAACTATCAGAGAGCGGCCTGCTTTCCACCTGGGTCATCAAGATTTACAGCTGGGGAGGAGGCAAGGGCACTGCTACCCTTTTTTACAGCTCCCGGGAACCAACCCCTCCCAACTTATAAATAAACCATGAACAATCACTGAACCCGTGCGCTGAGACTTGCAGCCAATTTGCAGAGTGGTCGAGTACACACACAGGTGAGACGCATACAACATCCGAATCTTGATGGACCTGGTGACTGGGAATAAAGGTAGACCTAGAAACCCGGGCGTTAGCCAAGGGTCATACTAATGAGAGCTGGCGATTCCTTCCACAACTCCCCAACACCCACTCCTTCCCCTCCGGACAACTCAGTGTATTCACGATCACCCAGAGTCAGCTTTTAAGCTCCACTCCTCTGCTTGGCACTTTATCCACCTGGAACGTTCTCCACCTACACAGCTCCTACCCATCCTCTGCAACTCCTCTCAACCCCTCCTCTCCTCTCGATGGTGTTTCTGAGCCAGCCTAAGGCATCTCTCCCTCTGCTGAACTTCCAGAACAATCAGGTTGTACAATTACTTGGCAAAGAATCATCTAAGCTCTACAAAGCTTAACTTTTCTGTTGTTTTCTTGACCTATTATTTAAATGAATAAAAATTTTCACCTTGCTCCCTGTCTTCATAAACATTGCATGTCTTTGAGAGGTAAGGACACATCTGATGGTTCTTTGGATCCTCCCACCTTACCTCCTAAAGTACCCTGCATAATGCAGAATTAAATCGCAAAGTTCTCTCCTGTGCAAAGTTCTCTTCTGAGCTAAGTTAGGCTCACATTAATAATCTTTCTTAAGAGGCAAGCCTCACAAGACTTTGCAACCAATGATATGTGAAAGCAAAAACAGAACCTAAGGGCAGAAAAATCTTGGAGATCATTATTTTACAAATTAGGAAACTCAGACACACGGACTGGCTCAAAGTCGTTTATGGTAGGTGGGTGTAGAACTCCAGTCTGTGCCCCTGCTCCTTACTCTGGGACATAATGAAGCCTGGCTAAGAGCAGATGAAGACTATGGAGACTGCAATTTTGAAGATTAAAAAAGTTTTTAAAATTCTTAAAGTTAACAGGGGAATTCATACTGAGAAGTGGGATTAGTTAAGCACCCAAACCGAGATTAAGATTTTCACTTTTAAGTTTATGGAGCGATATTTAAAACCTACAAGAAATGGAGTCAGAACTTCCAGGAAACACCTCCCCCCCCCCAACTCAGTTATTTTGAAACTCCATTTACTGTAATGTTTTCTTTAAAAAAAAAAAAAAAAGGTCAAACTACTTTAAAGCTCTGCTTACATATTACTCTATCAGGAGTGAAATAATCCCATGTAGAAGCCTTTCTAAAACAAACTCGTCCTGGAAGCCCATCCCGGGGCGTTGAGTTGTGACTACATTCTCAAGGATGTCAGTAACACAAGGGTTCCATCCACAACTCCTTGAAAAAAACTGAAACCACGAATGCCTTGTCAAATTCAGACAGTTTATCTTGGCACTGGCAAGCAGAGCAGTCTCTTCGATGTCTGGAAACGTGTCTAATTACGTTCAGAGAGTAACTAAAAAATAGCCGGTGTCCCGGAACAGACAGCTCAGGGATCACTCCATAGCGTCCTGAATGACGTGATGGAACCACGCCAGGAAAAAATAAAAAAAGACGAAAGCGAAAAAAGAAAAGAACCAAGTGTGAAACCGCGATGAGACCCTAGCCTCTCTCCAAAACAACCCTCCAGTCTTCCCAGAGCCTTGCGGCCGCCACGACTCTCCCAAAAGTTTTTATTTCCCTTTACTCTTGTTTCCATTAGGTCACCCGGCCCGCCCACAGCACTCACCTGGGGCAGCGCACTAGCTGCCTGGCCCCAAGCGCTGCCTCCCCCCGACACCCCCTCCCCCGTCCGGACAGCACCCAAGGACACCCCCTCTCTAGAAGGCGCAGTCCTGGAGCTCGGCACGCCCGTTCCACTTCAATGCGGCCGCACCCCAGGGCGTCCTCTCTCGGGAAAGCTCAACCACCGAGCTCAGAGGACCCCGGACACCCCAATCCGGCCGCACTCCATCCCTCGCGGCTCGGTGCATCCCCGACACCCCCAATCCGGCCGCACCGCAAGGGCGCCCCCTCTCGGGAAAGCGCAGGCTCGCGGCATTGCGCACGGCCGCTCCGCCCTCACCTGAGCCGGAGGTTGGTCATGAACTCGGGCATGGAGACGGTGTCCATCAGCACGAAGTCCGCCTTCCCGAACTCCAGGCTCTCCTGCTCCGCCATGGCGCCGGCGCACGGGCTCAGGTGGGCGCGGACGGGTTCAGGTGGGCGCGCTCGGGCGGCGGGGGCGGGGGCGCGCGGCGAGCTCGGGCGGGGCCGGGGCCGGGGCCGGGGCGCGGGGAAGGGGGCGCCGCGGCGGCTCGGCGGGGCTGGGCGGGACGGAGGCCGCCCCGCTGCTCCTCAGCGCGCTCTCGTCCGGCGCGGCTCACCCGGCAGTTTCCGCTTTTCCCGCGGCTGCTGCCCGGCGCTGTGGGGGAAGAGACAACGAGACGGAGACGGCGGCGGCTGGTCCCGCCTCTGGCCTTGTCTGGCCCCGGCCCCGCGGCTGCCCGCCCCCCCCCCCCCGGCCCGGCCTCTCCGCCCCGCCCCGCCCCGCCCCCCCCCCCCCCGGCCGAGGAGCCGCCCCCGCGGCGCAGGCCACCACCTCCTCACCTGGGCGGCGCGCACGCGCGGGGCGGCCGGCGGGGGCGCGCTCCGGGCCGGGCAGAGGCGGCGGGGTGGCAGCGCCCTCTGGGGACGGGCGCTGGGAGCTCAGGGGGGCGGTGCCGAGGCGTGCGAACGTAGGAGGTGGGTGGAATCAAGTTTCCAGGATTGCCGCCTCCGCCCGGGCTTGGTATATGCCAACAAAGTTACGAAAGTATCTTGTGGAGCTTCTCGCGTGGATAATTCATTACGATTCTGTCACCCTGCTGCGAAGCCCTCTCCTGCTCTTCTGCTCACATCCTCTCCGTCCTTAAAATGATGGTTCACGCTCAGACTGAGAGATAGTAATAATAATTAACACGTTGGGGGTACCAAAAGTGCCCAGAGCTTTTATAAGGGCCTTAGAGAAGTTAAGTAACTTGCGCACGGCTACCTAAGTAGTGGGGAAGCTGCAATTTCATCCAGGTCATTTGACTTATGAGCCCCAGCGTTTAGCCACATGGCAGACTGCTTTCCTTCTCCAGTGTTCCGTGATCCATTTTTCTCTTCCACTCACCTAAGCATGTCATCAAACATTATCTTATATTGTTATTAAGTTTTTCATCTATCTATGTATCATCTCCCTGGGATTACTGTAGGCTTCTTGAGCATGGGACCATGTCCTGAACTTCTCCATATCCCCCTTGACACACACCAAGGAGCTTGGTGTAGTGCCTTGCACATGTACATATGAAATGCACAATGGTTCAATGGAATACAATGGGTTTTAAGTGGTCTCCAATTTATAGATATATTGGTTGATCTCGGAAAATTCTTTTGGAACCTAGACTGCATTTTCTCAGTGAAAATCTATTATAAATGACTTTCTAAGGCAGCTGCACCTCTTCAGTCCTGTGTTTCTATTAGGACCATCTTCTATTTCAAAACCTACCAGGAAATCTAGAAGCCCCCAAAGACCTGGCTGGACTTCTACACTATGGCTGACTGTGAGATGTGTAAGCCAGACCTAAGGACCTTGCTCACGTTTGCTTCAGCTTCCAACAACCCACCCTGGCCAAGAGAAAGGGTAAGACAGCTTGATCACCTCCTGCATGAGCACGTCTGCCATGAGAAAGCCACCCCAATCTCTGTCACAGGCAGAGATGAGTTGTAGTCTGACTACCATTAGCAGCTCTCGTTCTTCAGAAGACACCTCTCTGAATCTCAGCATCCTTGTTCGTGGAATAAGACCTCTGGTTTAGATACTTTCCAAGGTAGGACCATCCTTTGCTTGGGTCATTTGTGTGGGTGGGTCAGTGGCTAAGTGCGTGATTGCATAGAGTGTGGTACATTCCTAAAATGTTTGCATTGGTATGTTTTAGTATACAATAAAACTGAGTTTCAAAAAGAAAAGGAAGAAATCTCAAATTCTGTGCAATTTAGAGCAACCAGGGACCACACTCATTGGAAACGATTATTGGAAGATGGAGGTAGGTATATCCCCTGGGTTGTTAGGGCAAAAGCAGTTGTACAGTGGGTAGGATCTATGGTGGGATGCAGCTGTGGTTTTCACATGGCCAAAGCAAGGGGAGTCCTGTGTTAATCAGTGTCTTGTACAGGAGCCCAATGTGTAAAACATATACACAACATATGCAAAGGGTAGTGTATCAACTTAAAGTGCAAATTAGTATAAAATCAGGCATTGAGACCAATGAAGCTCTTTTGCTGAACCCAAATCTGTCCAGTGGGGCTGTAGGAAAATATTAACTATTGGTGTATAAAGAATATATGGGAGCCTTTTTTTTTTCCAGTCTTCTTGCAACTTTTCTGTAAGTTTGAAATTATTTTGAAATATAAAGTTAAAAATCAAATAATCTAAAACTGTTCTAAAATTTTAAAAGGTTTATTTTTAAGAAATCACATTGTAATAATTTTTTCCTATTTTGGAAGAAAATCTGAAAAAGAATACACACACACACACACACACACACACACATCTGAATCACTTTGCTGTACACCTGAAACTAATACATTACAAATCTACTATACTTAAAAGGAAAAAAAAAAAAGAGAGAGAGAAAGCAATCATGTAACACTTAGAAATGAAAGTCACATCGGAAGTTTGCAGACATTCCAGAACTGGAAAACCAGCACACACTTTGAAAGCTCTGGTACAGACTATCTATTCGCTCTGGTTGCCATACATATGCTAGGAGATTATAAACACTAAAACCAAAAATAATTCTAAAACCAAAAATAATTTCAACAATTTCTATTTTAAATATGTTTTTATAATTTAGATGAAATAATTTCATGTTTACCTTAGTTGTCAAATATGCCCCAGAGAGGGTACAACCTGTTCCCTGCCTGAAATTCTCTTCCCTCTTGTCCTGCCTCTCACCCCTGTGGCCTAGCTAATTTCTGCTCATCCCTCTGCCCTCAGCCTCAACGTCACTTCCTCCAGGAAGGCTTCCATGATCTCCTAAGTCAGGGTTGGCTAAGTCCCTCCTCTGTGCCCCCACAGCACCCTGGAAGTGTCATCCTCGTTACAGGCTGAATGCACTTTAACAAACCTATTGTCCATCTATCACATTAGAGTGTCAGGGCCATGAGTACTGGAAGCTGTGTCTGTCCTGTTCTTGGATGTAGCTCTGGCCCCTAGTAGCACAGTGCTTAGCGTGTGAAGCTCTTAATAGGCGCTTGCTTGATGAAGGAATAGGGGATGATCTGTGAATCTATGGGTTATGTAATGTGAGTTTGTAAATCCACCCTTGTTGGTAGATTTTCTGCATTAAAAGCCGTTCTTTGTGCAGCGTTTATCTCATTCTCATCTCCTGCCCCTGCAGGCAGGTCTCTGGGCTGTGTTCACTTCTCTCTTGGGGCCAGGCCTGCATGCTACATGTTCACACTGAACAAAAGCTGTTGTCCGAAAAACCCGTCTGCTGTTGACACCAGCTGCAGAGGATCTGCTCTGGGTTCTCCCTAAAAAATCAACTCTGAATTTTCCACAGCAGATATTTGCTCCCATTCTTCTACTTTCCCAGAATGTTTCTGGGCTGCCCACCCTCCCTCTCTTTACCAGGTGCGTTGTATCCGGGAAGATGGCTCAGCATAAGTCCCACAAGACAGAAGCAGGAAGGCCAGGAGAGACATAGTCACAAAGTACATTCAAAGGGCATTTTATAAATTTATTGTATAAGCCCCAATTATTCTAGAGCAGAAGTAGAAAGGCGAATTTATGTTGCAAAATAACTTCCTAATGCACTCACAACCATATGGAAATGATATGGAACCCTCTGCCTTAGATATTATCCAAAACATACATCCTCCTCTTTCATGCCTAAGGTTGGATTTGAACTAAGAACGATACATCAGAGACAGCGTATATGCTCTCTATGGTTTCTGAAGCCTAAATTTTTTAGAGTAAAAACAGACCCAACAGTTGTCTCCCTGGTGTCATTGATGACTTGCCCACCTGTGGACCCCTCCCCCCACCCACCCCCAACTCCCTCACCCCTGCCTTTCACTCTTTAGACATCTCACAGCCCAAAGGAAAGGGAATTTTCATAGCAGAGGTCACTGTCATAAACTACCCTGAAAGCCCAGAAAGTGACTTAAGAAGCTCACCTTCTCACCTCTAGCTATTAAAGACAGAGGGACAGCGGACCAATTGCTCAAGACCTGGTTCCGGGTTCTAGGAATTTCTTGCCCGCTGCGCCTGTGGTTCAGCTGTGCTTACCTGTGACGATGCTGAGTTGGGGACAAGGATCTTCCCTTAGCTCTTTGAAATGGCTGATACTATAGACAGAGCTACTTTTAACATAATCAACCTAAGCGCAAAGGAAGTTGGGAGATGATAGCAGCTGAGGAGGGGGAGGAGATGGAGGAGGAAGAAGAGAAGGAAAGTGGCTGCAACTGCCAGGGTCTCAGGGCAGCAAGTGGATAGTAACAAGACACTGGTTTCCAATTTTTAGGTTTCATTGTCCTTTGATGAAAACACGGGAACTTTCTCTCCCAAGACAAATGTCTTAAGCACACATGCAAAACAGTTTGCACGTGGACTCTCCTGAGTTTCCCAGGCCCAGAATAACCTGTCTGTGGATCCCAAGTTAAGAACCCCTGGGCGGAAACTAACACACCATTGTAAAGCAACTATACTCCAATAAAGATGTTAAAAAAAAAAAAAAAAGAACCCCTGGGAATTCCCTGGTGGACCAGTGGTTAGGACTTGGCGCTTTCACTGCTGTGGCCCAGGTTTGATCCCTGGTCCGGGAATTAAGATCCCGCAAGGTGCAGCCAAAAAATAAATTAAAAAAAAGAAAAAAAAGAACCCCTGAGCTAAGAGGGGGATCACACCACAGGTCCTAATCATTGGGGAATGGAGAAGAACTTAAGCAAGGCATGACTGTCAGTATCCCGTGAGTCACCAGAAAAGGGCTGTCCCAAGAGCACGTCCCCGGGAGTTGGCACTGGAGCCACATTGTTTAAGGCCTCAGGAAAGACAGGGTCAGATGGTAGGAGTTGGCTGTCCAGGCACGTCCCTCAACTCGCTAGGACAGAGGCCACGCCCTACTCATCCTTTTATCTCCAGCCCTCAGTCTGTGCCTGATGCCCCTTAGATATTTCTTGAATCGAGTAGGTGAATTAATTAGTGAGTTAATTTATTTGTAAATGGGGGTGTGTAGATGTAGGGTTATATTTCAGGGAGCATGTGGCATTTCTCTGTGCCCTATGCCAGAAAATCAATAACTCAAGCTATTCTGGCCATTAGAAGGAGTCCTAGAGCTAGAAAATTTGGGAGTGTGTTAGGAACCCATGAGAGGGAAAACACATCCACAGTCAATTCATGGATTGAATCCTGCATCTTAAGGCAGGATGTCACAAATTTTAAGGTGTATAAGAATCACTTGGGATCTTGTTAGAAATGCAGTCTCAGGTCCCACCTGAGTAGATCTGAACTCACTGAATTGCAATCTGCATTTTAACAGGATCCCCTAGTGATGTTGCTGCAGCCAGATTGTAGACCAGACCTCCCTGGGTAGCAGGATTCTAAGGAATCCTAATGGCCATGTAATCAAACATATGTACCCCTTTACAGATGGGGAAAGTGAGCCCCAGGAAGAGCTTCTGACTTTGACTAGGTCAGAGTGAGGCACTGGTAGAGCTGAGACCAGAACTTACAACTTCCGATTTGGGTAGTGGATTGCTTCCACTATCCAACATGAATACTCACTTGTAAGACAGTGTATGTGTGTGTGTGTGTGTGTGTGTGTGTGTGTGTAGTAAAGAAAAAGGAGAGCAGCACCCTAGATCTCCCCTGGGTAACCCCAGGACCTCCCTACCCCATTTCTAAGTGGGAGGCTGATGTCCTCCTTTTCCCCATTCCCCTTGTTCTCTTCTAAAAGCTTGGAGTAGAGGCTAGAGAAAATATTGCTGGGGTCAGGAAAAGTCCAATTCCTTTCTCCCCTCCACCTGACAGAATAGCAACTAGTTAGTACAGATAACATCCGCCATTAATGTTTGATTAGTATCCAGAGAACTGACATTGCAGGAAGAGTGTGACATCATACTCAAGGTGACGTCTTCTAATCTGCCTCCCAGACCCCATCTCCTCCTGCCGTTCATGAGAAGTTTCTCAGCTGGTGAGCTGCAGCTGTATTCATCTCCTACAGTTAAGATCATGAAATAAGATGATGTTAAAATGCACAGTGTGACCCTCTGACTTTATCCAGTCAACTGGATTCATTCTTCAGACTACCTAGAGGTAGAATACGATGAGCAGTACTTCTATCCAAATTCTGACAACCTGAACTCTAAAGAAATGATACAGGGGGGAATTTTTAATGACTGAAAAGTAGAATCCACAAAACCTAGGAGACCTCAGTGGCCAAGTGATCCAGTATCCCACCCAATGCCTGAATCCCCTCTACCATATGCTATTGACTACAATGCCTGGATCTACCAGGCATTTGACTCATTAGGCCTCCTCCATGCCATGCAGATGTCTCCACACAAAAGCGGGCTCAACACCCTTTCACTCAATCTGACTCCTGAATCACTGCTCAGACTTGCTCCGTGCCCTGTATGTCAGCCAGCTCCCAACACTCCCATCCTCTGCTCCGGTTACTCATAATCCGCATGTATGAACTTGGTTTGCCCTTTGCATCTGCTGTTCCACCAAGAGAGGACCAGATTGAAGTGAATTGTAATCAAGGAGAGGAGCCGAGGTCATAGCCAGTTAAGGAAGAGCCTCCTGTTTTTCTTGAGCTGACCTGCCTTTTAGGGTTTCTATCCATAGAACCCTAACACTATTTTCTCTGATCTCTTTGAACTCTGCCTTCTCAATGTTAAGTTCTGTGTCTGACTGCTATCTCTTAGCCATGTCACAGTCACTTTCTCCCAGTGTTCCCATCCTTTCCAAGTCTCTATTTAGCCCTTCTGTCCAGAATAGCCCTTCAGTTCAGAGTAGCATTTTTCCCATCCTCAAGAGGCGGAGGTAGTACAGTGGTACCCAAACTTTAGATACCTGTACCGGTGGTGTAGGATAGGGGTTGGGGGGTCTTCATTTTAATGAGCAGCCCAAGGGATTCTGCTGCCGGTGGGCAGGGGGCCTAATTTAGAGAAATATTGATGGGAATTTTGATGTCAGACATATTGCAGCTCAATTCCTAGTTCTGCAACTTACTACCTGTGTGACCTTGAACATCTTAGGTCATCTTGATAAGCCTCAGTTTCCTCATCTTTGCTAAAGAGATGATAAAACCCATCTCTGAGTGTTAAAACCATGAAATGAGATGACGTCTATAAGGTGATTTGTATAATTCAAGGCAGGTAGCAAGCACTCAATGAATATGAGCTAGCATGCCTATTAGTGTAATTTCTTCTTTTATCTTCAGGATAGGGAAATTATTAGCATGTAATCATTGATTTCATGTCCTTTTTAGGAGACTGAGATTTCTAATAGATGTTGGTGCGTCTTCTGATCACGTTTTCCTCTGAGTTTTGTGATTCGTATTGGTAATTTATTACCATTTCCATGCATAACCATGGACCTTACACTTAGTAGGGGATCAAAAATTGCCGAATATTTTGCATCAAGAGAATGCCATCTGGCTAGGCCTTCTGTGCTACGTTCCCATGGCAACACCACATCTGTTCTTCTCACCTTTCCCCCAAATGCTCTCCAGCATCTTGACATTATGGCAGTGATTCAGTTCCCTCCTGGCCTGACCCTTCCCACTGCCCGGTTCCAGTGAACCATCCCACAATGCCTTGATGATACCTGCCAGTTTTCATTTACTTCTGTGCATTAAAACGTCCAATTCACTTCATCATACAATGTGTGCTCTAGGCATAGATTATGTTTTAAACAGAGAAATAATGAGAGAGGAAGCTGGTGAAATGGTGAAATGGGAGGAGGAGTTGGAGTGGTGGGCGGGACGTGGCTTTGACACAGGTAAGAGGGAATCACTTTTTCCTTTCACGGAAGGGTTCAGTTTAGCTTCCGTGGTGGTGATCAAATGATTAATTCAGAAGAATTGAGCCTACACTATGGATAAGTTACATTCCAAGTTCTCCATCAATGAATGATACACATAGCGACTGCACAGAGCACACACGGGTAATTATAAGGGTCGTGGGGCTCTGGTGTTCAGGTCTGGAAGGTGGTAGAGTGTGGGGTTAGAAGCAAAGGCTCAGGGGCTGATTCTGACACTTATGCACTGATGTGACATCAGGCAAGTCACGTCAGCCCTCTGAGACTCAGTTTCCTCTTCTGTAAAGTTCAAGTAATACATACATCTTACCTCGTAATATTGCTATGATAATTAAGCGGGATAAAGTATGTTAAGCACCTAGCATGGGGTCCGGGACGTAGTTAGGACTCAATAAATGTAAGCTGATAGTACCTCCTTATTCACCAGTCCCTCTACTGGGACTTCGATACGGCTCATAACCAGGTGGGAGAGGAAAGAGTGTTCCATTCTGGTCCTTTTTGTCTTTTGAACCCTGGTTCTCTGGTGTCCTCTTATCTGCTGGTTCGTGTCAGGCTGGTCACGTCCTTGTAGCTGAGCTGATACACTGATCGCAGGCAGTTCACGGCCTCTCTATCTACAATTTCTCAACCTTCAGTCTTGAAGGTACAGTGACTTGCTGGCTTTCCCGTCCAAGCTTCGCCTCCTGAGTTCCTAATTGCATTTGCATAACCAGGCACACACTTGCCTTTCAAGAGAGACATTTCTCTCGCAAGGCAGATAGAAATACACGGGGCCTAAGCATCACATCTGTGAGGAGCTTCTCCGACCCCACCCCCGAGTGTGGTGTAGTTGCTTTAGGAAGGTCTCATAGACCCCTGAATCCCAAATCTGGCTGTGGTCATTAGATACACCTGGGATGCTTTCGAAAAATACGGCTTCCAGGATCCCACTTCTGGTCCTTTGGAACTGGAATTTTCATGGCTAAGGACCATTGTCATAAGAACACCTGGAGTTAGGCACATACAAAGAATCACTTCTGAAGTGAGCATTACCTGGTAAACGGATGGCTGTTACCTCAAATGGGTGCTCCCTTTCACCTGGGATAGAGCCAAAGCACACATGAGTTTCCCACCTCATGCTCCTTCGGGAAGGTAACACAAGCTGGCTTTAGACCCTACGTCGAATATCTCTTGAGGATTCTGAGAGCCTTCATCTCTTGCAAGTGCAGTCACTAATGACTGATTTTATTAGGAAAGAGTGTCTTCCAGCACTCCCTATAAAACCTCTTCAGCACTGCTCTTGCCTATGGCCAGTGCTCTGAGCTAGAAGTGTAAAGACAAGTCTTCCACATGCACTTCATTTGCTTACATGGCCTACGATTCCCTAAGAAGAAGCCCACAATTTATATCCCAGCCAAAGAGAAAGATGAGCGGGCCAGCTCCGCCTTTGGGAAGAAGAGGAGGAAGAAGAAAGAGGCATATTTTAGTTACATGGGGAAAATCCTAAAGCAAGTGAGTTGGGACTCTCTTTATGCAAACTGAGGATGGCCAAGACAGGTATCATGTTAGTGGCCCTGGGTGTGACCTTGACTTCAACTTCTGGTGCAGGATTCCTTCCTCACACGTTGAGCTCCCGAAAAGTTGCTGCTATAAACTGGATCTGTGAATGGCTGCTATCTTCTCCTACTTGCCTTTCTTTCTGTTGGCAGCAACTCTGAACACCTGAGCCCTTGGTGTCTCCCTTTCTTGTATCTGTTGATAGCTAATCTGTAAAGTGATTCTTAAATGCCCTCCCCTTTTCCTGCAGAGAGGGGATTCACCACCTCGTCTGTTCTGTCGCTTTGAAGAGTTGCAACTAGCAGGTTTTCATTAAATGGTCATCTGTATTACACTTAGAAATTTCTTTAAGTAGGTAGGCACTCATTCCTTTTTTCCTGCCCACCCGACACCTCACCCCATGGCATACAAATTGTAGAAAACAAAATCAGGAAAGTCTTCCCCTTCAAGAGAAGCTATGGGGAAGACAGGAAGGAGATTCTCTGAAAGATGTGTTAAGGCTTGATTTGGGATATTACTTCCTTTTTTTTTTAATATTTATTTTATATTGGAGTATAGTTGATTTACAATGTTGTGTTAGTATCAGGTGTACAGCAGAGTGATTCAGTTATACATATACATGTATCTATTCTTTTTCATAGTGTTGAGTAGAGTTCCCTGTGCTCTACAGCAGGTCCGTGTTGATTATCTATTTTATATACAATAGTGTGCATATGTTAATGGGATTTTACTTCTTCATGCCCATGAAGCAAGGCTGAGTGCTCGTGTCTGTAATTGTACCGAAGCCCCCTGTATTCCAGTAGTATCGTTTGGAATCTGTTGTTTATCCTGGGAGAAGAAGGGAAAATGGGATTAAGGAATGACAGGAGAAGGAGAGAAGGTGTGTGATTCAGAACGGGGCTCTCAACCACAGCACTGTTGACAGTGGGGTCTGGGTAATTCTTTGCGCGGTAGGCTGTCCTGTGCATTGTGGGATGTTGACCAGCATCCCCGGCCTCTACCCACTAAATGCCAGTAGCACCCTCCCTCCCAGTGTGACGACCAAAAATTTCCACAAATAATGCCCAATGTCCCCTGGAGGGCAAAATCACCCCCCAGTTGCAAGCTCCTGCAGGAGATCCTGCATTTGGCTGGAAAGGCCTTCGGTGGGAGTACTTGGACTAAGAAGTCTACTGAGCATTAGTTTTTCCTTGGCCTGTCCTTAACCTTGTGGGTCTAGCAGGCCGCCCTGCTTCTTCAAGCCTCGAAAGGGTCAGGTCCGTGACCTTGGGTCAGCCTTTCAGGGCGCTGCGAGGATAAAACCAGATGTCGGTAGGATAAACGTATTGAGTGCCTAAGTGCCAGCCAGGCCTGCTGCGGGAGCTCAGATGAAAACGATGAGGGCTCTGCTGTAGAGGGGCTCACAGTGCTGCTGTGTGTGTGTGTGTGTGTTGGGGGGCGCACTGAGGAAATACCTGTAAATTATGAAAACCACGAGGAATGTTTAGAATCCCACCTCAAACCTTTCCTTTCAAGAAACTGAGGCCCAGTGTGAGTCTATGACTTGCTAACATGATGTCTCGTGTCTAGTTAGGATTAGAGCCCAGGAGGGGTGATTCTCAGGGCAGCGTTCTTTGGACTGTTTCTGCTGCCTCTCTAACTTCGGACAAGGACACTAATGACATAGGCAGTGTGTGACACAGGCTCTGAGAACAAAAAGTGCTCTGGTCCTCAGTGGGGGGATTGTGTGGAATGCAGAAAAGCCAGAGGTGGCACTTGGGGAAGAGCCTTAAAGGATGGATGGGATTTGAAAGGTGGAGCTGGGTGCAGGCATGGGAGGTAGAGGTGACAGATCCACAGTGGCATGGGGACCGGAAAACATAGGGACACACCTGAGGAAGAGCAAGTATTCCCAGGTTGGCTGGAGATCCTGTTGGCACAAGGAAGTAAGGCGGGAAATTAGAAAGCGTTAAATGCTCACTAGTATGAATATAGAGTGTGAAAGTATACTGGAAGCTAAAACTATATTTTCCATCTTCAGAAGGTGCCAGATGTTAACTGCTTCTATTAGGAAAAACCAAGGCGCAAAAGTTGAAGTAACCAGAGTTAGTTTGTATTATCCAAAGGTTATCTTTCTCACATACCTACAAATTCCCTTCCCTCCCTCTTCCTCAGAGAGAGCCGATAGGTACAATGGCCTAGTTTCCTTTATCATATCCCTACCGTTGTCCCTTTGGGTGGGTCGTATGTTTCCACGGACGCATGAATCCACAGAAGCCATGGGTACTCGGGTGCTGGGTTGGACCATACGTTCCTGACTGTGGGAGCCTTCACTTCTCTGTCTCACCCTTATGCTGTCTCTGTCCCAGACCCACCCAGACTTCAGTGGGTGCTCCTGGATCTTGGATGCACTGGGAGCTCTGGAGGATTGGTGGCTGGAACGGGTTAGCCTGGAGGCGGTTAGACTGTCCCTCTACAACCACAGAAGAACCGTCACCAGCAGAGAGATCCTTGAGGCAGTCAAGCAGAGATACTCTCAGAAGAGCTTGGGAATAAATGAAGTGAATCTGGATGGCCCTGTTGTTGAAATGATTACACTTGTCAAACAAAGTTGGATCCGCTGGAGGACTGAGCTGGAAGATGAAGTATCTGAGAAGAACCCGCTGCAGTGGTGGTCTCGGTGTGACACACCTGGTCTCTGGGTCTTGCATTTTTAGCCTCTGACTTAATTTGTGAAAATAGATAAATAAATAAAGGAAAGGCACTTTCTCTTGTGTGTGATGCTTGCTTATGGTTTTTAACATTTTTTCTGAAGCACGCATCTGCCCTGTTTTGAGCTTACCTATTGTATTTTTGGACACAATTCAACATGTTACACTGTGGACTTACCATCGCTCCCCCCACTCCAGCCCCAGGGTAGGGGCTGCTGCACTGATATGAACTGAGGATTTTTTTTCTTAATTTAAGCACCCCTACCTTGATTTATGGAAACTAAAAAATAAAGGGAAAAGGGGTCTGTTTGCTCTTTGAGTATAAGACCCATGACGTTGTTTATCTATATAGCACCTAGCATAATAACATGTATGTAATAAGTGTCAGTCAAATGTAAAAGCTGGTCCCAACAATGGAAAAACAAACCAATTATAATAGTAGTATAAAAATACAATGATTTAGGAGCAGAAAGAATAAATGGGCTGATATATTTTAGACATTGTGGTCTGGGAAAACCTGGGTAGGTGACATGAAGGAAAAGAAGGGGGGAAGGATTCTGGGCTGAGGGAACAGCATGAGCAAAGGTCCTGAGGCTGGCAGGAAAGCTTTTAGCTTGTTAGAGAAACTAAATGAAAGTCAGGGCAGCTGGGTTCTAGCAAGCAAGAAAGAAGTACATTAGGAGATGAGGTTGGAGAAAAAGCCTGGGGCCGAGTCATGCAGGGTTGGTTTGTTATTCCAGGGACAATGTGAAGCTGCTGAAGGATTTTAACTAGAGAATTGACATCTTGTTTAGGTTTTTGTTGTTTTTAGTTGAGGTTTATCCCACAGTAAGGTGTATAAATCTTAAGCATACCTCAAAGTTTTACATATATATGTTTATATATACTCAGAATAAGATACAGCACATTTCCTTCACTGTTGCGGCCGTGTCAAGAATAGATTCAAGAGAATGTGGAAATGGGAAGATTTGTTCGAAATGTTTTGCATGAGTTTAGTGGAGGGATGATGGTGGGCTGCTTGATGGTGGGTAGCAGTGAAAAGAAGTGAGGAGATTTGAAACAGAATTTGCGATCAAATCAATAGAATTTGCTAATGGAATGGATATGAGAAGTGAAGGAAAAAGTGATGGTTCCTAAGTTTAGGGCTTGAGCAGTGTGGTGGACAGTGGGGCTGGTTATAGAAATGGACAAGACTCTAGGAAAGAGGACAGGTGTTTTGGGAGAGGTGTAAATTGAGATTTGCATTCCGGACAGGTTAAGTCTTAAATACCTGTGAAACATGCAGATGGAGATGTCAAACAGGTAGGAAGGACCAAAGATACAAATTTGGGAATCAGCATAAAATAGCAACATATACATCAGCAGGAATGGGTGTGATTACCTAGGAAGATGGGATAAAAAGGAAAAGAGAAGACAGTTTGGACCAAGACCAAAGAAATTCTAATATTTAGATTCAGGTAGTGGAGAACAGACAAAGGAAACAAACGGCGGGAAATGTGAGAAATCAGGAGAGGGTAGTGTCGTGGAAGCCAGGAAAGGAGAAAGGGGTCCAGTCCACTGTGCACAATCCTGGGGAGAGTGTTAAAAGGAGATGCTTGTGTCTGTTGCACTTGGTGACAAGGGGATCATGGTGACATTGAGAAATCTGCCCACTGGAGCAGGGTAGGTGTCAGCCAGATTTGAGCAGGTTGAAGAGTGAATGGGATCTAGTCAGTGGAGACAGCTTTTCTGATGGTGTTGAGACAAAGGGAGAAATTTAGCGCTGAAAGGGAACAGAGACTTGGGCTGGTGGTTGGAGAGTCACTGGGTACAGAGAGTTTGAAGATGATAGGTACTAGAACGCCATTGTCTGCTGATGGGAATTCTCCAGCGTAGAGGGAGATTCAGAAGAAAAGCAGAAAAAGGCAAAGGACCAAGGACCTCGAGAGGGTGATGGTGGGGATGGGATTCAGAGTAGAAATGAAAGAGGAGAAGATGTGTACAAATATGGGAAGTTTAGAGATCTGGTATGAAAAAAAGGAAATTAGTACTTTTTTTTTTTTTTTTTTAGTGAAACAAGTGAAAGTGGAGGAGGGACATGGGAAGTTTGCAGACAAGATATGAAGTTGTTGTCTAAGGGACTAAGCGTGAAGCTGGGACATCTGTGGACAAATGGCTCCCCAGGACTGAGCACCTGCTTAAGGTCTGTGGTCATGAATTGAAAGCAAAGCCAGTCTTGCTGTGTGACTTTCTCCACGGCATGTATCTGCTCCAGTGCCTGGCTGCAGAATGCAGAGTGTGGGTTCTGCGGAGTGAACTAGGAAGGAGAGAGGAGCAAGGGAGCTACTGCACGATGGACCGTCGAATCCAGGCCAGCCAGGATGTGGCGGGGAGCAGTGGGAAGAGAGGGGCAAAACCTCATGGGATTCACAGAAGGCACGGAAGATGTCAGGCCTGTAAACTGAATCTCAAAGAAGGAATTTTCTCTCTCCAGCACCGTTCAGTGTTAGCTAACGCATGAGGGCTCTTGCCTAAGAAGCAGGGGTGACACCCAGTGACCACTCGTTGAAGTGCACCTTCTCGGTTTTATGTTGTCAGCAGACCCCAAAGCCAGCTTGTATGAAGTGATCAGGGGGCGTTCTGCTCCACTTGGGAGGCACTCAAGCCCTCCCCGATTCTCTCCATAGTTGGACCACTGGCCCTGCGCTCTCGAAGGGGGTAGAGATGCTGCCCAGGTGGGTAACTAGACATGGAGAGTCGAGGCATTGAAGGCAACCTGGCAGCTGTAAGCCCAGACATGGGCTTCCCTGCTAGGTCTCTGCCGTCCTGGGGATCAAGAACAAGCATCTTAGGATGGCTTTGGGAATGTATAGACCCTTAGGGTTTAGACAAATGCCAGGTAGTGACGCAAACCTCTTCCAGCCCACGGTTGTCCTGGGGAATTGTCAACCCAGCTGACTCAAGAGCTGAGAGGATCCTAATGTCTCAAACTCCCCCGCGATTCTCCTTCCCCAAGCGCTGGGGTCTGACTTAGTCTAGAGGGAAACACAGTTTCTCCCCAAATCCTGTCACCCATCACAGGTACCAGGCTTGACTTCTGGGCTAAGGATTTGGTTGCATCTCAGTTAGGAGCTGTTCTGTACTCTTGGCCAAAACACTTAAAATTGTCAAAACACTTTTTTTGGAAAGACGTCTAAAGACAGATTTCACAGCCTTCCTCTCTTGCTCTAGTATTTTATTACCCCTCTTCATTATTTTTAAAACTAATTTTCTATTGAGCTAACATTGCTTTATAACATTGTGTAAGTTTCACGTGTACAACATTATATGTTTACTTCTGTATACACTGCAGTGTCTCACCGTCCATCACCGTACAGTTGATCATCTTTATCCATTTCATCCTCCCCCCACCCCTGCCTCTTCCCCTCTGATAACCACTACTCTGTTCTCTGTATTTATGTGTTTGTTTTGTCTGGTTGGTTTATTTTATCTTTTGTTTATGTTTTTGTTGTTGGTTTTTGTATTCCACATTTGAGTGAAATCATACGATATTTGTTTCTCTCTGTCTGACTTACTTCCCTTAACATAATACCCTCCAGGTCCATCCCTATTGTTGCAAACGGCAAGATTTCATCTTTTTTTATGGCTGAGTAGTATTCCATTGTATATATATTCCACATCTTCCTTATCCATTCATCCACTGATGGACACTTAGGTGGTTCTCATATCTTGGCTATTGTAGATAATGCTGCAATGAACATAGGGGTGCTTGTATCTTGTCAAATTAGTTTTTGTATTCACGAGAAATACAAAGAGGACCAAGATAGCACGCCTAACTCCCTGTGCAATGACCTAAGTTATCGATACTTTTATTATTCTGTCTAACTACCTTTCACTAAGACCTGCTGTTTATCTTTCACTTTAAGAGGTTAGCCAATCCGGTTTTAAGTCCAGGCACAAGGGGGTGAAATGAGGATGTGTCGCTGGGGCGTGAACCCTGGAGTGGGGCAGGTTGAAGAAGATGGTTTCGAAGGTGGTCAAGAAATGGAAATGGAGGAAGACTGTCTGACTCGCCTCTAACCCTCCTCCCCATCTCTTATCTCACAGTCGCCAGCTTGATCTTGACTTTGAACTTAGGGGCCGCCTGGTGTAGTGGCAAGAGTCTGCACTGAACTTGCAGTCAGGTAGTCACTTGCTCACGTCTGTTTCCACATCCGTAAAATAGTGATGGTAATGCCCCCTGCACACAGTTGTGGTAAAAGTCAAGTGATGTACGTGAAACTGTTTCTCATACTGACAGTATAATTTCCCTTGCTCCACCCCCCGAGACCCCCCACCCCGCCCCCGCTCCATTGCCCACGTGCACATGCCCTAATGTCCCCTGGGGGAAATCTGTATTAATGGTCTCTATGTCCACTGGTCCAGTTGCTTTGATGTAGAGGAAATGCAAATCTGGCCTTTGTTCCCAGTGGGGAGCCCGGCCCAGCCCTTCTGAGAGTTTGCTGGCTTTTGCTCCTGCAAGGCAGACTGGCTTCACTGTGATGTCTGTCCACGCCCATAGCTCAGAGGAGGACTGACGTGCGTGTACACAAACCCCTCCCTGCTGGCCTCTGTCTCCTTGGAAAGCTGTTCACTAGCCCGTAAAAGGGCCCGAACACTTCAAACAAGTATGAACTCGGAATCAAATCAGGGATTTAAAACTGCGACTCAAATTCAGATCAACTTTCCTTTCTTTCCAGTGCTTGCTGCCTTCCCCTCTCTGAGTGCTTCCCACGGGGCTTAACCCTCCTGCCTTAAACCTCCCCCTGGCGGCCACACCCCAGGGGGCTTCCGAGTGCTGGGAATGGGTCTAGAGTTCCTATCCCCGCTGTAGAATGACAGTGACAATAGTTAAGCTTTATGTTCATTCCTTCCACAAGTGTTTATTGAGCACCTACTAAATGCCAGGCATTGTTCTAGGAACTGGAGGTCAGCAGAGTAAAGTATAAGACAGTCAAGTCCCTGCTCTCGTGGAACTTACACTCTGAAAGGGAAGAAACAATAAACAAATATTTAGTGCACTGTCCGGTAGCAAAAGTGCCATTCAAAAAACCACATCAGGCCAGGGGAGTGTGGACAATGGGAGATGCTCCTTCAGATGGGGTGATCAGGGAAGACTTCTCGGTAGAGGTGACTCTTGAGCAGCCATCTGACCAAAGGGAGGGAGGGAGCCGTGGGAACAACAGCAGCAAGGAGTCCAGGAATATAGGGAATTTTAAAGAAGTGGATCCACCTATTTAACCAGCACGTAGATCGAGAGACGGAAATGAAGCGTGGCTCCTGCCCTCCTGATGGCAACCTGTGCCCTGACTTTTGAGCAAAGCCCAACCAGGATGCAGGGTGAGCTGGGCATGTTTGAGGAATGTCAAAGAGGCCCCAATTTTTTTGTATGTCATCCTGTGATGAACACTTTTTAAAAAAACTGTGATACAATATACATGACATAAACTTGACCACTTTAATCATTTTTAAGTATATGGTCACGGCATTAAGCATATTCTCACTGTTGGGCAACCATTAGCACTACTCCTCCCCAGCATGTTTTCATCTTCCCAAACGGAAACTCTGTACCCATTAAACAACAACTCCCCATTCCTTTCTCCCTCCAGCCCCTGGTAACCACCGTTCCACTTTCTCTGTGATGAGCATTTTAAATGCATCATCTCATTTAATCCTCAAAACAACTGGAGGCCATAGGTTTTGCTGTCATGCCCATTCTCCAGATGGGGACACTTGGAGGAAACTGTCCCAGATCACACAGCTTCCAAGCAGAGGAGGCAGACCTCAGACCGCAGTTTCCCTGGCTCAGCTCCTACTCTCAACCGCCTACCTGGTGGGGGTGAAGGATGCCGTTCTGCTGTCCCTCTGATGGCCCGGAGGTGGGTCGGGAGGGTTTAGTGAGGGTTACAGGCCATGTGAGGTGCTTTTCTTGCTGGGGCAGGAGGGGGTTTTGGTCCTGCCGGTCTGGAAGGAAGGGGCTGCTGCCCAGAGCTATGGTTTGGGGGCTGGGGGGGAAGGTAGGTGATCGACATCTGTCTACCTCACTCCTTTCCCACCTCGGTCTTCGGAGCTGCCTTTCAGGGGACGCTCAGCTGCCCTGAGTGGACGAGCACGAGTATCTTAGGTGCTTGGCATCCAGCCCGCCAAGCAGCACTATCCCCATCTATTATTACTAGGACATAACACAGCACTAGGTGCTGCAAAAGGAATCACCCAGGAGGATCAAATGACACAGATACAACTCTGCAGCTGGCATCAGAAGGAAAAGACAAAACAAAGTGAAAGGATATCACAATGGGACAGGCTCACTTCCAGGACCAGAGGAAGTGTATTTTTGAGGATGGGGTGCACACAGAGTTGGGATAGAGTGGCTCTAGCTATTGTAGCTGTTGCTGGGGCCATGGCAACCTGCTGTGTTCTGATACCCAGGTCACTGGAAGAGCTGGCAGTTTCCTGGTTTGAGTGGTCTGGGCTTTGATGCCAGGGAGTCCTGAGTTCCACTCCTGCTCTACCACTTACAAGCTGAAAGAGCTTGGGGAAGTGGCCTTACCCCTCTGAGTCTATTTCCTTCCTTGCAAACATAATCATACCATCTATTCAGGGTTGGTGGGAAGATCAAATGAAATAAGGCATGTAGGATGCCTAATCAGTGTCTGGTACATAGTTGGCGCTCAATAAATGTTCACTCCTTGCCTGGGTGGAGCACGAGCTTGCACCCACCGGCCCGGAACCAAGCCTCACCACGGTCAGCACCACTGCCCACCTGCTGGCTTCTCCTTGCTACCCATCGAGTTCAGTCCTTGATTTGGGAACTCTTGCTACACCATTTGATGTTCAGATTAAGTGGGGAGAGGCCGTATTGAGGAGTATTGGAATTGGGGGCAGCAGCCCGGCAACCCTCCCTCTTATCTTTTGTTGGGGGCACCTCCCTCGCATGCAGAGATATTGCAAGGCAGGATACTGCCTGTGCCTCGTCTCCTACAGTGCAAGCTGACAGGGCGAGGTCCTACCCAGGACTCTGAATCCGGAATGAAGGTAAAGCTGAAGGGAGGGTCACAATCATTTCAGGGCAGTGGCACCCAGCCCTTGGAGCCCCTGTGGTGCCTGCCCATGTCCTAATCCAGGTCTTCAGTCTCCCGCTGATTCTGTGAACACCCCAGGTGCTTTCAACAAGATCCCTTTCCACGTGGGACAAGCAACCAATTTCTATTGCTTGCAAGTAAGAACACTGAGTACTCACAAGGTCTTTTCAGGTCAATCTGGGGGGACTTCAAGGGGCATTGGGATGGCAGGAGTTGCTAGAATGATGGGACACAGCTGACTAGGAAAGGCACTGGCTCAACCTTAGTGCCACCCTATCTTCCCTACTGCTGGGTAGTGGGTGGTTAATTGGGGCATTTGCACCATCAGCTCCAGGCAGCAGGTGAGATTATTTTTTTTCCGTTTGGTTGTTTCTGTTTGTGTTGGTAAGTCTTTTCCACTTACAACCCCCCTGCCAAGGTTAAGGCTTTCTTTTATATCTCTCCCACAGAGTCACAAGTGTCTAAACCACCCTAGACAAAAATAGCACTCCATTCTTCTCATAGTATCCCCAAGACATGGAGACATTGTCCCCAGTCACCCATTCTGATGTTTGTTGCTTTGCTGTCAGCCCATTTTCCTTACAGGGATTGTAACTTCTCCATGAAAGCCCTTTGGAGGGTAATAAAATCATTCCTCAACCTTCTCATCCCTGAGTGCCAATGGTGCGTAACCTCAGCTCCCACAGGGCCAGGCCCTTAAAAGAACGAGAAGTGTGAGGGTATGTGCATACGGTGTATGTTGCACCCAGCAGGAAAGGGGGTAGGCCAGGAGAACAGGCCTGGAAATTCAGCCACCCTTCTCTTACTGACTGTTGCACCCAATGGAATATGGGCTGCATTTTGAGAGAACTTATGCATTTTCCAGAGAAGCTAGAAATCTAGAGGTATAAGTAAAATTCCTGATTTTTTAAAATGTTGGCAACTAATTTGAGTTTTTAAAAACTGTAAGCCAAAGCAATACCTCTGTGGGCTGGATGTGGCCTAGGGGCTACAAGATTGCAGAGCCTGCATTAAGTGCCCGGGACCTGGTCTGCATCCTTCGGTACTTATGACCAGTACTGACCTGAGACTGGTTAACTGGGCCCCAGGCTTTAGTTGGTCCTGCCCTGGTCCTGTCTCTTCCTCACAGGGCTAGGAGTTCAAGAGCCAAGGGAGAATGCCCATGATCCTTCTAGACCATACTCCTGGTACTCTGGACTCTGGAAATCCCTGCTCAGACGGCCCCCAGCCTGCTTCCAGGGGCTGCGTGGACCTCCATCCTTCCAAGGCAGCCGGCACCGCCTGTCGTGGGCATCTTCAGGCCTGAGGGATGGCTCATTGCAGGGTGGAGGCTGTGTCCCTATGAACGCACTGTGAGTCCCCCTTTGGTATGGGATGGAGTAGGATTTGAACGGAAGGGGCAGGACTGCCAACCAGGGTCCTGCATTCGTACTCTTGCCCCTGGCCAGGCAGTTGGTAGGGGTGGGCCTGCTTGTCACTGCCCAGCGTGGCTCACTGACTACCACTGACCCTGGGCCCAGCATTGCATGCACCGTGGCATTTAACTAACTCAGGATGCTTACAAGTCATAGTCCCTTTCACAGAGGAAGAAACCAAGGTACCGAGGAGTGAAATAAGTTGCCCACAAGCTAGTGAGTGGCAGAGCCAGGATTTAAACCAGACAGCGGGGAGCAGAGCCGACTCGCTCCCGACCCAGCCACACTGTGGAGACGCCTGGCGCTCCCCACCCCCACTGGACGGCCAGACCCTCCGCGTCCCCCTCCCCCCTTCCCCCTCCCCCCCCACCCCGGCCCGGCCTCCGCGGGGGCGCGGGAACCGCCTGTCGGGTCGCTGAGCCACAGCCTCGCAGCTGCCCGGGCCTTCCGCGGCCCCAACCCCCGGCCGGCCCCGGGGGCCTGGCGGTGACGGCGGCGCCTGGTAGCGGGGGATTTGGATGCTCGGCCGGCGGCTCGGCCGGCGGCTCCCCCGCCCGCACCACCTCCGGGGGTTTGGCCGCCGGGACTTATCTTGGTGCCTTCCCGGCATGCCCCGCTCGCAGGCGGCCGCCAGTCCCGCGCCCGGACTTTGCCATCGCGGGGGGCCCGGCCGCGGGAGCGCCCCCGCCTGCGTCCCGGAGCCGCAGCCTCAGGTGGGTGAGCCCGGCGCGCCGCGGAGCTGGGGACCGGGGCTCCCCGCGGGCCGACCCCCGGGCAGCCCCTTTGGAGCCGGGTGCGCGGGGCGGGCGGGGGGTGCGGGAGAGGAGGGGGAGGGGAGCCCGGCGCCCGCGAGGGGGGAGAGGCGGAGCTGCGCGCCCCGGAGCCATCGAGCCCCGCGTGGCGCGCGCCGGGGCGCGTGGGGGTCCCTCCCTAGGTCCCGCGTGTGGCGTGGGTGTTCTGGGTGGCCGCGCAGGGGGAAGGAGGGGAGTCTTGGGTCTGTTTTATCCTTGTGGATTTAGAACCCGCTAGAGGGAAACAGAAAAACTCATCCTGAAACACACAGAGGAGAATACACAAAGAAAAAAGAAAACACACGAAGAAACACTCGTACAGACCGATCACGGAGGGAGACGGCAATAACTCACAGAAAAGCTCCTACACACTCAGGGAAACTCACCCGAAAGGCACAGGAAGACAGGAAACAAAGCGGGTGGTCTTGGAGACCTGGGGCAGGGGGAGGGGAAGGGAAAGGGAAACACCGAGAAAGCAAGAGACGAGGGGAGGCGGAAAAGAGAAGGAGGGGTGGAGAGGAAAGCTGAGACAGGGAAAAATGAAGAGAGTGAGAAGTGAGAGGAGGAGAAAGGACAAAGGGCTAAAGGAGGTAGTCCTTTAGGAGGAATAGTATAGAGAAACACACCTAGAGAAACTGACGCAGGACCCCTCCCACCACAAACACAGAGATGCAGAGATGAAAAAGGTAGATCCCAACCTTCTTACCCTTGTGGGCAGGTGAGCATCACGTGGGAGAGCAGCTCTGTGAGTCCTCTGAGAAGGCTTCCTTGGCACTTTGAGCCAGTGAAGTCCCCCTGGAAAACTCCTACTCATCCTTCAAAACCCAGCTCAGGCATCACCTGCCCTGGGAGGAAAGCTTTCCTAGAGAGTGTCATGTAAGCACTGGCACTCTGTTTTTTGTGTACTTCTGCATGTGACACAGGCACACGGAGTTGAAATGGTTTGTCTGCCTGTCTGCCTCTACCCCCAGCTCCCCAGGTTTTGGGGCCCATGTCTTATTTATCTCCAATCTCCAGAATCCAGTCCAGTGCTTGGTGCATAGTAAATGAACAATACATACTTATTGAATGATGATCAGGAGCATTTGGACCCTCCAAGACATAGAACATAGCATTAAATCCAAACAGAGACGATGTACTGTCCTGGAGTCAGAGAGAATTCTAGGTCAAAGCACCCTTTTTTGCAGGTGGAGAAATTAAAGCCCAGAGAGGGGAGAAGACTTGCTCAAAAGGACACAAGTAGGAGACCTGCAATGAAATAACATTGTGAATACATGCTTCCCTGAGATGCCATTGTTCCTCCAGCCTATGAGTTTAAGATAGGTGTGAAAGAACGACCTAAATGAAAACAGGCAGTGAATAGGCAACGAACACTTTAATACCAGTTGTAAGTTTCCAATGCTGAAACTCACAATCGAAACTTTCCCCAGAATTTTTAGAATCCTCTTTCCTCCTTAGAAAGGACAAGGGAGGTGACCGTCCATCTCAGTTTGAGTGGATGGCTTTCTGCTTCCTGACTACGTAAACTTGGACAAATTACTTAACCTCTCTGGGCCTCAGTTTTCTCAACTGTAAAATGAGGATACTGATACCTACCTCATAGGATCGTTAGAAGAGTGAACACATACCAAGTGCCTGGCACAGAGTAGACCCTCAGGGACTACAGTCCCACCCTTCTTCTTAGGTGGGTGTTCTTTCATGCGCCTGGTGCAGATGTGAAAACAACAGTGCTAGTGAAAATGTTTCCTTTTGTCCCAGATTGAAAAGGCCATCCCCGTTTAATTGGGGAGCAAACGCTTTTAGTGAAGGAAAAGATCAAATTTGGGGCATGACCTAAAATGGGTCTTGATTCTGTTCAGGCCCTCAGGTCTCTACAGGTGACTTCGGGGAACCTAGCTGCCCTCCCCGTCAACCTGCCAGCAGGGAAGACCCCCACCACCACACTACTTTTCGTTGCTTCTTTACCAGGCTGCTCTGCCCTTGTGTCTTTCCAGCTTCAGCCCATGCGGGGAATTGACCGGGACTGAGGGAGCCGCCTGGAAGCATGGAGACCGTGGTGATTGTTGCCATAGGTGTGCTGGCCACCATCTTTCTGGCCTCGTTTGCAGCCTTGGTGGTGGTTTGCAGGCAGCGCTACTGCCGGCCTCGAGATCTCCTGCAGCGCTACGATTCCAAGTGAGTGGCCCAGGGAGGGGAAGGAGGAGAGAGGGGCTGTGCCCTGGGGCCCCGACAAAAGAAAAAGAAGTTTGGTGCTGGGCAACTGTCATTCAGCTTTTTATCTCTAAAATGGTACCCAAAGGCCGTCCTTCCCTATAAAGACCTCAGAGCTTAATAACGCTCCTTAAGCTCCCCCAACATCCTGAGCCATGTCGGACTCTGTCTCTGAACATGTTCACCTAGCACAAATCTATCCCAAACTTGACCACCTCACTTAGCATTTGGACAGGCCAAATCCCTTTCCAGACAAACTCATAGGAACAGAAATCCAGTGCCCACATTCCAGCCACACATCTAAGCAACAGACACTTGGGGCTACGAAACCCCAGCATAGGATCGCCTCTCTCTCTGCTCGGATTTTTTCATGATGCTCTTCATGTGAAACATACTTTGTAAGCAAGATCCCGTTTTCAGTTTAGGGATATTTTAATTGATAGATCCCAAGGGACCCTGGCCACTAAACCCTTAGTTTCTCTTACCCCTCTATCTGAATCCTATCAGCATCTCTGTTGAGTGGTTAATAATTAGTAAATGACCATCTGTATGACCCAGGAAAGCTCTGCTGTGGCGTCTCATGTTTTCAAGAGCCCTGTTGTAAAGTAGGAGGTATTTTTACTTCTCGCGCTTCTCTAGTATAACTAGGAGGGGATGGGCTCGTGCCGGTGGACCAAGGTCGCTCCCAGGAGTTGATTCTGCAGAACAAGTACAGGTCAGTTTGAGTATTAGGAACTTTAGCGTCTCCATGAAAGGTAGGTGTGGAGGGCAAATAAGTTACAAACGGATATTATTTTGTCCCAAAGGAGCAGCCCTGTCTAGTACATCTTTGTAATTCTTGTGGTTGTAGCCCTGCCTTTCTCTTAGTGGCGCATCTTGTTCTGTGTCACTTTTCTTGTGTTTTCGTGCCCCTACTTCCTTGACTCACTGTCTAGCCATGTGCCCTGCCCACAGTGCAGTCCCACTAGCCTCAGGTTTGGCTCCAGAACAAGTCCCTGCTTTAACTTACTCCCTTTATCCTTTTGGGCGGATATGTGGACCTCGATGAGGAGAGAGTCAGCAGCGGTCGCCCATCTTGAAACCACTTAGCTGGGCTTTCCTTCCAGGCCCATTGTGGACCTCATCGGCGCCATGGAGACCCAGTCTGAGCCCTCGGAGCTAGAACTGGATGATGTCGTCATCACCAACCCCCACATCGAGGCCATTCTGGAGAATGAAGACTGGATTGAAGATGCCTCGTAAGGCCTTGGGGACCATTTGCTTTCCTGCAGCCGCCTGGGGATGATGACCCAGGCTCCTGGGTGCCCTTGCGTGCCCTCCTTTTCCAGAGCCCTCGACTAAGCGCCCAGGAGTGCTGTGCCACTTGCTTTTCTTTCCCCTGCCTTCACTGTGGAGGGAACTTAGAATATGACACCACGGTGTTTGTCCTTGCTCTCCCCATTTTGTAGACCTGAACACTGAGGCCCATAGATGTGTGGCAGAGTTGTTCTAAAGTCACCCTGATGTGCTTGGGTTATTCTTGGGGCGCCTGTGAATTTGACCCTCAGGCTCCAGGGATGCTGCCTTTGTCTCCGGTGTCCCTCGGAGATCCCTCCACCCACCAGGAGATGCTGTAGCTTGAGAAGAGTGTGCCGCTCCCTTTCCTGTCACTCAGCCGTTCATTCACTGGGCAGATGTTTACAGGTGTGATGTGCAGGCTCTGGGCCAGGTGCTGCAGCTATGGAACTGGTGGTGGAGGCAGAATTCTACTAAAATACAATATTTGAGAAATGATGGAGGGGGGTCTCTGTGCGCGGTGCAGCGGACACGCGGAGGAGGTGGCATCTAGAGCTGCCTGGCCGGAGGTGGGGCTGGATTTCGTGAAGGCTTTCCCAGAGTGGGTGCCTTTTGTCCTGCGTCTTTTTCTGGCCACACCGTGCGGCGTGCGGAACTTACCCCACCAGGGATCGAACTCGTGTCCCCTGCAGTGGAAGTGCGGAGTCTTAACCACTGGACCGCCCAGGCTGAGGATACCGGGAAGGATTCCCTGGGTGAAGGAAACAGTCTCAGAAGCTCAGAGCTCTAAAACAGCATGGTTGGGTGCGGGAGAGGAAAGGGAAAGACGGGACAGAAGGTGCCTCCTGGTTTAGCTCCTGGGCTTGTTCGTTTTATCGCTGAGGCACCCCTGTTCTCAGGTGGTGTCCAGCTGTGCCCACTGGTCAGAGCTGGATGAGGCACGGAGGTGGTCGCTGGAGGGAGGTGGGCCTCTCAGGAGGAGCACTGACAAATGCTTCTTGTCTCCCCAGGGGTCTCATGTCCCACTGCATTGCCATCTTGAAGGTAATACTCTGCGATTTCCCCAGGAGAATAAGGGGTGGCCACCAAAGCATCCATGTCCGCAGACTGTCCGAGGGGAAGGAACTTTGGGAAGAGCGCTGACCTGTGCAGGAGGCCTTTTGTAACATGCCTGACGGTTGGAGTTTCTACTGTTCACTTCTGCTCCCCCTGGATGGTCTGCTCTGCTTTAGAATTCTCAAGGCCCTTTCCACATGGTCCTCATACAGGCAGTCGCTAACCCCATTTTCACTGACCATGGAGAAAGCTGTGTGCAGAATAGAGACCATGTTTAGGGGGAGATGGGGCTTCTCAGCTTCTCCTGGGCACTTTCTTTCATGAACAGAGAGCTCAGCCCTCGACAGCAAGTTGAGTTCTGTATTGGGGCTTCTGCAGTTACTAGGAAGTTCCTCACCAGCCCTCTTTGACTGTGACGGTAGTCAGCCAAACGGGACAATCAGTGTTAAAAAAAAAGCCAAACCGTGAGTACTTCAACCTGAAGGCAGACTTTTTTCTTCTAATGCCTGCAGCCTCCAGGACAGGGTGGAGAGTTGCATCCAATTTGCATTTGGGGAAATTTTTATAGTTTGGGGTAATTTTTATAGTTTCAGCATTTGGCTTTCAATTCTTGCCTCACGCTCTCCTACTTAATAGGATAATAATAATATTGAAATGTTTGGCCAATGGCAAATATCGTTCATTTCAGTAACCTGGCGAACCACACATTTCTCTCTCTGTCTAGCAATTATTCAAGATTTCAAAAAAGACAGCTTTAAGTGTCATTCAGTACAAAATATTAAAAAGTCTTTCATCCCACCTCTTCTTCAGCTGTTCTCTTGGGGGACAAAGAAGTGCCTGGTGGGACATTGTTGTCCCAGAGTCCAGGCTTATTATTGAATTCCAAGAAGCTCTTGGGGTATAGATGTGGTTATAGATGGAGATACAAGGGTCTAATGTCTAGAGCAATGACACCATATTACATCCCCCTTCTCCCAACCAGGATGTGTCCTGGCTCTGGGTTTTGTCCCCTGCCCTTGCCTGTTGGAGGAGGGGGAATGAATGACAGCTGAGGTGTGGGTTAAATCAGCCAGAAGGTGTCTTATTGGATTGGACTCAGTGGTCCATCCTGAGAGCCTTAGATCAAAGGAGAGCCTCTCATCTTCCTCCTGGGATCCCGAGGCCCTTTTGCTTGGCCACATGCCCTTGAATCCCTGTGATGGGGCCTCGAGGGAAGGGCCTGGGCTCTCTCCTCGGCGGGCTGTTGGGCTTCTTTCTGCCTCTCTTTTCCAGCCCCAAGTATAAGGCAAGTGATGGAACTTCTTTGCCAGGGCCTGAAGCACATCCAGGTTCTGACATCGGGGAGGTGTGAAAGTGAGGAGCAAAGCTTTGGGGGCGGCCAGCATTGTTGGTGGATGATGAAAAAGGCCACATGTCCTAGTCTTGCTGTTTTCCTGCTTTTTTTTCCAAGGCCCTTTTATCATCATCTTGACAAACATGTGAAAATGCTACCCTAGAAAAGTGTTGAAATAAGTTCCACTTTTGGAGGATGTGCTTAAAGGGAAAAGTTGCCCTTTGTCCGGCCATAGTTCTGAGGGTGCCCGTGGAGATCTTTATCGTTTTGGAAGACGAAGCTAGGAGGTGAAGGAATCGAGACAGAAAATAGGTTTTTGCCCTTAAGTGAGAAGGTGAAATTAGAGCACATGATTTTTCTTAGACAGATTATTTCGGCTCGGACTTCTCTAAGCCGAAACCCTGACCCTGATCTGCGGTTCCCACCCCTCTCTCCTCACCCGGCCGTGTCCTCGGGTTTGCCTCTTCCATCCCATTTCCTCTCACCTCTGTGTACTTTTCACTTCAATCTGTCCGTTAGGTTAGGGGACCCAGCTGTGAGATGGGGGGCGTGTTTGGCTCTGTGGGGTTGGCAGAAGCCCTCGGGGGGGCTGGGTCCCTCCTCATCACCTCTCTCCTCCCTGCTGCGGTAGATTTGTCACACTCTGACGGAAAAACTTGTTGCCATGACAATGGGCTCAGGGGCCAAGATGAAGACCTCAGCCAGTGTCAGTGACATCATCGTGGTGGCCAAGCGGATCAGCCCCAGGTGAGGTCCCCATACTCCTGGGGGAGGGGGAGGGGAGGGGCCGGCAGCTGGGATGGGGGAAAGACCAGGCTCTCCTGAGACACTCCAGGGGCAACTTGAGTGGTTTATGTCCTACACATTCCCAGAGCACCCAGGAGGGTGTAGACGCTGGGAGGCTTTCAGGCTAAGGTGGTGTCAAACGGCTCCCCTCCCCTCCAGAGTGCCCCCTCCTGTAGGCTTTTTGGGAAATGCCAGCATATGACTAGTGCTGAGTGGCTCCTTCTTCCTGGGTCCCGTGCCAGCCGGGGCTGCTTTCCTTCCTTTTGCCACACCTTCTTCCTGGGCTCCGGGCCAGCAAGCACATTTCCCACTGGTGCCCACAGCCCTGTGTGCAGTGACCTCGTGGCTGGCGTCTGTACTGTAGACCAGCTCCCTGTCTCTGTGCTGTCACCCCCGGCCCCATCCAGGGCCCAGCCAGCAGCCTCCGGGACCGGGTGGGAGGTGAAGACATCATTCAGATCTCCCAAATTCCAGGCTGTCTGCAGAATACCATGTGGGAGGCAAGGAGCAGGATTGTAGTCAACAGCTCCACCCCCTCATTTGGGCTCGATCTTGTGAAGAAAATAAAGCCCTTCTCTTAGAGGGAAGGGGGGTACTAAGTTGGTGCTGCCATCTGGTGGCTGGCATGTGGATGTGCCTGAGTTGGGAGTTTTTCGAGTTCAGGATGTTTTCTTTATCAGCCTCGGAGTTCCAGGGGTCCTCGCTTTCCACGTTGCAGTGACCTCGGGTAGATCACGAGGAACCAGCCCTTGGAGGGAACATGAAAGAATTGGTACACTTGAACTCTGTCTAGGGAGTTCAGTGAGTTGAGAACGTGGGAAGGAGATGATCCAGAAGAGTTCTTGGCTTTCTCTGGAGCTGCCCCGGGTGGGTGTGGCTACATGAGTGGGATCAGCCTAGGTCGGCCCTTGGCCTGAAGACCCTCCGACCCAGGCTCTGGGCAAGCACCAGACCTTCCTCTGGCCTCTCGTGATTGGTAGAGGCTGCATTGCTCATATCTGCTGGACCTTCCTCATGCTTCTTGTTACTTCTGAGAGCCATCCCAGGGGCCAGACGAATTCATGTGACCCCAGGTTACAAGGCAGCATCGCCAGGAGGGCTCGGAGGAGGAAAGAGATTGAGATTTCTGAGTCCCATTGAAGTCCTGGGTGGTCAGGATTAGCAATGGTGCTAGAGCCAGGGTGTGGCATCGCTCAGAGGGCAGACCTCACCTGGTGCTCACTGGCCCGTCCTACAGAGCACCTTGGATTGCTTCCAGAATGATCCCTGCCATAAATCAGTCAGGGGCCTTGCTTTGTCTTTTTGCCCTCACACTTCTTTCTCCTTCGGGCTGTTTTTTGTCTCAACTGTTTTTCTTGCTCCATCTATTCCATATAGTGTGTTGATAGCATGTTAGTTTCAAGAAGAGTGGCTTCAGCTGCAGGGCAGAGAAAGGGGCCGGCTAAGATGGGCACTGAGTGACCACACCTCTGTACTTCCGCACCAGCCCCTCAGTCCCGAGACAAGGACTTTCAAGGGCATCTGTTTTCAAGTGCCTTTGGGAATCAAACAATACATCGTTATTTTTTGCTTCTTGACTATCAGGTGGTCCAAGAGCAAGGATTTGGATGAAAACCTTGAACCATGTAAATGAGGGTGAATAGTAGCTCCTTCTAGAATTTGATTAAAAGAAAATTAACCATGAACTGTACCGTGTGCTAAAAGAAATCCAATGCAGTAGTTGGAACCCAAATTAAACTTGGAGGGTTTTTTTAGTGTTCTATATAACTACCTTTAACCATTTTTAAAAAATTAAATGTAAAAGTAATAAACACTTGTAAAAGTTAAAACGTTGCAGAAATAGAGTATCTGAAAAGTGAAGGACCCCCTAATTCCACCCCATCCTAATTCCTGGAGGTAATCCCTGTTGACTGGTGAGTATTCCTCCAGACTGCCCCTGCCCACTGCATTTCACAGCTTTTGTTTATTCATTTTTCCCCAAATGAGATCAATCAAACTTTACATATTGTTTGGCAATATGCTATTTTAATGTAGTAGTATATCTTTTTTTTTTTTAAATAAATGTATTTATTTATTTTTGACTGCATTGGATCTTCATTGCTGTGCACGGGATTTCTCTAGTTGTGGCGAGCCGGGGTTACTCTTCATTGTGGTGCAAGGGCTTCTCATTGCAGTGGTTTCTCTTGTTGCGGAGCATGCACTCTAGGTGTGTGGGCTTCAGTAGCTGTGGCACGCAGGCTCAGTAGTTGTGGCACATGGGCTTAGTTGCTCCGCGACATGTGGGATCTTCCCGGACCAGGGCTCGAACCCGTGTCCCCTGCATTGGCAGGCGGTTTCTTAACCACTGCGCCACCAGGGAAGTCCAAATGTAGTTGTATATCTTGAACATCATTCCAGATGTGCAAACTTGTACTGTTTAGACCACTGGAGCTAAAACAAAACCAGAAGAAATATTCGCTAAACTGAATCTTTTTTTTTTTTTTAAACATCTTTATTGAAGTATAATTGCCTTACAATAGTGTGTTAGCTTCTGCTTTATAACAAAGTGAATCAGTTATACATATACAATATGTTCCCATTTCTCTTCCCTCTTGCATCTCCCTCCCTCCCACCCTCCCCATCCCACCCCTCTAGGTGGTCACAAAGCACCGAGCTGATCTCCCTGTGCTATGCAGCTGCTTCCCACTAGCTATCTATTTTACATTTGGTAGTGTATATATGTCCATGACACTCTCTTACCCTGTCACATCTCACCCCACCCCCTCCCCATATCCTCAAGTCCATTCTCTAGTAGGTCTGTGTCTTTATTCCCGCCTTGCCACTAGGTTCTTCATGGCCTTTTTTTTTTTTTTCCTTAGATTCCGTATATATGTGTTAGCATACTGTATTTGTTTTTCTCTTTCTGACTTACTTCACTCTGTATGACAGACTCTAACTCCATCCACCTCATTACAATACCTCCATTTCATTTCTTTTTATGGCTGAGTAATATTCCATTGTATATATGTGCCACATCTTCTTTATCCATTCATCTGTCGATGGACATTTAGGGTTGCTTCCAGGTCCTGGCTATTGTAAATAGAGCTGCAATGAACATTGTGGTACATGACACTTTTTGACCTATGGTTTCTCAGGGTATATGCCCAGTAGTGGGATTGCTGGGTCGTATGGTAGTTCTATTTGTAGTTTTTTAAGGAACCTCCATACTGTTCTCCATAGTGGCTGTATCAATTTACATTCCCACCAACAGTGCAAGAGTGTTCCCTTTCCTCCACACCCTCTCCAGCATTTATTGTTTCTAGATTTTTTGATGATGGCCATTCTGACCGGTGTGAGATGATATCTCGTTGTAGTTTTGATTTGCATTTCTCTAATGATTAATGATGTTGAGCATTCTTTCATGTGTCTGTAGGCCATCTGTATATCTTCTTTGGAGAAATGTCTATTTAGGTCTTCTGCCCATTTTTGGATTGGGTTGTTCGTTTTTTTGTTATTGAGCTGCATGAGCTGCTTGTAAATCTTGGAGATTAATCCTTTGTCAGTTGCTTCATTTGCAAATATTTTCTCCCATTCTGATGGTTGTCTTTTGGTCTTGTTTATGGTTTCCTTTGCTGTGCAAAAGCTTTTAAGTTTCATTAGGTCCCATTTGTTTATTTGTGTTCTTATTTACATTTCTCTGGGAGCTGGGTCAAAAAGAATCTTGCTGTGATGTATGTCATAGTAAACTGAATCTTAAGTCTTTCTGTTTAAGTCCCTGTCTGAGAATGCAGTTAAAGTCCCTAAAGACTGGGTCTGGAATATCAAAAGAGAAGCATAGGGATAAGGAAAGAAAGGAAGGAGAAAAGGCCATAAGAAAAGCGAAATACTGAAAACCTTTTGCCTCCCCTCAGAGTGGACGATGTTGTGAAGTCAATGTACCCTCCGTTGGACCCGAAGCTCCTGGATGCCCGGTGAGAGGGGTGGAGTGGTCGTGTGTCTTTTCATGCTGGAGGCTCCCTGTGTTATCACATCTGTGAGGTCGGCTGTTCAGGTTGTGGAGGAGAGAGCTGTGTTGGTGGGTTCCCAAGGCTGCCTGGGCTTTGGGTAATGGTCAGCCAACCAGCGAACGAAGCCTGGCTGGATGCTGGCGGCCAGGGCTCTTCCTGAAACCCCACAGGAGGAAGAACCAGTCTTAGATTTTGAATTTTTGTGATTAAACATCCACCCAGGCCAAGTCCTATCTGCACCTTCCCTCCCTCCCACTTCCCCCTTAGCTGTCTCTGCTCTTTGGACGCCGGAAGCAGACATGCCTCAGCTGTGAGTGCCGCCCAGGGGGTCGCTGGTACGGGTGGTGGGCAGGAAATGAGAATGCAAGTGACAGGTCAGCTAAAGCTGTGTTCACCTTCCACAGGACGTACCCAGGAGCCCTTGTCTCATGATCCTCCCCTAGTACGCAGAGTGTACTTAGGCTTTTGAGATTGTTATGTTCCTCTACGAGTTATAAACCCACTTAAAAAAAAAAACATGTTCCTTTGTCTCTCAGATTTATATGACTGTTTCATAGGCCCACTGTGTAATAATTGCCAGACAGGCTGTGGGTCACAGCAATTCAGTTGGTCTCTCCGCCCCACTCCTATTACTGCCCAGCTGTGTTCATGGGCTAGTCATCTGCAATGCATTCCCAAATGCATCGTGCACACTCACTATATAGAAGATATTCTGCACTGAATCTTTCAATACTGAAAAGCCTCCTCCTCAATTTAGTTTGCAATTAACTTTTTTAGGAGGTGGTAAACCAACCCTGGCCCTCATTGATTCAGAATCATTAAGTGATGCCCAAGGTGGGGTATGAATATCCTGTCTTCAACGGGGCAACAGTTGGGGATGTGCTTATCCAATTGACTAGATCCAAATTGTCCCACAAAACCCTCTTCTGGGAGATGTTAATGGATGTGTTGCAGAAAGTGGGCTCCCAGTCTTAAATAAGTTAGTGAGACTCAGGGTATTACATTCTCCCCTTAGAGCCTTACCACGTGCATCATCTGAGAAGGGCTTCAGTTACCTTTGTTTAACCCAGGCGTTACCAACTTTCTTTGAGCCTCGAACCCTCTTTAAATTACATACTCAGCAACCTCCTAAGGAAGGGACTCCAGCTTGGGGAACACCAGTCTAGACTCTATCCCTTTGGGCTTTGGGGCAAAGTCCCTTAGATCCTTTGGAACCTGATCCTGTTGTTTTTTCTAGGACAACTGCCCTGCTCCTGTCTGTCAGTCATCTGGTGCTGGTGACCAGAAATGCCTGCCACCTGACCGGGGGCCTGGATTGGATTGACCAGTCGCTGTCAGCTGCCGAGGAGCACTTGGAAGTCCTTCGAGAAGCAGCCCTGGCTTCGGAGCCAGATAAAGGTCTCCCAGGCCCTGAAGGCTTCCTGCAGGAGCAGTCGGCCATTTAGTGCCTACCAGCCCGTAGCTGGTCACAGGGCCAGCCTGCTGCCATGGCTGGCTGGCTCAGCTGTGCCTTCTACTTCTTCCTGTAGAGTTAGTTCTCCACAGCTGGGGAGTCCAGCTGTGTGTGTGTAGTAAAGCAGTCGATGCCTCTGTTGTAGTTACAAATGGTGGCTGGTGAGTGGCAGTCTAATCCCACAGTTAGGGGAGATGACAGTCACCATCTGTACAGCAGAGCTTTGAAAACTGGAGGACTGTAAGCTTTATTTAGCTCACCTAGTGTTTTCAAGAAAATCCAGCCACCATCTAAGAATCAGGAGGTTTCACATTAAATCAGAATGTCTGGTTTCTCTCGAACAATCAGAAGTTGAGGCAACTCTGATCTGCATTTTCCACAGAGGACAATCAATTGGAACTACGTAGGAGTTGCCTCTCTTGACAATACTTGTACTCTCTCACCTGGCCTGTTTCATTTATTTGTATTATCTGCCCAGTCCCTGAGGCTTCTGGGTCCCTCCTTCTCTTTACAGGTTTGGGTTTGAAGGTGAGCAACGTAGAGTTGATCATTTCCTTTTTATCATTATGCCTGCAATTTTACCTAGCTACCACTAGGTGGAGAGTAAACATATACTTAGCTTTCCCTCAATTGTGTGGTTGTTTAGTCAAATTCTGATGCACGGTGTGTGGTGGGACGTATTTGTCTGAGGACTGAGGGTGGAAGGAGAGAGGCTAAGAATCCCAAGGATGCCTTGTGTGACTCAAAAGAAAGATATTCAGAGACCCTCCAGAGTTCAGGCAGAGTTCAGGCAGAGGTGAAGATAACCACCATGAAGTATTGTTTCCACACTACCAATGACATCCGTGAAAGATGGGTCCCCTTTCTTTTGGTATCTGCTTGTTTGGCAAGTACTGAAAGATGAGGGGCATTTTTATGACTTGAGACCTTTGGGGGACCCAGAATCACAATTGTATAATCCAGACTGCATCCAAATTCTATAATTTCCATCACAAGCATATAGGAACACCTGAAATACTTTTTTTCCTCCCAGGATCTCAGAGCCAACCTCACTCTTGGGAGAGGGCCCTGGCTTGGGGGCTGCCTTGGTTCATATCCTATGCTGTTAAGCATGTTTGGAGCTCCATGTCTGTTCCCATTTCATTTTCTGTGCCCTAATTCAAGTCAGCAAATCCCTCAGCCTGATTCTAGAGAACCAGGAACCCATGTTCCCAAGTCCAAGATTGGGGCCTTGTTTATCACTGAGATGTGTCATCCATCCAATTTCATTCTCTCCTGAAAAGCAAGATGCTTCTCTCCAGCACAGTGCACACCAATTCCCACTTGGGGAGGTGGAGTCAGGAGAGGGAAGCTGGGGCTCAACTCTCATGGAAGGATAGAGGGATTCCTGAGGACAGGGGAGACACCTTACTGGATTGTCCACTCCCATCAGCCCTGAACACGTGCTAGGTAACTTTCCTGTCCTGCTGGTGAGCTGTGAATGGGCAGTGTCCACAGAGTCACTGTGACTTTTCTATCTGTGGCCTCCACCGATAGATATCCAGAGTCCTCCTGTTTTGTCTTTTCCCCTCCCTTTCAATACCTGCTTTCATAAGCAGACTGGAAACCACGATGCTAAGGTTGCAGTGGCTGCCATGGTTGTCAATGTCCCTGCATTTTAACCTGGACCAGAGCCCTAAGCCAGAGAGAGCCCTTAATCTCTCAAATACCATCCACAAGGTGTGGGGTTAGGGGTGGAGAAGTTTCCCAGCACCACCTCCCATCTCTGAACCCTGGCAAGTCCTGGCCCACCTACTTCCTCAAGCTCTGAGATGCTGCCCTTTTAGTAGTGAGAAGAGGTGGCTGAAGACCTTGGAAGTGTCTGCTAGGCTGCAGGATCTCTGATTCTGCTGCTGTGTAGCCTTTCTTTTGTTTCCAGTGCAGGACAAATAAGAAGTCTCTGGATCAGGTTGCTGTTGGTGACTGATGGTTGAGGTGGAAGCACTGTCTTTGGGGTGGGACTCTTCTAGCCCTTTGGGAGTTGGCTGAACTTGCCTCCTCATTTGGGAGGGACTGGTTGGCAAGCACTGGGGATCCAGCCAGGTATGGTTTCCCAGACGATGGACACATCCTGAGTCCCTAGTTCACTAGTGTCTGTGTATATTGTCATAGATCTTTTCCTCCATGATTTTCTTCCATGACCCCCGCCCCCTCTTACCCTGGAGTAGGAGCATCAGACTCAAATTCTGAATAAAGAAGGAATTAGGGATAGGAATTGAGGGTGAAAAGAGCAAGGTCTTTGAAGTCAGACAGAATTAGATTCAGATTTGGGCTCAGTCATTGACTGTGTGAGCTTGGACAAGTTTCTTAACCTCTCTGGTCCTTAGCTCTCTCACCTGTAAAATCAAGGCTACTGCCTCATTGGGTTGGTATGTCAATCGCATGAAGCAGTGTATGTGAAATGTCCAATTGTGTGCCTGGTACTAATTAGCCAATGTTAATACTTCTCTCTCCAAAGTCCCCTGTGCCCTGATGCAGCTGATCGAGATGGTGTCACCCCAGTTACCATGGCTCTGTCTAAGCTCTGTTCATGAGCTCTGGAACCAAATAGCCAAAATTCTGGAATCACTGGCCCAATCTTGTGCCTGCCCCACCCCAAGTACGTTCACAACAGGAAGGCAATCAAAGCTCTTGGCCTCTTATCAGTGTTCCCAGGGTTGACTGCCCAAGCTTGCATTCCTCCAGAGCGCAGCCCAGAGTCTCCTCCAGCTTGTGAAATCTCTCAGACAGAACACGTGTTCCTGGCATCCGACTTACCCTGGTGCTTACCCTGACCGCCACATTCCAGGAGTTCCTTCTCTTCAGAGACCCTTTCTACTCCGTGTGGCCACATGAGCCTGATCTTTAGAAAATGACTTATAGTTCAAAGCCCCTGAGTTGCGTTATGACCTTGGACACTTTGGGAAAGTGTCAAATGAAGAATTTCCATCTATTTCCTCCTCCCTCTGTCCTCCTCTCCCTCCCTTCTCTTCTCCCTCCCACCACCCTTCTCTCCCACAAACAAGTACTGTTTACTTAGGCAGAAGCATAGTGCTAGGTGCTGGGGATATGGAACCAAAGCCACAATACCTGGCCTTAAGAAGCAGAGACAAGTGAGCAGTTGATTGAAACATGACTGTGGCCAGTGCAATGAGGGAGGGATGCCTAGCCGGGGGCCCCTGAGCGGGCACGGGACAGGGAAGGGGCGGGGTCGAGATAGGGAAGAAACCTGGGAAGAGCTGATGCCTGAGTGGAGAGTTGACAGAGTGTTATCGAGGTGTTCCAGGCAGACTGGACCACATGGGAAAGGTCCAGGGCCAAGAGAGCATACTCATTTGAGAACTGCAGGTGATGGGGAAGGGCTGGAGGGTGGGCTGTGAGGGTGGGGTTGGACAGGTTGGCAGATCATGGAGGGTCTTAGAGGTTATGTTAGGGAGTTGAAGCTTTATCCTGAGCATAATGGGGACCCTGGAAAAGGTTTAACTGGGGAGTGATTTGGTCAGATTTGCAATTTAGAAAGAGTCATTTACTTCATACCCTATGACGTTAGACGTCAAGACCCATAAATGTGCCTGATGCCACTGAGCACGTGTTTCCTGCAGAGTCTGAGAGGCTCATGACTCAATCATGGTAGAAAGGCAGGTGGAGGAAGAGGGAGGCTAGGCGTTAGAACAGAATGGGCCGGGGTAGTAGTGAGGTCGTGCTGGATCTCATCCTGGTAGGTAGTTACAGTGTCTTTGTATCAGAAATGCTGATGAGCAGTTTTGAGGATTTGCAGCGTCACTGGGTCCTCCTTGCTGTTTCATTCTATCTGTATTTTATCATCCCCATTTTACAGATAAGGAAACCAAGGCCTAGAGAGACCAGTAACTTTCGTGGTGTTATTAAGAATGAGAACAGGGGGAGTTCCCTGGTGGTCTAGTGGTTAGGTTTCAGCGCTTTCACTGCCAGGACCTGGGTTCAGTCCCTGGCTGGGGAACTGAGATCCTACAAGCTGTGCAGCATGGCCAGAAAAAAAAAAAAGAAAAAAAAGAATGAGAGCAGGAACTTCAACTCCCCACCTGGTGTTCTTTACCACCACTCCTGCCTGCCTGGGTTCAGTGGGTGGGGAAATCCACAATACGAAGGAAACAGCAGATCCCAGAGTTATTCTTTTCTCTTCTAGTTCTAGTGTTTTTCATTAAAAAAATTGGTGGTCATGACCCATAGATTAATTTCATGGCCCACTAATCGGTTACAACCCACAAGATGATAGGACATGGGCACTAAAATGAGGGCTGGGGCATGGGTGAGGTATTCTCTCTCCATTCAAAACGGCTTAATTTTATCCTTTTTAAGTAAAACATGCATTTACCAGAATAGTGGCAAGAAAAAAAATGTATGGTGCAACATGGAATAATGAATTTATTACATGATTGATTAGTTCAGGAGTCATCTGTGGAGCATCTACATGGATGAAACCCTGGGATACAGGAATAAATAAAAATATAATGCCTCTCTTGAGATGCATATACTCTAAGGTAGAAAGAAACCCATCAAGAGTCATTTTCAATCTAATTCAGTAAGCACTGGGTAAGGGAACGTGTGTGTAATGAGAGCACGGAGCAGGGGCACCAACCCCAGGTTGCGAGAGTTTCCCGAAGGTGATGCTGTCTCAGAAGAATTGTGAAGGAGGAGTAGGTGTTACCTGGGAAAAGAAGATTGTGTGGGATAGTAGATGATGGAGGTGGAGGAGGACAGAGAATCGAAGAAGGGCAGTCTTTGCAGCCAGCATCCCATGCCGGGCTCAGGGAATTATTGCTGCAAGTGTCAGAGGGGAGGGGGGGCGCGGTGGGAGATGAGACAGGAGAGGAAGGTGAAAACCAGAGCCTGGACTTTTTTCTTTAGGTGGTAGGGAGCTATTGAAAGTTGAAAAAGTGCTTACTTTTTCTTGGAAAACAATCAAATGATCTCCACACTTATTAAATTTTTTTTTTAATCTCCTCACTTTTATCTGCCTTTAATGTTATCCGAAGTTGATAGATGAACCATCGTTAGCATTGTGTTAATTTGTGTTTCCCTGACTACTGGTGGAGTGAAGGATTTTTTATGGGTTTATTAGCTCTTTGTACTTATTCATGTCCTTTTCCCGTTTTTCTTCTGGGATTTTAATATTTTTCTTATCGATCTATATGAGCTCTTTATATATTAAGGATAACAACCCTTTGTCATATTTATTGCATAGACTTTCCCCAGCCTTGTCATTTGCCTTTTAGTTTTGTTTAGAATGGTTTCTGACATCCAGACATTTTAAATTTGGTGTTGTCAAATGTATTGATTTTCTTTCCCTTAGTGACTTCTGCCGTTGCTTTTATGCTTAGAAAATCCTCTCTCATCCAAGATCAAATAAATAGCATTGAAATGTTTGAAGCAGTGAAGTGCCATGGATGAATGATTGATAATAACATTCACAGGTTAGAGGTAGTGGTAAAACAAACAAACCAGGCTGGAAGAAATCAAACCTTCATTTATTCACCCCAAACCCAGCTCAAGGTTAAAGGTAGGAACCAGAGGGATCAAAGAGTTGGATGAGGCTGTTGGGGAGAGGCAGAGAGAGTCTTGAAGAACTAGTAGGAGGTGGTCAGCATGGGGAGGAAGCTACATGTCCCAAGTTAGGTATGGAGGAACATAGCGTGTTTGGTTAGAATCTAACATGAGAAGAAGCAGGGATGGGAGACGGGGTTGGAAAGAGAATCAGGGAGAGCCAAGCAGGGCCCATAAACTATGCTCACTATGTTCTGAGAACATTGAAGACATAATCCAAATAATTCTTGGTGCCTCATGGAGCCATTTCATTTGAGGAGGCATAGCCTGGGAGTCAAAAGTAACTGGAAAGGAAGACCGATGACAGACTTGACCATGGCGCTAGTCTGTTTTCCCTTGGACGAGACCGGGCGGGTTCAGGATAGTATGGCTGTCTCAGCTTGGAGCATATTTGGTCCAGGCTCAGGGCTACCTTCTAGAAGGCTTGCATCCTTGTCTATATAGCTGAGCTGATTTTCCTCTCAGACCTCATCACCGTCTCTGCAGGCAAGCTTCAGGGTGTGTGCGAGGAAATATGTTCCAATATCTAGATTTGGGAGTTAAGAAGTCCGACAGCTACCCTTTGGCCTGATCTGAATTCTCCAACACAAGTGAAAGGAAAGCCTGTGGTTCGAGGTCTGCAACGTACCAGGGAAGATGATATTTACTTCCATTTGGCTTATAATCCTTGTGTGTCTGTGTCATTGGTTTATCTTATTGGAGCTTTTGGAGAAGAGGAGAGGAACATGTTACCTGGGGCCCTTACCATTGGTCATCATGGGAAAGGTGTGATAAAAAGTCGTAAAAGCATAAACAGTGTGGAAGAGTCCAAAGGTAAACTCATTAAGTGCAGAAGCACTGAGGATGCTTAGGACGAAAAAAGAGAAACCATCTAATCACTTATGGGATTTATCATCACGGTTTGGAGAGTTCTGACGCTGACAGAAACCTTAAGAAACAAGGGACCTTGCATGGGCTGTGTCCCTACTGCGTGCTGAGCTGATTTAAACACCTTACGTGCATTATTTCATTTAATATTCACAACCAGTGAGCGATCTTACAAGAAGCATGTGATTATTTCCACTGACCCTTGGTTTAAGGCAAGCAGGGTGTTGGCCCAAGGCCACAGAATAACTTAGTAGCAGATTTGGGGTAAGAACCCAGGTCTCCGAAGTCCCATTTTCAGGTGCTTGCCTCCTATCTTGGTTCGCCCAGTTTTATAAAGGCTGGGTCTGCACCTGGTCCCTGGCAGAGGGAGACGCTCCTCCCTGGGAGGGGCTGGCGTGGGGAGGACAGCCCTGTCCCTCAGGCCTCCGGTTGGCTGTAGAACTGTGGCCAGAGGTACCCGTGGGTGTGACACTGTGTAGCTGTCCCTTTCTTAAGTACACAGAAGAGAAAATTTTCCTGCTTGGGGGCAAAGTTCAGAAGGTGGGGCTGGGTGCTTTGGTGCTGGCTGGCTGCCAGCTGTGAATAATAAGCCATAACACCTGGAATATGGCACCATAAAGGCCAGGCAGAGCAAGGACCCAAGTTCATATACTTTGCTCTGGGTGTTAGGCTGCCCCCCTTTTCATGCTCCTAGCATATGGGGAGCTCGCAGTTGGGAGCCGGTGTATGTCACTCTTCCCTTCCCTTCAAGGTAAAATTTGAGATTCGTATCTATAGACGTTTTTCATTCTTAGGGGTTTTCCTGAGATCTATTCAAATCAAGTATGTAACTAGTGAGGACCTACCTCACGCGGAGGCCCCGATTAAGTATTGAAGTTGGAGACTCATGACTCCTGCTCATGCATTTAGACCTGACTCTGCTGTCACCGTCTCCCAGCTTTGGATTGGGCTGTTCCCTCAGCCTGGAACATCCTCTCTGTTCCTCAGTTCTCCCTCATGGAACCTCTCAAATGTTGCCTAATATGATAATAGCTAACGCTTGCAGACTAATTCTACATGCCAGGCATGTTCTAAGTGTTTTATGTTTATTCACTCATGTAATCTTCTCAACAACCCTATAGCCTAGGTACCATTATTATTCCCATTTTGCAGATGAGAAAAATGAGGCACAGAGAGATTAAGTAACTTGTCCAAGGTTACACTGTCAATAAGTGGCAGACCTGGAATTGTGTTCTGGTCTATTTCCAAATATGGAAATGGGCAGCATGGTATAGTGAAGGAGCATGGGTGGGGTTCAAATCCTGGTTCCATCACTTAAAGCTGTGTGAATTTGGGAGGTGGTTTAGCCATTTTTAACCTCAATTTTCTCTTCTCTAAAAGGCAGTTATACGTCCAACATCATATAGTCACTGATGAGGTTGAAAAGAGTTAAACAGAGAAAGAATCGATCACTCATGAGTAAGTAATAAATGTTAGTTTCTTTCACTTGCCTCTTCCAACTTTGGAGTCAAAGATTTACATAAATATAACACTTTAGCATAGAATAGGATGTCAGATCTGGGAAGGATCTTAGCTCTGACCTACCTAGTCCAATGCATTGACTGAAGGGTGAGGAAGTGACAGCACTTGCTCAAAGTGACACAGTAAGGTGGCAACTGTGACAGAGATTGCAAGTTGCCTTCTCTAATATCTGTTCTCCTTTTCTTCCTTAGTAATGGAGCTCCTGGTTTTCAGCTGGGTTCATGGCTTCTCAGAAAAAGACATTTCCTAAGTTTTCTTGGAGTAAGTGTGGCCATTTGACTATGTTCTGGACAATGAGATGTCAGTGGAAAAATCATGGGATGCTTTCTGGAAGACTCCTTTAAAAGGGAGGAGGCAGGGGGCTTCCCTGGTGGCGCAGTGGTTAGGAATCCGCCTGCCAGTGCAGGGGACACGGGTTTGAGCCCTGGTCCGGGAAGATCTCACATGCTGCAGAGCAACTAAGCCTGGGCGCCACAACTACTGAGCCTGCGCTCTAGAGTCCGCGAGCCACAACTACTGAAGCCCTTGCGCCTAGAACTCGTGCTCCGCAACAAGGGAAGCCACTGCAATGAGAAACCTGTGCACCGCAACGAAGAGTAGCCCCCCGCTTGCCGCAACTAGAGAAAGCCCGTGCGCGGCAACGAAGACCCAACACAGCCAAAATAAATAAATAAATAAATAAATAATAAAAAGGAGGAGGCAGGTCCTTCTCCCTTTCTTCTGTCTTGCTGCTTGGAAGGCAAATCTGATAACTGGAGCTCCAGCTGCCATCTTGGAACCGGAGGACAGGTCACACCCTAGCTTTGACACTACCCTGAGTTATCTACCTCTGGATTTATCTTACATGAGACAAAAATAAACTTCTGTCTTGTTGAAGCCACTGTTGTTTGCGTTTCCCGTTACTTTCAATCTAACCTAATCTTAATTGACAGCATTAAATACGGACTAGAACTAAGGTCAAGCAACGTCCCCAAGAGAAGGCTTGAGAGGTGGCCTGTCACTTCCGTCTCTGCAGGTATTGGTGAGAGAACCTGGTTTTCACAATGAAACACCTTGAAGTCCTGAAATGCTTTCCTGTGCCTTGTGGGTGAGGGCAGGTTTGCCTCTGGAAAGCAGGTTGTGGCTGGAACATGGTTCTCAGGGATGGCTGGCCTGGGATCTGTCAGCCTTCCTTCTCCAGACACACAGAACAAACTCACGGGCAGAGCCATCTAGTGGTTCCGAATGTGGGTCTCTGCATCAGGTTCACCCCCCTGAGTTCTAAGCCGGTGGAGAAAACCCAGAAGGACGAGTGAGATGAATTGATAACTCTTCTGTTATTCCTCTGACTGCTACTGGCATGCTTTGAAATTGCTGGCTTTTGTTTTTCCTTAAAAATTTGTTCCTCCCTTTGCTTTTTTCCCCTTTTATGAATTAATGTTTTCATCGTGAAATATTTCAAAGATCAGACAAGAATAGAAAAGAGCGTAATGACTACCTATTTACCCACCATTAAGCTTTACCTAATCTTTTTTTTTTTTTTTTTGAGTTTACTAATATATTTAATATAATAAAAAACAAAATAAAAATATGTTGAGTTGTAAAGAATCATTTCATGCTTTTGAAGGCTGTTATTTTCTTGTTTTTTTTTTTGTTTTTTTTTTTTGTTTTTTTTTTTATTCACACACACACACGCTTTACCTAATCTTAACATTGTGTCATTTGCATCAGATGTCATTTAAAGAAATAAAACATTACTGATATAATTGAAGCTCCCTGTATTTTCCATTCCCATTTCTATTCTTCTCCCTCCTCCTCAGAGGTAACTATTACTGTGAATCTAGTGTTTATCATTCCTATGTATGGTTTTACACTTACATTTTTATGTATGCATTAATACAATATAGCATTATTCAGTAGGGTTTTAAGTTTTAGATATAAATTATAGCATACTCCACTTATCACTGTGTATTCCATTGAATAATTATACCACAATGCATTGCTCCATTTTCCTCTTGATGAATATTTAGGTTATTTCCTGTTGTTTTTCTATAACCCAGACAGTGCCATGATAAGTACTCCTGTACTTATCTCCTGGGCACAGTACTCCTGTACTTATCTCCTGGGCACATCTGAGAGAGTTTCTTTAGGGCAAGTGTTATTAACTACAGCCGATAGGTCAAGTCCACTGCCACCTGTTTTAGTATGGGGTTGTAAATTAAGAATAATTTTTATTTTTTTCTTTTTATAATTTTAATTTTAAAAAATTGCAGTAACATATACCTAGCATACAATGTTCCCATTTTAACCATTTTTTAAAAAAAATTATTTATTTATTTATTTATTTTTTGGCTGTGTTGGGTCTTCGTTTCTGTGCGAGGACTTTCTCTAGTTGCGGCGAGCGGGGGCCACTCTTCATCGCGGTGTGTGGGCCTCTCACTGTCGCGGCCTCTCTTGTTGCAGAGCACAGGCTCCAGACGCACAGGCTCAGCAATTGTGGCTCACGGGCCTAGTCGCTCCGCGGCATGTGGGATCTTCCCAGACCAGGGCTCGAACCCGTGTCCCCTGCATTGGCAGGCAGACTCTCAACCACTGCGCCACCAGGGAAGCCCTTAACTATTTTTAAGTGTATAGTTTAGTGGCATTGAGTACATTCACATTGTTGTATAACCATCACCACCATTCATCTCCAGAACTTTTTCATCTTCCTAAATCGAAATTCTTTGCCCATTGAACAATAACTTCTATGCCCCTGTCCACTCATCCACTTTCTGTCTCTATAAATTGGACTACTCTAGGTACCTTGTATGAATGAAATCACACACTATTTGTCTTTTTGTGACTGGCTTACTTCACTTAGCATGATGACCTCAAGGTTCATCCATGTTGCACATGTCAGAATTTCCTTCCTTTAAAGGCTGAATAACATTCCATTGTATGTATCTACCACATTTTGTTTATCCATTCACCTGTCGATGGATGGTTTTTACATTTTTAATGGATAAAAAAATAAGAATATTTTGTGATACATGAAAATGATAGGAAATTCACATTTCAGTGTCCATAAGAAAGGTTTATTGGAACACAGCCACGGGCGTTCATTTAAGTATTGTCTGCGTCTGCTTTTACGCTAAAATGGCAGAGTCGAATGGTTGTATAGTCTCTTAGAGACCGTCTAGTCTGAAATGCCTAAAATGCTCACTCTCTGGCCCTTTACAGAAACAGTTTTCTGACCCTGCTCTGTGGTGTGTAGTCACCTAGAGGTGGAGTAGTTGACCGCTAACGTACGTGCATCTTCAACTTTTCTGGAAGTTGTGAAATTGCTCTCCAAAATGGGAGAACCAAGGAGTGTTCGAATTTTCTGTAAACTTTTCCTTTTAATAGCCAGACTCTTTCTTTAACTGAAGGCACTGAAAAGGCCCTCAGAAGGCACAGTGCAGTCAGTGATGTTGCCGCATAACAAACTACTGTGAAACTTCAATGACTTACAACAAGCATTCATTCTGGGCTTTGGATGGCAAGTGGGCTGGGGTTTGGCTAATCTGCATGCCGCTGAGCTCTGCTTGGCTCCAAGCAGTGGGGTGGGTCCCAGTCTACTCCACATGCCTCTTGACCACCTTGCAGCAACCTCAGCTCCTTGCCTCCTCCCGACTCGGGTACAGGACGTTCTTGTCCTGTGGAACATCTGGCTCCCAGGGCCTGAGGCTCCTGGCAGGGGCACTGTGGCTCTTACCATTACCAAGTTTTCACCATGGTCTCAGCAGCGCCTTTGGAGCAGGCCGCCTGCTTGCTGTTTGTAGAACTGAGCCGAGGCCAACCCCCTCCTACCCAGCCTCCCTATTTCTTTGCTCTCCCACTGGCTGCACGAGGAGCCCATGCAGGGAAGGGAAAACGCTCATGTGATGGGCCAGGCCACACCCCATTGTGGGCTGGCTGGATCGCTCTATGTAGGTTTTAGTCGCCTGCCTCTGGCCAGACCAGGAAGCAAGGTCCAGCCTCCTCTGCCTCTCTCCAGGCCACAGGGGGGACAAACCCACAGGGCATCTGTTGCCAGCCCCACTTGCTCTGGCAGTGGCCACTTTTACCCTCCCAGTCCTGGCCCCCAGAGCTCAATCAGCAGGTCCATCTCCATGCTCCGTGTTTCCCATTAGATTTCTCCCACAATATTCTCGTCCTTTGCAACTTGGCGGTGTTCATCCTTTTGTTCTTGGTGCCTAATTAAAATTAGTGATTTAATAAATCACCAAGGAGTCCCTAGGCAGGCAGTGGCATCCTCTCTCATCCCCATAGGGCAGGATGGTAGAGGCAAGAAGGAGGTGTGTGGACTTGGTATCTCTAGGGGTTTTGTTTTTCATTTTCACTCTGAAAATACTTATTAAGCACCTATTAGGTACCAGCGTCTGGGTTAGGCCCTGAGAAGATAGTGAGAAATAAGAAGATAAGGCTGGATACACATTCTCTTCCCCATCCACTTGCTGGTGAGGTCTTGCCCCAGATGGACAGATTTTCCAAGACTGACTTCTCTACTCTTAGCTTTGGCTGCCCACTCAGACCTTCCACTGCTGTGCCCTTATCCCAGCCAGAGCAGCTTTCCTGACCTTTGTTTCTTTCACCCTGGAGCTTGCTTTACCTGTTGAACTTAACCCCTTGAGGTTTCAGGGGTGCCTTCTCCAGAGGCCAGCCCTGGAGCTGAAATCCTCCTCTTACCAAAGGCTGTCCTGAGCTTTGCCCTGGCTTGTTCTCAACCCCTTGCCCTAGACTCAAAGGAACTGGGTACTTTTTAAGGACAAGTATTGAATTTAAGGCCAAGTGCTGATAATACAATTAGATTAAAGACTCTGGAATAACTCCATTGGCTTTCTATACAGTAAATTGGCTTCCTTTGATGAGAAAACTGAATGATAACTAAAAGCCAGCTTCCTTGGAGACAGGAAGGATTAACCAGGAGAAGAGTGAGTTTCCACTATTTTTTTGGAATGTCGAAGGAAACAGAATTGGATGTCACCGTTCACTTCTGCTTCCTCTGCCTTCCTTTCTATTTCTTCTGCCAAGCCTGACTCTCTCCAGCCTCCGAGCGGTAGGAATGCACACATGGGTGCTCACAGATCTGCCGTACATTCCCGTGAACTCCGTGCATTTCATGCAGTGTCGGTTCTGAGCTCGGTGACAGCCCTCCATGTGGGAACCTTAGCGGCATGTTGGCGATCTGGGTTTTAGATCCATTGGAGCCGTTCAGATTCTGATCAGTCCTCGGATTTGCATCTCCTTGTATTTTTTTTTTAAATTAATTAATTAATTAATTTATTTTTGGCTCTGTTGGGTCTTCGTTTCTGTGCGAGGGTTTTCTCTAGTTGCGGCAAGTGGGGGCCACTCTTCATCGCGGTGCGCGGGCCTCTCACTGTCGCGGCCTCTCTTGTTGCGGAGCACAGGCTCCAGACATGCAGGCTCAGTAGTTGTGGCTCATGGGCCCAGTTGCTCCGCGGCATGTGGGATCTTCCCAGACCAGGGCTCGAACCTGTGTCCCCTGCATTGGCAGGCGGATTCTCAACCACTGCACCACCAGGGAAGCCCTCCTTGTATTTTGAATGATTGGTTTTAGACTTTTAGCCATAGGATTTGGCATTTCAGAATGTTAGTTCCCTGCATAGGCTTCAGTTATCTACATCCTTGTTGACCTTCAATCAATAAAAGATGGTCTTGGCTTCACCATGGGACAGATTCTGTGTTACAAGGATTGCTTTTTTTGCTGAGGCTCAGGGGTTGGATGGCACCTTCCCTGCTTTAAACAGTCAAGATCATCCATCTTCACCTCCTTTGACTCACTAAATGCCAGTAGCATGCCTCTCCTCACTTTGTGGTAACCAAAAAGGTCTTCAGTCATTGCTAAGTGTTCTCTGGGGGGTAAAATCATCCCCAAATGAGAATCCCTTCAGGCCCATTGAACAGCATGAACCTGGCGCTGAGTCCTCCTCTGGCAGTTTGGGAGGGAGATTGTTTTTGGGTCTAAGGGGAGAAAGTCTTTCCTCCCAACCCTACCCCCCAGCACCTTGGGAGAGCTCTCTGGGGCCCCTGATCTCAGCCTGGAGAGGACAGCTCTCAGAGAGGTGGGGGAAGGTACCAGAGCGAGCACATCAGGAAAGCCAGGCCTTCTGAGAGGCACCCGTACATATTCCCCCATCTCACAGATGTTCAGAGGGTTGGACACACCCACGGAACCAAGTATGGTTTCTCTTCCATATGCCATAAGGAGCCCCATACAGTATGCATGCCGTGTGCTCTGAGCCCATGAGCCGTAACATCAGAGGGCTCCGCTTATGTACTCTCTGTTAATTACAAGATGAGTGTATGAATATGAAGATGTGTTCTGGAGAATTAGATCTGGTCCCTGCCCTGACTCTTACTTGACATGGGCCCTGAAGCAATGTGCTTTCCCTTTGGGGATTTTTGTCCTCACATTCATAGAATGAAGATGTCAGATTGTACCCATGATGAGAAATTGTCCTGCTGTCCCCACCAACCTCCCCACACCCCGAACCTTGAGAATCAAACAGCAAATACAGCTGTTTTCAGGTCCTATTTATTTTAGTGGAAAATGAGAGAAGCTTTATTGAGTCCTATGGAAGAACAGGTATATTCTTAAAACTTAGGTTAACCTGTTCCATTGACAGGAAGGATGTTAATAAAAATGACTTTATTTAGCCCCTGAAATGTTAATATCTGGGCTTTTTTGAGGAGCAGCAACATGGAAGCAGTTTATCTTAAAATTACATTTATCCTAGAATTACACCTCGAACCATATGGCAAAATGAGCCAGGCCACAGGTAAAGCATCACTGGGTGTGGTCTCAATAGTCTCTTAGGGATGATGTATATAGTTTTGTGTGCAAGGAGAGCGCCCCCTAGTGTAAATTTAAGCTCCACCAAAGCTGAATGTTGTTCAGCGGCTCTTGCAGAAAAGGGTGGAGGGGCTTTGGGACAAGACCAAAGTTGGTTTATTAAGAGAGTAACCAGAGAAGTATGCTTTTTGGGAAGCTTCCAAAAGGCGGTAATGGCTTTTCAGTCAAAGGACTTGGGTTTTACAATCCAACTTGGCTTCAAATCACTGCTTCCAGGCTGTATGCACTTGCGTGAGCTACTTCAGCCCTGTTTTCTTTATCTGTGAAACTGAGATGATGAATACCCACCTCTCAGGTTTGTTTTCAGAGTAAATAAAGGAAGTGGGAGTTGGGAGAGTGATTGAAGATGAACTGGAAAGATAGGGCTTGATCATGAAGAGTTTATATACCATGCCAAAGAGTTGAACTTGACTCAAAGCATGAGGGAGCCAATAGAAGCCTGTGGGCAAAAGAGAAAGGATAGCACTTGCGTGTTGGAAAGATAACTGGTGGCAATGTAGACAATGGGGGCTTGAGACTCTGGTGGTGGTGATGGAGCTGGAATAGATGGGAAAGATGTTTTGGAAGTAGCGTTGACTTCCAATTGATGCAGTATGGTGGGTCTTGAGATGGGAGGGGACAGGGTGCAATTGGAAATGGCAACATGCATATGTATAGCTGTTAAAATGCTTTCCCTTAAGCCTTCTTACCTGATGCTCACAATAATTTTATGAGCTAGAGATTGTAATTATCATTCTCATTTTATATGTAAGGAGTCTGATAGTCAGGGAGATTAAGCCAAAGGATATACAGTTAGTAAGTGGCCAAATCAGAACGTTTTACCCAGGTCTTTGGCTCCTGATTCTGCCTCTGTCTCTCAGATCACACTTCCTCTCAAGGTTCAGTGCGGAATCACCACAGAGGGAGAGGAAGTCTAGGCCCAGGGTTGGATATGTGCTGGGGCCCCAGATTGTGCAATCTCCCTGGTTGCCAGGAGTCTCTGACAATCAGAGTCCCCGGGTTGCTAGGAGACCTGGGTTGCTAAGAGTCTCCGTTTATTATAGTCCTTCGGTCTGTAGAAGCCCTGGGTTATTCAGTTTTTCAATTTATTAAAGGCTTCATGGTTCTCAGAGACATCAGTTATTAGGGGTCTCAGGCTCCTAGGGCTATTGACATCATCAGGTTGTGAGCCCACCCTGGTTGCTAGGAATCTCAGGATGTCAGAGGCCCTGGGTGGGTGGAGGCCTTCTGCTGCTGAAGGTGCTAGTTTACTGGAAACCTCGGTTTTTAATTAATTAATTAATTTATTTATTTTACTTTGGCTGTCCTGTGCAGCATGCATGAGGGATCTTAGTTGCCTTAGTTCAACCAGCGTTTGAACCCATGCCCTCTGCAGTGGAAGCGTGAAGTCCTAACCACTGGACCACCAGGGAATTCCCAAAACCTCAGTTTTTAGCACCTCCAGCATGTGAGGGTTTCCAAGTTACTAAGAATGTGGACTCAGATTTTTAGGTCCAGGGCCTCCCAAGTCATGGGTCAGGAATGCAGTTTTCTCCCACCCATTCAGCCTCTTTCTCTGGTCAGGTAGAGTCACAGAAGCTTTCTGTTTTTCTCAGGTGCTTCATCACAGGCGGCCTCGTTCTGCTCCCACAGCTGTGCTGACCTGATTCATTCTACTCCTGGTTCTTCCCATTTGGGTACTGATTCCAAGGCCTTTAGAGCAGAAACTTGTTACTATTCTAAATAAAGCAGACGGGGCTTCCCTGGTGGCGCAGTGGTTGAGAATCTGCCTGCCAATGCAGGGGACACGGGTTTGAGCCCTGGTCTGGGAAGATCCCGCATGCTGCAGAGCAACTAGGCCCGTGCGCCACAACTACTGAGGCTGCGTGTCTGGAGCCTGTGCTCCGCAACAAGAGAGGCTGCGATAGTGAGAGGCCCGCGCACCGCGATGAAGAGTGGTCCCCGCTTGCCGCAACTAGAGAAAGCCTTCGCACAGAAACGAAGACCCAACACAGCCATAAATAAATAAATAAACAAATAAAGAATCCTGGTCAAAAAAGGTGATGATTTAAAAAAAAAAAAAAAAAAGCAGATGTTGAAGCACATTTGGGTTATGTTTGTGTTCTCATAATTCACCTTCTAGCTGGTCAGTTTTAAATAATCTTAAATTAGATTTTGTGAAAAATTCCAGGGTTGACTGCCCCTCATTTCCAATAATTTTATTAGATGAGTCGGAACAGTAAAAGTCGTCAGTGCATTTTTCCTTTTTTAAAAAACTGTTTATTATCAAATAGTTATTCCCAGAAAGTTACAAAGAGGGTAGAAAGAAATCCTGTGGCCTCTTCATCCAGTTTCCCCCAACGGTTACATCTTCCAAAAGGATCAATGCTTAGTAGAGTAATTCCCTGCTCATCCAGAGAGCTCGTGACTTCCATGAGGGCCAACACAGCGCAAACTTGGATGGGGAAAAGGCCTCTGATTGGTTGAAACAAACTCCTGCTTTCCCTTTGCAATATCCTTCTACAACACAATATACAGTTGGCCTCCTGTATCTGCGGGTTTCCACCTGCAGTTGGTTGAATCTGAGGATGCGAAACCCATGGATACAGGCCAACTGTACTAGGGCATTTGCTATAGGGACTTGAGCATCTGCAGATTTTGGTATCTTGGGTGTGGGCGGGGAGGTGGTCCTGGAACCAAAACCCTACAGATACCAAGGGACCCACTGTAATATCAGTCAGGACATTGACATTGCGATGATGTGTGTGTACGGTTCCGCGTCATTTTATGACGTGCATTTGTGTACCTACCATCCAGATCAAGATACAGAACTGTCCCAGCACCGCAAAATCTCCCTTGTGTTCTCCCTATAGAATCGTGGGCATCTCCTTCCCTCCCCAACCAGTGTGTTTTTAAATGTATTCTCCTAACCTTTACTCAGTGCCTTTTGGGTGTCTCACCCATTAATAGGTCAAGGAAATACAGAGATTAAATATAACGTACTCCTTGCTCTGGAAGAGCTCACAGACAGGGCTACAGTCACGTACATCATAAATTATAGTGCAATGTGGGAGTTCTGTGACAGGGAGAAATTCAAGGGCTGGGGGCAAGAAAATAGATTGGAGGGTTCAGGAGGTAGAGAGTGTGGGATTAACACTTTCTGTGGAAGTTGCAATTCTGGGCTGATTTTGAAGGGTGAAATGGAGTTATCAGGTGCCCAATGAGGAGAGATTTTAGACAGATAAGTTTGGGGAAGAGTGGGTAGCTCAGAACCGTGGAAGCCCAGGGGGTGGCGTTGCAGGGAGAGAAGTGTTGGGAGGAAGGGCTGGAGAAGTGGGGAGAGGACAGAGCGTGGAGGACTTCTGAACTAGTTCTGCAAGTGATAGACATCCAGTGAAAGATTTAAAAACGGGGACTGGTGTATTCAGTTCTATCACTTAGATGTAGAGAGAGACCCCTTAGGGAATGATTGTAGTCTCAGATAAGATACGCTGACAGCACCAACCAGAGTGATGGGGACAGATATGGAGGAACCATTTCTGACCTCTGAAGGACATCAGGATGGGGAGGGGGGAGTATGACATAGATGAACAAGCACTTTTTTCCAAATGGATGTTTTTCCTTCCTCTTTAGGCTGTGTCGGTTTCCCTGAGAGCAAATCCCTAGGATGTAAGTCCAGGAAGATGAATGCTAGTAGATTAATTCCTTGCTCATCCAGAGATGTTGTGACTTCCGCGAGGGCCAACACAGCACAAACTTGGATGGGAAAAAGGCCTCTGATTGGTTAAAACTAGCTCCTGCTTTCCCTTTGCAATATCCTTTAGGCCCTTTCACTCAGAGCCTTTTTGGACAATTCAAGTGAAGTTCTCAAAAGTATGGTTAGTTAGTTTCCTCTCCCCCAGAATAACAATAATTAAAGAACTACCTTTTATTGAGTGTCTGCTTGGTGCCAGGTCCTGTGTAAGATGATTTGCATGTTATCTCATTAATCCTCTCAGCAACCCCCTGGGTGGCAGTCCTTTTAACTTTATGGGTGAGGATATTGAGGCTAACGAACCCACCAAGGTCACAGAGCTAGTAAATTCTGTGACGTCAGGACTCCAGCCCAGGTCTGGCTGCTTTCAGTCAGCTGCCCTGTACTGTGGAAGGCACAAATCATAAGCGGGGAGGGAAGACTGTCAGCCGGTAGTGGCACCACAGCAAGGAAGGGAATAATGTGGATTGAGGAACCTGATGACTGTTAAGTGATTTTCTACCAACTTCACGGAGGGCTGTATCAGTCAGGGTTCTCCAGAGGAACAGAACAAATAAGATTTGTGTATATAAATACACATATAGGGAACTACAAAAATTTGGTTAGAACAGTCGTTATATATATATTTGGGATAAGGCTTATGCAGTTGTGGAAGTGGGTGAGTTCCAAGATCTGCAGGGTGAGTTGGTAAGCTGGAGACCCAAGAGAATCAAAGGTGTCATTCCAGTCTAAATGCTGGCAGGCTCAAGATCCAGGAAGAGCTGATGTTTCAGTTCTAGTTCAGAGGCAGGAAAAAAGTCAATGTCTTAGTTTGAATTGCAGTCAGGCAGGGGGAATTCCCTCTTATTCAGGGAGGATCAGCCTTTTTGTTCTCTTCAGGCCTTCCACTGGTTGGATGAGGCCCACCCACATTAGGGAGGGCAATCTGCTTTACTCAGTCTAGTGATTGAAATGTTCATCTCACCTAATGCACAGTATAATGAATATAGACAACAATATTGTATTGTAATCATCAAGCTTGCTAAGAGACTAGAACTTAATTATTCCAGCCACTAAAAAGAAATAATGATGTAATGTGACTGAGGTGTTAATTAGGACTATGATGATAATCATATCACAGTATAGAAATGTATCAAATTAACATGTCTTACACCTTAAATTTACACAACCTTATGTGTCAAATACGTTTCAATTTTTAAAGATGTTACTCTCCTCCAGAAACACCCTCATAGAAACACCCAGGATAATGTTTGACCAAATATCTGGGTACCCTGTGGCCCAGTCAAGTTGACACAGAAAATTAACCATCACGAGGAAGAAGACAGATTAATAAAGGAAACACAAAACTAAAAGAATATGTTGGGGTGAGACTCTGCAGTGCAGGGTTAGTGACTTTACATGCCTCAGGCCTCCTGATAACAATGTCTTGTGATTACAGCCACATACTGTGATCAAAGATGAAAATAACAGGGACACAACTTATCAAGAAGAGGTTAGTTCTATTTTCACTGTTATGAGTTGGGAGTGCATCGGGTGAGTAGACCTTTCTCTAGGAGCTCCAGGCTCTCCCTACTTGCAGGCAGAGTAGGACTCATTTCTTCATTGTCCACAGAGACCCCTGCATACTCCTTGGGACCACCCTCGGCGCTCTCCTGATGGAGTCCTCTGAGCTGAGGTTCTTCTGAATCAACCGACTAGATGATTTTCATTCATTTCTTCATTTCTTTCCATAGTATTTTTTGATCTTGTTGTCAACAATGGGAAAATAGACAATTGGGACGCATCGGGCATCTCCTAGTCTGGTGGGAGTGATGGAGAAAGAAGATACTGATGTAGTGTGGTAGATGCTGAGATGACACATTAATTGATTGCTGTGCGAGGGTATAGGGGACTCCTGACTCAGCCCAAGGAGTCCAGGGGAGGAAGTCCAGCTCCAGCAATGCTTTAAGGAGGACCAGCAGCTAGCCAGTTAGTTGGAACAGAAAGAGTGTACTGGACAGAAGGAAAAACATATATAATAGCATGTAAGACATGGTTGCAAAGCACTGGCACACATTTAGGGAACTAAAGTTTGATTAGAACAGCGGTCCTCACCTCTGGTAGCACTTTGGAATCTCCTGGAAGTGTTGAAAAAATAGTAATGCCTGGGCTTTACCCCCAGAGATTTGGATGTAATTGGACTGGGGTGGTGCCCAGGTGTATTTTTTCTAAAGTGCAGCCAGGACTGAGAAGCAGAAAGGTAAGAGATGCTTCAGGAGAACTTAAACCTGAAGGGAGCTGGTGGGGGATCTCTGCTGAGATGTGGTCAAGAATCCGAGCTTGCTTTGGGGAAACAGGAAAGACTCGTGCTGAGCTCAGCAGAGAAATAAAGACCCACCAGTTTTCAACTGGGGGCCTTGTCTGCCCTTGTAACTTTTTCTTTTGAGCTTTCTGTTTCTTCTTCTCCATTTAAGAGTGAAAGTCAAGTGGGAAATAACAAAACATACAATAAAATAAAAATAAGCTGAAAGATGACTCAATAAAAAGAAGTGATAAAATAGTAAAAGCAGGCTGATACAGTAAAAACCCCAAAACTTAACCACACAGAATCACCACCCAGGACCAGACAATAAAAACAATAGTTAAGATGTACTGATCCAAGTGTTATGTATCTTCAGGCATTGAGACAGTGAGGGAGGATTATTCCCATTTTACAGAGGAGCAAAATGAGGCTTGGGGAGATTACCGTGGTTCCAGGGGGTGGGGCAGGGTAACGACTCCATTTTATAGATGAGGAAATGGAGGTTAACTGGCCAAGACTAAATAGCCAGTCAAGGGCAGAGCAGGACATTGAACTCAGGTTTTCTAACTCAAGTCCAGAGCCCTTCCCCCAGGACAAAGGCTCAAGCCTTGGCTGTGCATTGGAGTCACCTGGGGGAGCTTTTAAGAAATACTGATGCCAAAGAGACATTTCTCTAAAGAAGACACACGGGGGGCCAACAGGCATATGAAAAAAATGTTCAACATCACTAATCATTAGGGAGATGCAAATCAAAACCACAATGAGATATCACCTCACACCTGTCAGGATGGCTATTATAAAAAAAGCAAAAGATAAGTTTTGGCAAGGACATGGAGAAATTGGAACCCTTGTGCACTGTTGGTAGGAATGCAAAATGGCAAAGCTGCTGTGGAAAACAGTACCCTCAAAACATTACAAATAGAACTACCGTGTGATCCAGCAACCCCACTTCTATTTATCCCAAAGAATTGAGATCAGGAACTTGAAGAGATATTAGCACTCCTATGTTCATTGCAGCACTATCCACAATAGCCAAGATGTGGAAAAAACCTAAATGTCCATCAGATGAATGGATAAAGAAAATGCGGTCTATACACCCAGTGGTGTACTATTCAGCCTGAAAAAGGAAGGAAATTCTGTAACATGTGACCACGCGGATGAACCTGGAGGACACATTATGCTCAGTGAAATAAGCTGGTCACAGAAAGACAAACACCGCATGATTCCACTTATAGGAGGTATCTAAAAGAGTCAAGTCCATAGAATCAAAGAGTGGAATGGTGGTTGCCAGGGTCTGGGGGAGAAGGGAGTGGGGAGTTACTAATCTACGGGCATAAAGTTTCAGTGAAGCAAGAGGAAGAAGTTCCTGGGGATCTGCTGTACAACACTGTACCTAGGATCAACTACACTGTACTATACATTTAAAATTTAAAATTTAAATTTTAGGGTAGATCTCGTGTTAAGTGACTCATGTATTCCTACCACAATAAAATTAAAAAAAAAAAAAAAAAAGAGAGAAATCCTGATGCAAACGTGGGTCAACCCTCAATTCGAATCTGGTCTGTCTGGGATAGGGCCCAGGCAGACAGGATGAACAGGGGCAGCTTGACATGTTTTTGGTTGTGCTCTGCTCTTAGTGGTAATTGATCCTGTGTATTGCGTGTCTCTAGAGATGTTTCCTGTATTGTTATTCCCCCTTGAGAATGAAGGAAACTGAGAGGTTAAGTCACTTTTACTGGGACCCCAGCTGGTAGTCACTAGCGCCCGTGTTCGTTCTCAGGTCAGCCTGACTGCAAAGTCCATGCTCTAACTGCTGTGCCACACGGCCTCCAAGCAGGGGCTCCTGTGGGGTATAGACACGGGTGTCACATGCCCTTCTATTTTACTGCTCTGTTCCACAAGCTTTAGGGTCGACAGCATCACATTTTCCCAGGCTTGTCCACACTGAACGGTAATCATCCAGATGGAGAAAGGGGGCGGTTCGTGGCTCGGCATCAAGGAAGAAGAACAAAGGAGTTTGACCGTGAGGTCGGATGCCTGGGGCGGCGGTGTCCACCCGCCAGCATCGTCATCCCTGGGTACCCACCGGAAGGGTCTGTTGGGAGGAGAGGAGTGAGTCATCCTTCAAAGTATTGTGTGTGTGAGCGAAGGTGGGCAAGAGGGGTTGAGCTTAGATCCTCCTAATATGTCCCCAGGCCCTGACATTGAGGGGCTCAGGGGGGCTAGCAAAGCTGGGTGGGTGAAGATGGTTCTAGAAGATGAGCTCACAGAACTGGGGAGTTCCAGAAGGCCCCACGTCAGTTTGGAGCCTGCCCTTTCCCATCATTCTCTTCAAGCTGCGTGCCTGGGGCCCCAGCTGTATCATGGGGGGTGTCCTGGGCTGAAGCAGGGTGTTGGGCCACTGCTGTTACTGCCACTGTCACTGCTGTGTCAGCTCTGGTGCGGACGACACCTGATCAGTGAGCCCCCTTCCCCCTCTTCCTGCAGCTGTTAACTGGTCAGGAAGGGACATGGAGAAAGGAAGGCAGTGGTCAGAGATGGTGGGGCGGGGGTTGGGGGGCGGATCCTGGGCTGGTGAAGCGGGGGTGGGGAGTTGAGAGAGAGAGAGTGGAGACCACGCTGGCAGTCTCTGGTCTCTGGATCAGCAGACCTGACTCCTGCTACCTCTAGACCTGCTGGGAAATGCTCAGGATGAAATTACCTTTAAATAACTCTGCTACCGAAAAAGCAAAAACAGTCCCTGTAGAGCAGTCAGCTTGGTTTCTTCATCTATAAGTTGGAGATAATCCTCCCCACCTTGAATTGTTGAGAGGATTAGATGAGATTAAGTCAGAAAACATCCAGAAAAAGCCCAGCACAGTGTCTGCCAGATTTTAAGAACTCAGAAGGGTGTCTTCTTCCTTCTCATCCTCCACACTTTGATGAGAAGGGCTCACGCGCTTGTGGACACGACTTCAATGTACTTCAGTCTTAAGAAGCACCCACTGATCAGCCACTCCATGCCGGCAGCTCTGCTTGACTCTCAGGATAAGACGATAAATAAGAGCACCATTGTTCTTTGGAAGTTCACCTTGTAGCGGGAAAGGCTAACGTCTTTTACAGTCTACTGTGCAGGAGGGCAGAAGCCCAGGGCGCTTTGGGAGTACTGGGGGGGAGCGGGGGCCCACTGGGGGAGTCTCGCTGGGGAACTCACCTCTAATATGACCCCTGAAGTATAGGTAAGAGTGAAGCATGTAGAGGAAACGAGAGGGTTCCCGTTCAGACGGCAAGATCATCGTGAGCGAATGACATGGCATTACTGGAACTTAATGTGTCGCGGGGGAGAGGTCAGCAAGGCTGGGTCACGAGGGTCCTTGTGGACCACGCTTAGGAGCAGTGAGGAAGGAAGCCATCAAAGGATGTCACACGCCAGGCTTTTTGTGTAAAACCTTCATGCTGGTGACTGTGGGTAGAATAGTTGGGGAGAAGGTCAGGACTGGGTCCCAGGAGACCATCAGCACACCAGGAGGGTGGTCCGAACTAAGGAAAAGATGTTGCCCTTGGAGGGAAGGTGGACTCAACAGCACATTGGGATTGATGGCTTGGGGATGAGTGAAAGATGTTGTGATGGAGAGGAGTGAAGAATGACATTTATATCTGGATAAAAATGTTTATCCAATTTGGATAAATAGGTTTAAACAATAAAACATGATGAGTTTAAAGCCAAGAATGTTTTAAACCAAGAAAGGGAAGACATACAAAAGAGCACTAAAATAGTGGGAAGGTTCGTTCTGTTTTGGACGTGCTTAGTTTGAGTTCACCGTGTCTTATCCAAGCGGAAATGCCCAGGAGGCAGCTCCCTATGAGGTCTGCTGCTCCGGGGAAGATGTCATATAAGCCATCATCCTGTACATCCTGCGGGCAGTAGGCACAGACATGCTTAGGCATCCGGCAGGCTGCCCAGAGGGTTTCCTGAAGTGGGAGAGAGCAGGGCTCAAGGGAGAAATGCTGGGAAGCATATCAGCATTTAAGGCCTGGGCGGAAGTGGATTCCACAAAAGGGAATCCGAGGAACCCGCGAGAGGGGAGCGTCCTGGAAGCGGAGAGAGGCAAGAGTTTCAACCAGGGGCAGTGGCAGCGGCGTGCAAGGCTGCTGAGGGCCCCCGCGAGACAGGAGCTGACGAGGGTCCACCGGACCGCGCGGAACAGTGTCAGGCGAGTGGCCGTGGTGGTGATGTTAAGTATCACTGGGTTGAGAAACAAATGGGAGGTGAGAAAATCGTAGATTTCCCCCTAGAAGTTGAAATGAGAAAGAGAGGGAGAGGGACAGGTCAGTATAGATGAAGAGTCCAGGGAAGGTATTTTAGAAGCTGGAGACCTAAGCATGTCGGTACCTGCCGAGGAAGGAGAAGCTGGTGGAGAAGGGGTGCTGGTGAGGCTGAGAGAGGAGAAGTGGCTGGTGGAACAAGGTGGAGAGACGGGAAAGGATGAAACACAGAGCTTGGAGGAAAGATGGGCCCCCATCAGTGTAGGGGCACCTCCTCTGTGAGGGTAGGTGAGGCCACTCATGCACCTGTGAGTGGGATGGGGTAAAAGCAGAAAGAGGAAGGAAATCTCACCTGTGAGCACCTTGTTTTTCTCAGTGAGGCGGGAGGTGAGGTGGGACAGGGCGGGAAGGGGACTCAAGGACAGTAATGAGGGTCATGAATACCCTCTGAGGGAAAAGGGAGAGAGAAAGCTGACCAAGACGAGCATCAGGGCCGGTGCCAGCATCACATCCTAATAGAAATAATGACCAGCCGAGTTCCAGTACAAAGAGCCCTGTTCTCTCTGTGCCTTTCTTTTCTCATTCATTCTTTCAACAATCCGATGAGGCAGGTGTTACTAATTTCTTCACGTTATAGAGGAAGAAGATGGTGCTGGGAAAGTGTCCACGTCGGAGACGTTATGCGTTGGGGCGGGCTTCCCGCTGAGACGAGGCTTACTGCAAAGCACACCCTTGTCTTGTCATCCTTGGGCTCGGGGCCACCCAACTGTAGGGACACCCACTCCCGACGTTGTGTTTCGTTTTTGGAATCTATGAAGGTGGAGGGCAAGTTGGGGGGCCGAGGTCGTGAGAGACATGGAGAGGTAGGTCACAGGTGGCTGGGGAGAGATAGAAGTGGAATAGAGACACTTCTCTATTCTGAGACAGAGTGGAGGCCAAGGTCATACCCAGGTGCAAATGTCCTTCACGATGTTGGGGACAGGCCTGCAGAGCCAGTGATGAGAGGCGTGGAGGGCAAACCGAACCGGGCGAGGTGAGCTTCGAGGGAGGCCGGGCTTTGACAAGGTGATGGTTTAGATGGGGTGGCGGGCATGGAGGAGAGTTTCAGCATCGCCTTGGGCGGCCTGTGTGTGGGAGAAAGGGCATCCTCTACTTGAGAGGCTGCAGGGTGGCAGTGTTCTAGGGGGAGACCTGGCTTCCGTGCAGGCCAGGAGGGGTAGGCTCAGTGCTAGAAGAGAGCTTCGTGGCATCTGGGATGAGGGATTGATTTACACTGGTGTCACTGCTCGGCTGTCCCCTCTGGGAGCATCTGCTTGTGGCCAAACCCCGGTGGGACTTCGGAGTCACAGAAACTTTGGTCTCAGTCCAAACTTTGTCCCTTCTGAGTTGTGAAGTCTTGGGCTTCAGGATTCCGTGATGCCTGGCAAGTAGTATGGAGCTCAGAATATGTTTGTCCTCTCCCCGGTTCCCCTCCTCTTCTCTCAGCTGCCAGGACAGCGGGGTACAAAGCAGGATTGGAGGGGAGAGGGGCTGGCCTCGGGGAACCCTCTTCTGGCTCTTGGTGGTACGGCTAACGCTCCATCAGGGCTGCAAGGGAGCAGGTTGGCGGCGTTGGAGCCTTGTCCCCACCTCCCAGGTACACTCAGGCCCTGTTTCCCTTCTTCTTCCAGGGGTAGCCTTCCGTGAGCTGCCTGTCATCTCAAAGCCCAGCTTTGAGCCAGGGTGGCGGGGTCTTCAACCCTGCCACCCGCATGGAAGGTGGGAGCTGGGCTCCCAGAAGGTGGCCGTGCCTGCCTGGGATCACGCTGCTGGCCTTGGCCTCTCTGCTCAGCTGCCTTCTCACCTCCGGCCAGGCCAAGGTCTACAGTCGCTGTGAGCTGGCCAGAGTGCTGCAGGATTTCGGCCTGGATGGATTCCGGGGATACAGCCTGGCAGACTGTAAGGACTGCACTCCCTCCCTCCCTCCTGCTCTCCCTCCCTCCTCCTCCCTCACAGGCTGTGGCCTTGGGAGCTTCTGTTCTCCTTTGTCAAACAAGGATCCTATGAGCTGAGAGGCAGAGAACACCTGGCACTGGGTCGTGAATACACAGCAGGCAGGCGACAGGCAGCCAAATCATAATGACCTCTTCATTTTCTCCCCCGCTGGTAAAGTCGGGAGCCAAAGGAAAAGAATGGTTTCCTACCCTAATCTGAATTGTGGCCACTGGGATCAGACATTCCCAGTGAAGTTTAGGGCAAGCTGAGCAAAGCAGTAAATACCAAACTTTTCAAGCTGGTGGCAGCTTCGAGGAGCTATGAAGTACACCCACACGGGGACTCATTTCTTCTCTGGTTCTAGCCCTCTCTCTAGGTTCCCCCGGGGCCTTCCTAATCATGTCTCTGAAGAGCGAGCTCTTGTTCATTCATCCCACAGCATTTCTTGGGTCCTACTATGTGCGGGCAGTGAGACCGTGGGAAGATTGCTAGCCTAGGAGTCAGGACGCCTGAGGTCCGGTCCTGACTCTTGCTATTTGGTAGCTCTGTGTGACCTTGAGTAAGTCACTTTGCCCCTCTGAGCTTCGATGGATTCATTTGTCAAGGAGGTGGGAGGGCGTCTGCCCTGACTGTCTGGAAACAGGAGTTGAGGCTCGGAGGAGGTGACTTGTGGGGTCTCCCCATGAGCCCTCTGGTCTGGGTTGGCCTCCGTCATCCGACCCGCAGGCCGGTGTCTCCGCCCTGTGCAGGGGTCTGTCTTGCTTACTTCGCAAGTGGCTTCAACACAGCTGCCGTGGACCACGAAGCCGATGGAAGTACCAACAACGGCATCTTCCAGATCAACAGCCGGAAGTGGTGCAAAAATCTCAAACCCAATGTCCCAAACATGTGCCAGATGTACTGCTCCGGTAGGCTGGGCCTGGGCCCGGGACTGCCTGGGGCCAGGCTCTGCACTGGCCATTGCTTCTTCCCCAGCCTTGTGTGTTCCTCCTGCCTTATGCCTGAGTGGGGACCCCTGCTGCCTGCTGGGTCTACCAAGGAGGGCGGGATGGGGCAAGTGATGAGGATGGGTCCTCCGTGAATCTGATTTGGGGTCCCAGATGGGACACTGTCCTGAGAGCTATGGGAAGGGAGGGGGGATGGCTTCTGATGGGGGGAAGTGATTGGGTAAGCCCTGTGCTTCCAGGGCGGTCGAGAGACAGGGTTGAATTTAGGATGGAGGAGGGTGTGTACATGTGTGAGAAAGACAGAGAGATAGAGACAGACTCTGGCTGTCCGGCTCCACCCACCGCTCCCTCATCGTGTTTCTCTGCCTCCCTCCCCAGACTTGTTGAATCCTAACCTCAAGGATACTGTTATCTGTGCCATGAAGATAATTCAAGATCCCCAGGGTCTGGGCACCTGGTAAGTAATGTAAGTTGGAGCCCCCTGCAAGGTGATGTGGCCAGGACCACAGTAGGGAACTAACCTTCTCTGAGTGTCCTCCTTATCCCAGGCACCATTCTATGGCCTCACAATCTAATCCTCACGGCAACTTTCGGTGGCGGAGCTCACTACCACTGATGTATTTATAGACAACGCACTGAATTTTAGGGAGGGTAAGCAAGTCACTGGAGGTCACGGAGCCAAGCCTGGCTCTTCCAAGATCTGCCTATGTTGGGATGCCTGCCTACAAGTTCATTAGACCAGGGTCTAGGAACTTTGTTTGCTTCTTAACTGTGGCATCTTTGTCTAGTACAAGAGATCAAAGAAGTTCCCGGCTTGAAGCATGGGTGGGTGCTCTGGAGCCGCACCCTATCAGCCTTCCCTTTACTCACCTCCTTCCCACGAGATGGCCTTTGGAGCCATCCTCAAAGGCAAGGGAGTTGGACGAGCATCCGATGGGGCATTGGACTATATCTTTGGAGCCCCTGAAGCAGCAGGCCTACAGCTTCCCAGCCTCTTCCGATGGGAGCTTCTCTACATAGAGTCTCCAACCTCCCTTTACTCCCCTATCTGGATAGCGGCAGGGGACAGAATGTGGGGAAGGTAAAATCCCTCCAGGTGGCCAGAGTACCAGAACTCAGGGCAGATGCGATAGTGACGAGGCTGGTGGGGTAATTAGGAAAGTATCAAATGTCACTCCATGATCAGAAGGAGGCGAGACGGACTAGAGGCAGGGGGGCTAGTTGGGAAGCCTTTGCAGGAGTCTAAATGAGAGACGGAGGGTGTGGACTCAGACAGTTGTATAGGTGATGGACAGGAGAGGGGTTAGGGGGGAGGGACTGTGGAGGAGGAACAGGGACACGTGATACATGGCCAGTGAGCGAGAGGAGGAGGTGGAAAGGACCACGAACATAGAGAAGGTCCAAGGTGGGCCTTGACAATGGCCACAGCTTTGGAGATGTGTTGATTTGAGAACAGTTGAAGCCCCGGGAGCGGAATCTGGAATGAGGCAGGTTCAGCAGGATAGAATGCACATCTATAAAATCAGGAAGGGTGAATGCAGGCTCAGGTAGGAATCCAAGGGCTTGAGGCCTTGGGGGCACTACCCTGGGATGGAAGAAACAGGTTCTTTGGGGTTAAATCAAAGAACAACTCTCTTGTACGCTGGGAGTAAATCTGTGGCATGTATAACCTCTGAGAGGTGGCTGAGGCTAATAGGAAGTGGTCCTAGAATGTAGGAAGGGTGCTGTTTATTCCCTCCACATGCACACCTGAGAACTCATCTGTGCCAGGCTCTGTGCTGAGTGCTGGGCTTCAGGCGTGGCCAAGACCCAGTTCTTTGCCCTCAAGGGTCTCAGTCTAATGGAAGAGACGAACAAGCCATTCAACCCTCTCGCTATGGTAGATCTATCAAGATCTACCAAGGTCCTTTAGGGGCCCTCCTTGCCATTGGGCTCTCTGACATTGACATCATAGAGGACACTAGTTATCCAAGTTTGGAACCCCTGGGAACTTGGGACCCCCAGGATCCCAGGATCTTGCTTAACTTCCTCCAGATGCTAGTATGACACTGGAACAAGGTAATGGTCCTAAAAGAGCCTCTAAACTATAGTTACCAGCAACTGAAAGATCCAGATTGGTAGCCAAGGAGAATTGGGAGTAGGTGCATTTCTGTCATTTACAAGCTGTGGACCTTGGGCAAGTAATTTTGCATCTTAGTCTCAGCTTTTCATTTGGAATATAGGGAACATAATATCTGCCCAATCCACCTTATAGGGCTGCTGGGGGGGTTGGCAGATAAATGGATGATGGGTGTGACAGTGCTATGTAAACTGTAAAGGGCTGTACACATGTACGGTGGCATCACTGTCTGCAGAAACAGCATGGTGTAGGAAGCGAGCATTGAACTGGGGCTCTGGACCCCAGTCTTTGCCACTGACTTCTGGGTGAACTTGATTACTCTGTTATCTCCATCGGTAAAATATGGAGGCTAGACAGGTAACTTTTTAAGGGCCATTCTCTCTCTCTTTTTTTTTTTTTTACTTCTTTTAGGGGGTTCTTTGCTAGTTAACACAGCTGACTTGTCTCTCTTCCCCTTGCTAGCCCCTTTCCTCACCTCACTTCTGGTTTAGAGCCCACGCCTCCATCCTGTTCTTCTCTGAGCGAAGACTGAAGACCGCAGCTGATTTGGTCTCTCCTCTTCCCCATCTTCCATCCTCAGGGAGGTCTGGAGGCATCACTGCCAGGGCAAGGACCTCAGTGACTGGGTGGATGGCTGTGAATTGTAGGATTCTCTCTGGATGGACAGGCCATGCATAGCAGCTTGGGAGATGTGGTTTGGTTCCTGACCCAGGCCTGGGGAGACAAGCCAACTAATAAAGTATAGTTTAATATAAGTGTGGTTCTCAGCTATCACTGTGTGTCCAGGTGGCGTGTTGGAGCCAGAAGCATCTCAGGGTTTCCTCACTATCCGCATGGGCTGGGGTTCAGCTGGACTCCAAAAAGCCTACCACGGGAGGTTTGCCTCCATTCCTGGAGGCCTGGGGAGGGGTGGGGGGTGTCAGTGCTTGTGTTGCCCACACCTGGCAGAGTTTCCTACATGAACCTCTTGAATATATGATTGATGCATGAACGATGCATCTTGAATGAATGGTAGGCACTCAGCTAACGTTTGTAGAACTAGTGAATGAATGGGCCCCGATACCTTCTTTCAATATAGCAACAGTTCATTCAACAGTAGCTGTCAGGCCCCAGGCTTCTCTCTAGATGGAACCACAGCCCCTCCCGAGCTCTCTCCCTCTCAGGGGGACCGCTCTGCCTGCTTCTCATCCAAGTCCCGCTCACCTCGCACTTGGCCATATCTTGGAGCAGTGGAGGGTTTGGCACAATTCGGGAAGAGCTGGCTTAATGGGGTTTCTCCTTTATCCTGGCTGCCCGACCTTGGGAAGGTCACTCCACCTCTCACGGGCAAATTCCTCACGGACAAGAGGAGCTAATAAAGGCCAGCTTGCAATATCGTATTGATATCAATCACATAATACAGAGCAGGGAGGCACCTGGTACAGGGCGTGGCACAGAGTTGGGGGGGACTTAAGAAACACTGACCTCTTGTCTGGCTTCCCTGAGCTCTGGGGGTGCCAAGCCCCAGCCCACCTGGTGGGCACACGTCCTGCCTGTCCTGGTGACTAGGGCTTCCTTGGGAGGTCTGCACCAATGTCCTCGTCACTGTTTGCTGAGAAAGAGGAAGAGGAGAGGAGAAGGTGTGGAAGAAAGAGCAAAAGAGGCACGGGGATGGTTTGGATAAAGTGGCAGAAATTTCTATGGGAAGTGGGGAGAATTAAGTGAAGTTCTGACACTTTTTAAAGTTCAAGTCACTAATAAGGACTCACTGTATAGCACAGGGAACTCTACTCAATACTCCGTAATGACCTATATGGGTAAAGAATCCCCCCCCCAAAAGTGGATATATGTATAACTGATTCACTTTGCTGTACACCTGAAACTAACACAACATTGTAAATCAACTATATTCCAATTAAAAATGTTAAAAAAAAAAAGGAAAAAAAAAAAGTCCTAGTCACCTCATTCTTGGACTAGTTTGGCTCCAGGAGACTAATTGGAAATGGACTTTATCTTTTGTGCTAAGGGTGGGGTGAATGCCCCAGGGGATAATTAGTTTGCTAAGGTGCTGTTCCTTCTCTACCTGCAAGTACAGGTGAGGGGGCCCGAGGCTCCTGGCAGATGAGTGGGGCTCTGCAGTGTGCTTCTCTTGGGCTGAGGTCCCTGTGCTCTGCCTGTGAGATCCATACCCTCAGCTGGATGTGGCTGGCTTTTTCCACTCTGGACATTGGCCTGAAGCTTCTAGAGTGGGAAACTAAGGGAAACTGGCCCAATCAGATGGGATCCAGCACTCACCGGACACCGCTATTGCAAACTGAGCACAAGCCTCTATTCTATGTGGCCAGGAATCCTTCTGACACTTCAATGGCAGCCAATCTTGATGGAGTTGGCATGTAGGATAGGACTTCATCCTCTCCGAACTGCCACGTGTCAGGCATCTCACCAGCACTTTCTGTGGTTTATCTCACCACCCTCGCAGCATCCCCAGGGGGTAGAGATGGTCATCCCCATTTTTCAGGAGAAAACAGAGCCCCAGACAAGTTCTAGAACTTGCCCAAGGTAACACAGTTGGTGGAGCTGGGATTCGGATGGGGCTGTTGAACTCCAAAGGCTGTGGTTTGTCCTCAGCATGTCCCAGCCTCCATAGCTGGACCAGCCCTTGGACTCTCAGTCGGCTGGACCCCTGGGGTGGGAAGGCACAGTGGATGGAGGGCAGTGGAGAGACAGCCCAGTTCTATCCAGCAAGCATCTGTCCTTCCTCAGACACTTCACGTTCTCCTCTGCCTCCAAGCCTTTGCTCAGGTATCTCCTCTGCAGACCTGCCTCCCTGGCAACTTCCACCCACCTCTCAAGGCTTCAGCCAGAACCTACTAATGCCTCAGCTCGGCAGACAGCCCTGGTGCCTATTCTCCAACGAGTGTGCATGCCAGATGCATCTCCGCTTTACGTCTCTCTGCTCAGGTTCCTGTGTGCGTGTCTGTTGCCTACCTCTGCCTGCCTAGACTCTGAGCTCCCTGAGATTGTGTCCTCTTGATATATGAGCCACGCAGAAAATGCTCATGGAGTGAGGAAGTCCGGATGGAGACCCCCAGCTGGTGCTGGGAAGCCTTCCAGCTGTTTCTTGTCCCTCCTCGTTGTAAGGCAGGTTGAACTGAGGAAGCTTTGGTGCCCTCCAATCACTTTCTATTGGGCTTATTTTAACTTGGATAGAATTCCTTTTGAAAAGAAGCCACAAAGTCTGAATTACACTAAAGACAAACAGCCCATGATGGTGCTAAGTTAGCCAAATGAGCCACTGCCTTCGGAAGCAGGTGGTGTGGGGAGTAGTTTTAAGGAGTCAAGACATCCAAATTCCCCATGCCAAGGCATCACTCACGGCCATTATCACGGGGTGTTTTTTTTTTTTTTTTTTTTAAACAAAAAGCACGATTACAGTCTTGCTCAAAAACAAATGAGATGTCAACAGGGGTGCATGTCTAGGGGCTCAACGGCATACAGAGACCATGCGCGTGCGTTTCCTGCATGCAGTGGACGCAGTGGTCACATTCCTGAAGAATCAGGCCACAGGGATGTTTGTAGAGCGATGCTACAGTTGCTCTCTATGTATGCAGGTCTCCTCGGCCCTCGTAATCACCACGTGCATAAAATAATCCCAGAGGTTCTCTGTTCATACTGATTTTCTGCTTGTTCATTCATTTTGCCCTCTGTGAGAACTTGCTAGCACACAAGCTGCAGCAGGTTCCAAAGGTTTAAAAAATTACAGGAGAAAAAACTTGACATTGATCAAACCCAATCTATCCTTTTTCCTGCCGGTAAATTGAAAAATGACAGTCAGAATATCATTTAGGGGAAGAAATGTTGGTTGCTCTAGTGGTACTCTCCTCCTGCAGTTCTTCTGGGGGAATGTTTAGCACTTTCTAGACCAGGGGTGCATCCCTAGGGGATCACGGATGGGCTTCTGGGGTCCATAACCCTCCTAAAATTGTATGCAAAATGTTATGTACATCTGTGGGGGCCACGTGCATTTTTTTTTCTGGGGAGAGAGTTCATAGTTTTCACCTTATTTTTAATCCAAGCAAGATTTAGAATCAATGTTTTACAGGAAGAAAAAAGGAAAGAAGAAAAGATAGAAAGTATACACCTCGGCTCGTTTAATCCTCATAATTACCCTGACACCTAGGTATCATTATCACCGTTATATAGATGGGAAACAGAGGCTCCGAGCAGTAAACGGAATATTTGCTTGGATACCTGACACCCATTCTCAATTTAGACTCATAGACCATTAGAATTGGGATGCACCAAAGGGATTATTTGTCCATTTCCCATCCCTCCCCTCTTATAGAGGGGGAAACTGAGGCCCAGAGAAGTGAAATACATTTTCCAAAGTTATATGGTTAGTTTACAGCAGAAACAGGTTAGAGATTCAATCTTTAGACTCTGTCCAAAGCTTTTGCCAACTATTGCTTTATTCCTGCAAACCCGGTAAGCGTAGGTTTCATTGACTATTAAACCGAATTAGTAAGACACCCTCCCCTTTCCACCCATCCTCAGGCCGGGCTGGTTCCCACTGACCTGTTTCATGGTCTCCAGGGACCTCGTGGCCCCAAACACACTCAGCCTATGAGCCTTAGGAATACACAGATGCATGCGCAAAATGATTCTACGTGCTAGGAATCCCAGAGCAATTAGGTAGATGCATCAACCCTTGGCTTGGGAAATACGGTCCTAGACCCTTGGAGAGCAGAGGAAGGAGCCTGAAAGACTTCAGCCGTGATACAGCCCTCAACCTGCTGCCCTGGCCCTTCATCCTTTGGCATCTGCCTGCCTCTCGGTGGTCATTTTGGACACTTTCCCCTTTCCTTTCTTTGCTTGGCTCCCCTGGACTTCCGTGCAGTCCCAGGACTGTGCCTCCTCCAGCACTCCCCCGTCCCACCCCAACCCCTGGCTTTGCACATGCTGCTCTCTCGCTCTCCTTCCGCTGCAAAATTCAGATCCGTCTCTCAGAGTCATCTGTTTACTTAGTGTCCCCTGCTCAGATGATAAATTCTTTGAGGGCAAGTGCCCGGTGCACAATAGACCATCAATAAATGGAGAACCCGTGTTCTTCACGTGTTTCCCCTTTCCGCATCGCCCTGCTCCCCTCCCAGCTCTGCCAAGAAGCTTGTTCTATGCAGCGCGGGGTCTGCCCTGGCTGTGGGTGAATCAGGGCTGGCAGCCCACACCCCCGGAGAAGTAAATTCTTTGCTTCTCTGTAACGGGGGAGCTTTCTGGAGGCGCTTTCTGGAGGCCTTTTGCCTCTGCTCCGAGTTTAGGTCTCAGAATCGAATTGAAATCTCTGAGCTTGCGGAGGAGGAGGTCCCAGGTTCTTCCTTGCGTCTCAGGCTCAGGCTGGCTGAGCTGAGCTTCACCTGAGGGAACCATTACCACAAAGATCACACCTGTGGGCGGGGCCTGCCCTGCCTTCCTCCCTCCCAGCTCACCAAGAACCTAGCCAGAGACCCTCTGTGGACCCTTGGTCACTAGCTGTGCTCCTGGTTGAGACTGTTACAAAAATAGCTCCCAGCTGGAGAGAGGAAAATAACCCTGACCTCTCTCCCCCCCAAAACAACAAGAAAAAACAGCGTTTAAGCAGCTGGCTCGGTCCCTGGCAAGACTACTCACAGAAATGCTTATTCCTTTCGCCTAACTGCAGCAGACCACCGATTCTGAGATTATGTGCCATTATTTGGTTGATCGATCAATCGATTGGTTGACGTGACACTTTGAGGTCCCTGATGATTCATCCCTGTGCTTTGTTGGGCTTGCGATCAGTCCAAACTCGCGGCCATCATGTCATCATTTGGGTGACTCTTGAAAATGTGACAATTCCCAGGTCTTCTCTGTCTACCGAACCTCTCCAGTAAAGAAATCATTTCTCCACTAAAGGAATGATTGCACACAATGCTACTTGTTTGAAATAATGATACTAAAAAATACCACCACTCCCAAGAATTTAAGCTTACGACTATGTCTTTGCTCAACAACCAGTTAATTATAATCAGTAGCTGGCTATTGATTTATTCTCTCGAATTTTCTGTCTTTTTTTCTTTAAACAGGTTCAGTTTGTAGACCTGCTCCCAGATGAACAAAGCCAGAATCCCCAAATCAGAAGGGGCACATACAGAAGCCTGAAGCAATCCAAACCTGTTATGATATTCTTCACTCCATCCCAAACTGATTTGAAGTTTTTGTTTGTTTGTTTGTTTTAAAGGAAGCCAGGAATCCAATGAAGCAGTTCAAATTGAAATTGAAATTACAGATTTAAAAGAATGTATGAAACAAACTGGAACGAGGCAGAAGCATCCAACAGACTCCCAACTCACTGAATAGACATTTAATTTGGATTCTATCCCTGATGGGAGCAGTCTGAAGACATTTTCTGTTCTTCTACATCCTATAGTCTAGGCACCAGAAGGACACTTTCCAGCCTGACGTAATGAGGAGTGAACTTCTCTCAGGAGAAAGACTTCCATGCCCTGGCAAAGTTTGGAAAAATGATCATTCTCAGTCCTTCTTGCTTGAAGTGGGCCTACAGATGGACTTGTGAGCCTGGGAGCTTGGGAGTGTAGTTTGGGCACTGCTGCTAACTCACCGTGTGATGCTAGGCAAGTCTCTTCCCTCCCTTTTTGGGTCCGCTCATTTGGAAAATGAGGGTAAGTAGATTACGTGGTCCAAAGGGCTCTTGGTAGGCAGAATAATGGACCCCAAAAAGGTCCAGGTCCCAAGGCCTGGAACCTGTGAATATGTTGCTTTACATGGCAAAAGAAACTTTGAAGATGTGATTAGTTAATAACCTTGAAATAGGAGGGTTATCCTGGATTATTGGCTGCACCTAATCTAATCTAGCCTAATCTAATCTAATCTAATTCATCTGAGTCCTTTAAAAATGGAAGAGGCAAGCAGGAGAGGATCTGAGCTAGAGGGAGGTGTGACTACAGGAGAAGGTCATTGTCTTTGTGATGTAAGGACTCAACCCATCATTCCTGTCTTTGAAAGAGGAAGAGGCCACAAGCCAAGGAACGTGGGTAGCCTGTAGAAGGTGGAAAAGGTGAGGAAATGGTTTCTCCTCTAGAGGCTCCAGAAAGGAAGGCAGCCCTGCTGACACCTAGATTTTAAACCAGTGAGACCCATGTCTGATTCTTGGCCTCCTGAACTGTAAGATAATACATCTGTGTTGTTTTAAGCCACTAAGTTTGTCATTTTGTTACGTCAGAGATAGAACACGAAAACAAGGACACTTCCAGCAGCTGTGCACCCTGTTTCTAAAAATTAAAACCCAGCTTCGCTAACAGCCCTGGGCAACCCTAGCTGAGAGGTTGCTTGGGAGGAGACATCAGAGGGATGCTCTGTCCCAGCTGCCTCTTGGAGCCTGGTGACTGCAAGCTCCCGGCCCCGGCTTGTTGTGTGTGGCTGGTGTGACTTGTCCCACTGGCAGGGGGAGTAGTACTGTCACAGCACCTCGAGTCTGAAGGGGCCTCTGGAGATCATCTGTGAAGACACAGGTAAGGTATTATCTTCATACTCAGATGGAGGGAACTGAGCCCAGAGAGGTGCATGATCTCATCCATCAATTCCTTGTGTTAGGAGAGAGAGAGAGAGAGAGATAGAGAGAGAGAGATAGAGAGATTGGATAGTGAAGCAGGGACCAGACTGCCTTGTCTAGCCAGTGCTTTCGGTGCACTTGTGCATGAGGAGAGAGGTACAAACCATATTAGGTCTTTCTTTGTGGCTCTGGGGATGACTTTGAGTTGGGAGTGGCGGGGGGAAGTAAGGGGAAGTAAAAGATTAGACCACAGGAACTGGCCCTGCGGAATTAGCAAGTTGCTGTGAGGACGAGGATTCTGCAGGAGCAGGAAGCTCTCTCTTGCCACAGGGGGGGCTTGAAAGGGCATGCCCCGTCCCCAGCAGAGGGCACCTCTCCCGCTCCTCGCCCACATGGACATGCTCTCAGGAGTCGTGGGGAGCAAGGCAGAAGTAGGACAGTTTGATGGGGGTGAGGAGGTGGGTTGCAGAGAGGGTTGGGAGAGGCAGGAGTGCGGGAGGGGGCCCTGCTGGGGCAGGTGTCCAGCCTGAACTCACTGGCCGGGTCAGGAGGAGCCAGGACAGAGGACGGAAGAGCAGAGGGATGTGAAGGCCTCCTCTAAGGTTTGCAGGGCTGGGCGGTGTGCTCTGCCTCCCCGTCTGCATGCCACGTGCCTGTGGTCCAGCGCAGCGTCATTCAGACCTCGGGCTGAGACCCATTCGTGGGGTGGGGAGGCCATTCACAGTGTTGTGATCAATAGTGTTTAAAGATGTGGGATAGAATAGAATAGAATGCAGAGCGTACGTGTTTTGTAAAGGTAAGTAATGCATAAACGATGTCATCTAATTATCTATCTATCACCTATCTATCTATCTATCATTATCTATCTATCATTTATCTATCTAGCTATCCATCTATCTACCTATTCGTCCTGTAGTTTTTGACCTGGCAGATCTGGCTCTTTCCTAAAGTCTTGGGGAGAAAGAGTGCGGGGGAAGGGCAGAGACGACTCAGCCATTTCCACAAGACCAGCTTTTAATATGAGTGTGATTGGAAGCACAAATAAATAAACGCCAGAGAAAATGGAAAAACCAAACCAAACCTCAGGACATCAAAACCCAAATTCAGAAAACGAAATGAAACAGATCTTCGACAGACAGACAGACAAAAAAAAAGCCCCCCAAAGAAACAGAATCAGACTGTACAAGCCGTGTCACAGGGAGAGCAGAATGACGTGGGCACCGCGGATGAGTGCCCGGGGCAGCTGTGGAGGGGAGGGGGGGTGGCCCTGATCACCCTGTGGGCCGGCTTGGGGAGGTGGGGGAGGGCTTTGTGGGCAGGTTAAGAACCTTCACAAACTACACAAGGACTGGACGTCGTCGAGTTCTGCGGTTTCCCTCTTGATCGTGCAGGTGTGATTCCAGCGTGGCCTCGTGGTGACTTTGGGGCTGGAACCTGGTCCCCCTGCACTGCTGCAGAGGGACTACTGGAAACCGCACGGAGGAGGGTCAAGTACAGAGACAGACGTGGAGGCGGTGCCGTGAGGACTCAGAGCATGCAGTTGCTTTTTACATCCGGCAGTGAGATGTGATGGCAGGTCGGTTCTCGGACAGTTCCAGAGCGTGACTCACTTCTCCTAAGAGGGACGGGTGCGCGGCAGCAGGGCCTGAGGACGCGTCGTGCCAGACGAGGCTGGAGCGAGGTTTTGACAGAGAGTTTGCTATGTGTGCATAGGGGGCTCTTGCTTCTTTCCGTCGGTCGGCAGGGGCCACCCCACCTGAGCCTGCCGTCCCCTGTTCTGGTCCTGGGCCTCAAGGTCTGTCTGGGGGGTGCTGGGCGGTCGGAGGGCTGTCAGCAGGCAATCTCCTCCAAGGTCCCCAGGGCCGTCTGCAGGGGCACGTTCACACTGTGGCTGATGGTTTCGGAGTGGTTTGGCATCGGGTCACAAGTGCTCTGGTGGGAAGGGGAAAGTGGGCGTTGATGCTCATTCAGCAAAAGTTCATCACGATGCCCCCCGGGCAGCCCAGCCCAGGCCCCGGGAACCACGCTGCCCACTGTGGGCTCCCCTGGGGCACAGCTGCTCCGCCCCAGACACCTCCCGCGCCGGCTTGCCATCCTGGTGCATGAGGCTGAAGGGGCCTCATAGCCTTTAGAATCCTCTCCATTCTCCACCTAGGCACACCCCCACCCCCACCCTGCACCCGCAGAGTGGGGATGGGGCTTAGCGACTGGTTTGACCTTCTCTCTAGTGGTCCCCTGATGTGTCACCTGAAGCTACATCTGAGTGGTGTGTGTAGCTTTGGAGCTTGGATGGCCCTCGCCCTTGGGGCCTCTGTTGGGTCAGCCTGGGCTGGAGGAGGGGTGGCCTGTGGCCAAGCCTGGGGCAGAGGGTGCCAATCGCTGAGGCCAAGCAGTGGAGGCCCCTGACAGCCAGAACCCTGACTCCTGATCACAGCTGCCCACAGGACCTTTAGGTTAGGCTGGCCCCAGGGAATTGTCTTGGGTCCCTGAGCAGGGTGGGGCTGAGATGGCTTTGAGTTTTCCAGGTGATTCCCAGGCCGCGGAGGGCTGGAGGCTGGGAGGGATGGGAGCAGAATTCTGTGCCAAGAATGCGGGGGAGATTTGATGAGGATGAGGCTGGGGGAGGGGGAGGGGCTAGAGTGGAGGCTAGGCTCTGAGACATTCTGAAGGCCGGTGGGGGAGGGAGCCTGTGCTTGCTACGCGCTCATTATAAACTAGGCAAAGCTCATGGCTTTACAGGCCTGGCCTCGCTTAATCTGAATGGCACCCCCTGAAGCCCCAGTGATTTAGCAGATGATCAGAAAGGGAAGTAACGAGCTCCCAGCTGCTACACACGGCTGGGAAGCGGGGACCTGGGATCCAGGCAGGTAGCTGAGTCGAGAGCCTGGCCTCCTTCCACACTGCCCTCTCCTCAACAGAAGCTGTCTTCTGTTCAAGCAGAGGCTGCAGGGACCCGAGAGAATCAAAGTGAGATTTTTTTAGCCTGGGAGATGGGTAGAGAAATAGTGTCTGGAACAGAAGTGGGAGCCCAAACAGGAGGAGGGGGCTGGGATCCATTTGGCATGTTATGATTTTAAGGGGGCAAGTGGCCACTGAATGGGGTGGTCTCTTGGGGCCGGGTGCTGACTTGGTGAAAGCCAGCGATACCTGCAACCTTCAGTGGAGACCGGGGTCCAGGAGCAGACTGACTTAGGGACGGAGAACGAGCAGCTTAAGAGGTGCTGCCCCTCTGGCTCGAGGAATGAGAGGCAGAGTAGGACAGTGGTTAGGGAGGCTTTGTGCCCAGCTCTGACACTCAACTCCAGTGTAACCTTGGTCTCTGAGCTGCGACTGCCTCATGCACAGAATGGAGATAAAAACAGACCTTCCTCTAGGGTGACTGCCGGGTTGAAACGACATGGCGCTCTTAAGGCACTTAGCACAGTGCCTGACATGTACCAGGCATGCAATGGTTAGCAGTTCTGATGGGTATCATTGCCACTACCAAATTCACAGGGCACCACACCCTACGTCCCCTTCAAGATGGGGTAGAGTACCAGGGACATCCCTGCTTGTATTCTGCCACCCCGCAGGATAAGGGAGTGGACCTACGCAGAGCCTCTCCGGTTCCCCCAAGGCATGAGAAGAGGGGCGTGGCCTCTGGCCTGGGAGAAGCTGGATTGGTCCAGGCAGAAGCATCTCCTGGTCTCCGCTGCATCCACGGCTTACTGCTGGGTTCTGGGGTGAGTCTCAGAGAGAGGCTCAAGGCTCAGTTGGAGTGTCCTTGGATTTGGGAGCTGCAGTGTCACGAGCCACGGAAAGGTGTGCAATGAAGCACGGCCCGCCCCCCGGCCCTACCCGGCCCGCGCATCTGGGTTAACACGGTCTGTGTGTGCCAGAGGAACTAACCAACCTGCAAACCCCGGGCTGCCCTTACCACATTCTCGTCGTGGCTCCCTTCCTCCTCTTCTTTGCCAAGCAGGTCTAATAGCTTCTCTTTGATCAGCTGCAAGAAAGGCAGGAAGGGGGTGGTCAGGCCAGAAGAACGGCACCAAGGTAGAGAGAGAGACCTCCCTCCACGTGGCTGGGCTGGGGCCCCTACCCAATCTTTGGGCTGAGATGGGATTTTGGAGCAGGAGCTAGAGCTTGGAGGGGGTCACGGGGGGGCCCGGTCTCCCAGTATGGCTGGTTCCTTGTCTGTCCTGGGGGGACAGAATTACTCATCACTTTTGAGGCCTGACAACTCCACAGTTCACAAGATCGGGATACACCTGAGTTCTCAACATTTTATTCTTAGCAAGAAAGGGTAATTACTAAATATGTTCCCTGGTGCGATTCAATTTCTGTGATTTTGTATATCTTTTCACAAAAATGAGTAAACACGGCAGAATGAAATCTGGCCGTGGGACCCGGTTTGGGAACAAGGTCACCATGCTGAGAGCAGGATGTGGCACTCTAGAGGCCCCTGGTCACCGGTGCCCTCCGGCTCCCCGCAGTGACTGCCAGCGGCCTCTGGCCATCGCCAGCCCCCTCTGGGATGCAGGCCACTGCTCTGCAGGCCCCGTTTGCTAGGCTGAGACTCAGGTGGTCCTGGGGACGGTGTTGGGCCTGGACTTCCCTGAGGGATTCTGGAGTCCCTGGAGCCATCCCGGGGCTGGGGGAAGGCTGACGTGCACCCGGAGAGCTCAGTGACTGAAGCCACTGTTTGCTGTGTGAGAAGCTTTCAGAGGCTTTGTCCAGCTGCCCCCTGAGGGTGACAACTCCCGGACAGTTAGTGGCCAGGAGCGGCAGGGGTGCCCTTGCTCTTCCTGCTCAGGACTGATGAGCACGGCAGGAGTGCTCCTTCCCGAAACCTGCCTGGACCACGGAGGGCGCTGCTCGGGTGACGGGCCACCAGGAGGGCAGGGGTGTGTGTGTGTGTGTGTGTGTGTGTGTGTATGAGGTGTGCATGTGGTGAATGTGTGTATTTGTGAGCAGTGTGTGTGAGCACGGTATAACTGTGTGTGGTATATGTGTGTGAAGTGTGTGGTGTATGTGTATGCAGATGTTGTGTGTGAGTGTGGTATAAGTGTGTGTGATGCGTGTGAGTGGTGTGTGTGTGGTGTGCGTGTGGTGTACGTGTGTATTTGTGAGTAGTATGTGAGTGTGGTATAAGTGTGTGTGGTATATGTGTGTGCATATGTCGTATGTGAGTGTGCTATAACTGTGTGTGATGTGTGTGTACAGCACGTGTGTGAGTGGTGTATGTGGAGTGCGTGTGGTATATGTGTGTGCATATGTCGTATGTGAGTGTGCTGTAACTGTGCGTGATGTGTGTGTATGGCACGTGTGTGAGTGGTGTGTGTGGAGTGCGTGTGATATATGTGTGTGCATATGTCGTATGTGAGTGTGCTGTAACTGTGCATGATGTGTGTATGGCACGTGTGTGAGTGGTGTATGTGGAGTGTGTGTGATATATGTGTGTGCATATGTCGTATGTGAGTGTGGTGTAACTGTGCGTGATGTGTGTGTATGGCACGTGTGTGAGTGGTGTGTGTGGAGTGTGTGTGATATATGTGTGTGCATATGTCGTATGTGAGTGTGCTGTAACTGTGCATGATGTGTGTATGGCACGTGTGTGAGTGGTGTATGTGGAGTGTGTGTGATATATGTGTGTGCATATGTCGTATGTGAGTGTGGTGTAACTGTGCGTGATGTGTGTGTATGGCACGTGTGTGAGTGGTGTGTGTGGAGTGTGTGTGATATATGTGTGTGCATATGTCGTATGTGAGTGTGGTGTAACTGTGCGTGATGTGTGTGTATGGCACGTGTGTGAGTGGTGTGTGTGGAGTGTGTGTGATATATGTGTGTGCATATGTCGTATGTGAGTGTGCTGTAACTGTGCGTGATGTGTGTGTATGGCACGTGTGTGAGTGGTGTATGTGGAGTGTGTGTGATATATGTGTGTGCACATGTCATATGTGAGTGTGCTGTAACTGTGCATGATGTGTGTGTATGGCACGTGTGTGAGTGGTGTGTGTGGAGTGTGTGATATATGTGTGTGCATGTCATATGTGAGTGTGCTGTAACTGTGCATGATGTGTGTGTATGGCACGTGTGTGAGTGATGTGTGTGGAGTGCGTGTGGTACATGTGTGTGCACATGTGGTGTGTGAGTGTGGTATGTGGTGTGAATGTGAGGGTGTACACACACCCGTGTCTGAAGCCCCCTAGCAGCAGGAGGGGCTCAGGGCTGTGGCCTCAGCACAGTTTCATCCTCTTCTTCTCATCCCTTCTGCTCCCTCCCTGTGAGTGTAGACAGCCCTGAGGATAGGCCTGTGGCTTCTGTCTCTCTTACAACCATCCCTCCCCCAGTGCCTAGGAGGTGGTGATAGACAATATCCATGGACAGGGAGGAGGAGGCGGCCCTGGGGGAAGAGAGGCCGTGCTCTCCCCCATCCACGCTTTGGTTCTGGACGTCGGGGCAGGATGAGGGCACCAGGTCGTTCCCCCACGAGCGATCCCAAATCTTACCTCATAAATATAATCAAAGAGCTCTAGTATTGTAAGGATACTAGCACCAATAAACAATCCCATCTGACCACCAATATCACCTGGAGAGAGAGAGAGAAGACAAAGACTTGGCTTTCCTGACAGTGCTTCCGAAAGGGGCGAACAGACTGAGAACTCGGAAACCAGGCTTCCTGAATGGGTTCCCCTTCCCGGGGGGCCTGGGCCTGGTAGCTGGGAGGCCAGGCCCTTGACGCGTCCCTCCCTCACTGCACAGCTCTGAGAGCTGGTGGGTTTGGTTTTCAGCACCCATGGGGATGGGAACTAACCTGGATGCTTTTGGGGGGGGGCCTGGAATAGACCTCGTGGGCCGACAGGCTTGTTCAGTTCTGTTCAGAACCACACTGGTGGGGCTCAGGTTTGGCTCTGGGCTGGGAACAGATGAGGTGCGTGTGGTCCCTGGCCTGGGCGAGGACACAGTCTAGCTTGAGACGTGTGTCAGGTGCCCTGAGTGAGGGTCTCTGGAGCAGTAACACAAGAGACACCCCCCAATCATGACATGGGCTTTGGGGCCACCTTGGGGCCTCTCTCACCCTTGGGATAAGGCCGTAGGAAGCATCTCCCTATCTCCCCACCTAAAGGTAAATGTTCAGTTTGGTCTCTTTCTAGAGTAGAGGTCCTTGCCCTGGATGTTGGCCCCACCGACCAAAGTCTTTCTAGACTGGTCTTCGGATCCCCTTGCATCAGACTCTTGGGATACTTGTAATCAGTGTAGATGCCTGGACCTACCTGAGGCCTACACAATCAGAGTCTCTGGGGTTGGGGTCTGGAGGTCAGGATTTTAAAGTTCCCGGGTGGTTCTCTGGCCCACCAAACTTTGAGAACCGCTCTCCTGTGGGAGCTTCCAGTGGCTGGAGACCCCCTGAATTGAATGCAATCCATTGTGTGTGCACCTGGGCATTTGCAGAGGGAGAGTCCGTCTTTCACAAGTTATTATCAGATTCTCCAGGGGGTTCTGATCCCCCCAAAGCCCCAAGCGCTTCGTTCCAGAGGCAGTGTGGCGGAGCAGGGGGCTCTGAGGTTGTGAGTTTGGAGGGTGGCCGCCAGCTCACTGTGCGGCTTTGATAAGCCCTGACCTTCTCAGGAGCTTTGCCTTCCGGGGACATTTGGTGGTGGAGGTGGTCAGGGGGTGGGGTGGTGGTTGGAGGAGATGAACTGTGAAGTCCTTTCCAGCTGTGACCTCTGAGACTGGCAGCTGCTGGGCTGGGCTGGGCTGGGGAGAGCGGGTGCTGTTGGGGGTGAATATACCGTCCTCCTGGAGATTCCAGGCTGACCTCTTGGTCTGAGAACTTTCGGATAAGTACCTCTGCCCACTCCTCCTCTGATTATGGCTGGAGAAGCCCAACAAACACATCCCCAGGCGAACAAGCCATGACGACGGGGAGGCGGCTCTTCCTGGGGGGACCTGGTTTGGGGCTCAACGTGGCTCCCCTTCACTCCTCTCCTGCCCCTCCGCCCCCTCTAATATCCTCAATGGAGGCTTATCAGGGAGTGTGAACAATGCATATGCACGTCAGGAGTGGGGCGTGTCTGTGCGTGTGTGAGCCGTGTGGCGGGGCGTGGGGTATGGGCCTGGGTGCCCCGTGCGCGAACGCGTGTGGGATAGAAGCAGGCGATACGTCTGACCACCGACAGCTTTACATAGGCGGCAAGCCACGTCTAGGGTAGCTACACGAGTGCGCCCAAATGCGGCTTTGTGGGAGCGGGCACGGTGTGTCTGACTGAGCATGTGTGAGCATGTGCGGGTGTGAGCACGTGAGTGTGTAGGCACGCAACTTGTGTGCACGTACGTGTCTCTGTAGCCGCGTGGCTTGCATGTGGGCCTGTGAGGGTGTGTTCACCGCGGGAGGGGTGCGCTGTGTGTGTGGGGGAGGGGAGGGACGGGCCCGATTGGGTGCCGTGGCTCACGGTTTGCGAGCAGCATTTGCTGTCCTCACGGGAGGTACAGATGGCAGCGTGATTTGCACGGCGGGCTATTCTGGGTGGGAGCAAGATGCTGGGAAAACGCTCTCTCACGTCTGCTGCAGGGACCAGCTACCTCTCCTGACAGATTCGGGGCTCAGGCTCTCGTCGCTGTGTGTGTGTGTCTGAGTGTGACTGTGAGCCTGTGTAGGGGAGGGAAGGGGAGGGGAGGGGAGGGGAGGAGGCATGTCCTTGGTCTTCTTTAGGAAATAAAGGTGGCAGGAGCAGGGCTCTACCACCAGCTCAGGGCATGAGGCCCTTTGGCCACAACAATCTCCAAGGCCCAGGGTGATGACCACCTTAGCCCAGCGGGCACCCCACGGTGGCCCAGTTCCCCAGCCTCCTGGGAGAGGAACAGACACGCTCAGATGGTGCCGCAGGGTAGGCCCTGGGTCCCTGGCATGGTGTGTCCAGGTGCCAGAAACTACTATTTATGGACCTCCTGTGGGCTGGGGCTTTTCCACATTTAACCATCACGGCGAACTCACAAAGTGAGTTTTATTAGACCCATTTTACAGATGAGAAACCTGAGGTTCCGTGACGCCACCTGCCCACGTTCTCCCAGCTGGTGTGCAGCAGCCGGTGGCTTGCTCTCCCCCTGTACTCCAGGTAGAAGGTGTACGCCTCCCCGCCCTCACCCAGGATGCTCTTCTCACCTGATCCAGTTCACAGAGACAAGAGCTATTTTTCCTCGAAGCCACAGACACCAGATCCTTTCTTGAGAGTGCGTGGGAGTCGGGGGATGAGTCCAGAGCAGGTCTTTTTAACTGTGCACCCGCAGGGGTCTTGTGAGTTTTACGCTGGGCTGGGACTGTGTTGAAATTAACTTCCTGCATCCATCATGTGCCCTCGGGGCCAGGGGAGCTGGCCCTAGGGTGGGGGGGGCAGTCAGGTTTGTAGATTTCTGGGGGTGCATGGCCCTGCTGTTGTGTTTGACAAAGGGCTCTCAGTCCAGGGGGGCACCGGGCCTTCTCAATGCAGCAAAATTGCTTTCCAGTGGGGGCTCCATGGGGGACCCTCCCTGGGCCCACTGCCTGGGACCACCCACAGCTCAGCCCTCCCTCCACTTGACAGCTCTTTCTTCCTGCCATGGCCCCAGGGCTCTGACTCCAACCTGGGGGCGGAAGACCATAGAATCCCAAGAGGATGGCGCTGGAAAGGCCCCGAGAGGCCGTCTAGCTCACCTACTTCATCGTGTTGATGGGGGAACTGAGGCCTAGACTGGGACATGAACTGGGCCTAACACCTCCAGCACGTGGAGTTCTTCCCATTCTGGGGCAGGAGCAGTGCAAAGGGAAGAGGGAGTAAACCGCCCACCAGCCCATCCCCATGAGACGCGGACATTTGTGCAACAGACACTCTGACCTACCAAGTAAGGCAGCAACTTCGTACGCCTTCTTCTGTTCAATGGTCTCATAATTGAGAGCCTCAAAAAATATATCCAGGACGAGGATGTTCTCTCTGCGGAGGAAATGTCCAGTGTCATTCGCGGTGAGAGCCATCAGGATCCACGGGGATCGTCTAATACAATTTCCCCACAGACAGATGGGGAAACTGAGGCCCAGGGAAGTGAAACAACTGGCCCAAAGTTAGAGCTGGTTAGTGGCACAGCTGGGGCTTGAACCTGACATCCTGACTCCCAGCTCAGAGCTCTTCACGGGCCTGGAGGCATATATCAGCTGTCCCCTTGGTCCCTTATTGCTAACGCCCCTCTCTCTCTGCACCCTTTCCAGGAATCCTGCCTGGCCTCCAGGTCTCTGTGCTCCCAGAGGGTCTGCCTGGGCCCTTACGTGCAGGTGAGCTCAGCACTGTCTTGACAAGTCTTGCTCGCCTGCCCCCAGCTGACCTCCCCTGCCCGCTCTGGAGAGGCCCCCAGTTCTTACTAGGATTGATAGCAAGCTCCTCCTAGTGGGGGCCCTACCCCGGATGGCCAAGTCAGCTGCAGGGACCAGGGAGGGTTTTTAGGGAGAAAACTCACACCTGGTTGCAGGTGTTCTGATGGAAGCACCCCGGTTCCCTTTTGCTCTTTTGGGCAGATGTGTGCACGAGACACATCTAGGCAGGATAAGTCATTACGGCCGGCACAATGTCTGCGACAGCGGGGCCTGGCACCTCCTACAAAGTTCCCTGGCTCCTTCCACGACGTGGCTCACAATGACCTCAGTGCTCCTTGTCCTCAACCCACAGGGCAAAAGCCGTCCCAGGATGAGGTCTGGTGACGGTGTGGGCAGGAGGGAGAGGCTGGGCGAGAGGAGCCCTTTCCCCGCGGGGCTCGCCCAGGTGCCATTCGCAGTGTCACCCTCTCTTGCCTGGTTTATGGCAACTGCTTCCCACCTGGCTCCCTTCCGCCCACCTGGCTCCCTTCCGCCCACCTGGCTCCCTTCCGCCCACCTGGCTCCCTTCTGCCCACCTGGCTCCCTTCTGCCCACCTGGCTTCCGGTCTGTTCTCTATCTGCCGCCTGAAGGGTCTTCCTACAACCGCTAAACTAATCCACGTGACGTAAAATTAGCATCCAGTTCCTCCATCACTCAGGCTACATTTAAAACGCTCAGTAGCCGCATGTGGCCAGCGGCCATCATGTAGGACATCACAGATAAAGAACATTTCCAGAAGGTTCTACCTAAACGGCAAATGTGAGCCTGTCACTCGCCTGGTGGAAGTTCTTCTGTGGCCGCCTGTCCTCTTAGAATAAGTCCACTCCCTGCGTCCCACCCCCGCCCAGCTCAGCCTGCAGGATCCTCTACCTTGGACACAGCCACCTCCCCCAGCCTCCCCTTCCCGTAATCTTGTCTGCCCTTCACTGATTTTCTCTGCTGAGCCTCTGCCTGGGACACCCTCTGCTCCTGTGTCTTTCTTTCACTTATTCTGTTAAAAGATATATATATATTTTTTGAGCGTCAACTCTGTGCCAGACACTCCACAGCAGAGAACAAAACAAGAAAGTTTCCTGCCCTCAAGGAGCTTCACTTTCGTGAAGCGGGCAAGTTAATTTCAGGAAACACACACGTGCATATAGAATTACACACGGTGGTGTGTGTTATAAAGGAAAACACCAGAGTGCTTCCAGAGAAAAATGACAGGAGGGGACTAATTTAGTCGTCCGAAGAGATGACGTTTAAATGGAGACCTGCACAATGAGGAACCAGCTAGGTGAAGACTGAGAGGAAAAGCATTCCAGGCAGAGGGAACAGAATGTGCAAAACCTGCCTGGAAAACTCCTCTACATCCTGTAAAAACATCTCTGGATTGACATATACACTAATAGGTATAAAATGGATAACTAATAAAAAAAATGCAAAAAGCAAAACATCTCTGAAGCTTTCCTTGACAGCATCCTTACGCAAGGTGCGGCCAGCCGCTTCTCTTATTACCTGCATCAGCCTATATAGCTTTCAGTTTAGTACTTGTCTCTCCACCAGACTATAAGCTCCTTAAAGGCTGGGGCTGCGTCTTAATCCGCTTTGTCTTCATATCCTGAGCCTGAGCACAGAACGTGGCAAACAGCAGGTGCTCAATTAATGTCTGCCAAATAGAATTAATTGCTTACCTTGCCCTCTTCCTCGACTGCCCCCCATGTTTTCCTAGTTCATCCTCCCCCACCTCCATCCACCATGTCCACTTAACGTACGAGATATATTTTTCTGATTTGTTAAATTTCTTCTCGAGGTACTTGGCTGACGTCTTGCTGGGGATCTTCACCATGGAGAGCTCTTTGTTGTAGCGGGTCAGGTTGCAGGGTGTCCTGCAGAGACAGTAATTACTGTCCTTTTCCGCCAGCAGACCTGGAGGGGAGAGGGAGGCAGGGCTTAGTCAGGTGGACCTCCTGGCCCAGAGGAGCCAGGTTCCCGCAGCAGAGGAGTGAGCTGGGAGGAGGTGCCATCTGGGTAAATGAGGGGTGGGGGGCTGTGGAGAGAAGGAGGGCCGGGCTTTTGCTACAGGTTGATGAGGGTGTGAGCTCTCATAGAACGTGCCCACTCTTTCTCTGTTACTCGTGGTCCTGTTTTCCTTCTGCTTCCTTTACTGTTATGTCACCCTTTGTAAATCTTTGAAAAGGCACCACTTTTGCAGAATGGGCTCCAAGGGAGTCCCGGACCCCTCACCTTCCCAGGGCCTTCTTCTCTGCTCCTAGTCTCAGTTCTCATCTACAAAGGGGGCTGTTCTCCAAAGGCAAGTGTGGGAGACCATTTTCTCTGAAACTCTGGGCTCCGTGGTTCTCCCTCCAGGGCTCCCATATAGCCAATGCCCACCTGCTCTGCTCGCTGGTTTAGGACGCGGAACTGAGTCTTTGCATCCATTGGAAGTCACTCCTTCTCCTTCCCGCCAGCCCTCCCGGAGGCGTCTGGACCTGTGAGTCCAGAGCTGCTGCACTTAGATCCAGCAAGGGCAGCTGCTGAACGAACTTGAGTCCGGATGATTTAAATACTCTCTGCTTGTCTTGGTTATAAATCATTTCCCGGGGCCGGAACAGGTGGGCACGTGGAGTGGGTCTAGCTTGGGGGCTGCAGCTTGTTTGTGTGATCTCCCTCACTTGGAAGTTTTCCAGGGTGGGGGGTGTGGACCAGCAAACACCCAGCAGAAGGAGGGGGAGTAGGGGGGCGCGCCTGGCTCAGGGGAGCATGCAGAGACAGGACAGCCTTGGAATAACCGCCAGAGTGTGCGCGGGGAGATATCGCTGATCTCCTTTGGTGCCCACCCGGACGCTCACTGCCCATCCTCTCCTCATCTCTGCCCGCTCCTCTGCATTCCGCAGTGCTCTCTGCTCCCCCGAAATCCACTCCTCCCCTACCCCCACCTCTCTACCTCCTTTCTTTCCCTAGTCTGGTTTCCAGCCCTCATCCACTTGCATCAATTCCCTCCCCCACCCCTCTTCTCCTTCCTCCTCTCCATCTCCCTCTCCCGTCCCTGCAGGGACGCCACCCTTTCCAGCCTCTTTCCCCTCACCCTTCCCCACTCCCCTTCCCCCCATCTCTCTGCTGCACCCGGAAGTTCTCCCAGGTCTTGATCGCAGCCCCTCCCCCATCATTCCATCTGGCCCCTGGTACTGACCTAGGGCAGGCTCTGCACACTCCTTGTGTTGCTCAGGGGTACAGAAAGGGGCATCCCCTGCAAAGAAGAAAGACAGGGAGAGGTACTCAGGCAGCAACCCCTCCCCTCCTTGGGCTGGGGGAAGGGATTGCATCCGGGTACCTTGGTAACCTAGGAGGGGCAGCAGTTCACCAGTGGATGGTCAGAAGGCAGCCATTGCTCAGGGCTGCCTGGGGGTAGTTGGGGAGCAGAAGACTGGGTTCTGATCTGTTCTGTGATAACAAGACCGGTCTAGCTAACTTCTCCCAGATTGCACAATCTGGCTTACATATGTGATAGGAAAGCGTTGACAGTTAAAGTGGGGAAGCAGTGGTAAGCACCTACTAAGTCCTGGGCATGCATTGTCCCCTTTAACCCACACGGGTACCTTCGGAAATAGGAAATACTGTATCTATTTCACCCAGGAGAGAATTGAGGCTTAAGAATCCTGTTTTCCCAGGACATCAGAGCTAGCGGTGATGGAGGTGGGCTTTGAACCCAGGTCTGTCTGATTCCGAGGCTAGGGCTCTTTCCACCACACCACACTGCTGTAGGGGAGTGAGGGCTGCTTTGTTAGTCTCCTCTTTGCTGTGCCCTTAATTCCACATTATAATTGAGATGCCAGTAACAGTGTCATGGGCAGGGGGTGGGTGGGGGGAGGGAAATGATTAAAATCTCTCCTGCTTGCTTTGGGCTCAGGTTCCATGGGGAAACTTCACTGGCTGGTGATCCAGTCTGAGCATCAGGCAGGTAGCATTTACCAGTGCTCAATTCTCTCTGGTCTCTGTAGAAATCCAGAAGCTTTTTTTTTTTTTTTTCTTTTACCAAGTGCTAAAGTTAAAGCCCACCACGGTATCCTTTCCTTACCTTCTCCCTAAACACCTTTGTTTTTCAAGAGCTGAAGAACTGATATGCTTCCTCCTTTCTAATAATAAAAATTTAACTGATATGTTTCCCTTTTTGCTCTGTCTTCTAGGAAGCTCAGAGGCAATTTTAAAGGTCGATAATTCTAAATTTAGATTGCTAGAGAAATTATTGATCATAATGCACTAATTTAGAATTGAGCTCTAAGGATGTTCATTTCAGCATTGGTTATAACAGAAAACAATTGGTAATGAACAAAACGTCTGATATCAGGATTTAGCTAAATAAACAAACGAAGTATGATATAACCATGAAATTGTAGCCATGAAATATAACAGCAAAGTTCCCAGCACATAGTAGGTCTTCAGTCAACGGTACTCTCGATTCCCTCTCCCCATGTGTTAACACAATCACCACTGACGTTTGCAATTGACAAAGCTTTCTTTTTGGCAGCACTGCGGAGCTTGCGGGATCTTAGTTCCCTGACCAGGGATCGAACCCGAACCCCCTGCAGTGGAAGCACGGAGCTCTAACCACTGGACCACCAGGGAATTCCCAACAAAGCATTTTTATATCTTAGCCTAATTTTATCCTCCTAACCACGAATGATTGTGTTTTAAAGATAATGGAGGTAAGAACAGAGAGGTTTAGTAACTTGTACCAGGTCACACAGCAGTAAAGTGGAGGAACCTGAGTTAGAAGCCAAGGCCACTGACTCCAGCCTCAGTCATCCTTCCTTCCATGCTTCAGTACCAAACTCTTCCTGCCCCAATCAGCCCCCCTCCCCGCACTCCACTTCCACCTCTGACAAGCCAACTGCCTCTAATGATGGCTGCACGCATTGTTAGTCTGACAACAGAAATGTCAGTACACACGCATTCATTTGCGGGCTGATGGACTCTTGCCTAGCTTGAAAGAGTGCTAGACAGTTGGATGCAAGAAGGGAAACATCTGGAGGAAAGCAATAACCATCTGGATGTTTGAACGTGTACCACACCAGGATGCAAGAATTGTAAGCATCCAGATATCTGGACACTGAACTCTAGGAGGGAAGAACAGCAAACAATTAGCAAACACATTGAACATTGGGAGGAACGTTCTCCAAACACCTGACCACTTCTGGACACCAGGATGCCGCCTTGGTTGCCAGACTGGATGTTTCCATCCGCCCTCTAAGCGTTTGGGCATCAAATAACAGTCTTCCCAGAACAGCATCCTTTTGCATCCTCGTGGAGTGGGTGAAGAGTTTCCCATCAGGGTGAGAAATGCAAAGAAGGTCGCAGGTAGTCCTGGGCCCCTGCGGCTGCCCTCGCCTGGCACTGACCTGGCATGTGGACCATGCGACAGTTGCAGTTCTCCACGATGTAGCGGGTCTCACAGTCAATCCGACAGGCAGTGATGCTGTAAACAGGAAAGAAGTCGAGTCCCATCTCCGAGGACCGGCACTCGCCCCACGGCGGGGGCAGGTATGTGAGCTACAAGACAGGAAGGAGAGGGCAGCAGTCAGCCCCAGAGCTCCAGCCTCGACAGGCCCAGGGGCTCATTCATTCACTTATGCAGTTAACAAACCATTATTGAGCATCTACCGCATGACAACCTCAATTCCATTGACCTCCCAAGCCTTCTACGTCTGGCTCCAATACCAGTTTTCCTATCTTATTTTTTTTATAACCTTCTTATAAATGCTGATCTTCTCAAAGTCTCTGACACGGGCCACATCTTCCCACTTCCACAATTTGTCATCTCCCATCTCTCAGCAGCAGAGAAGTGAGAGAAAAATTTGGGGGCTCTGCCTCTGGGGGCCCCTCCTTTCTAGGATTTTTCTTCCCATTTTTTTTTAGCTTTTCTGGCAACCCCGAACTCTAGCTTGAGACTTTTAAACTCAATGACTGCTGCTTTCTGCTTGAACTCTATCTACAATATTCCCTTAGAACTCGACGTGCCCTCAAAGGAGAGATCAGGTAAATAAATGTGTATTTCATCCAGTGTGATTCCCTTCCTTCAAGGGCTGTATACCCTCCAGTTTCTGCCTGTTTTTAGTCTCTCTCCAATGCCATCAAATAGTACTTTCAAAATATTTTGTCCAGAGTTTATAATTGTTACTTCCAGAAGGGTTAGTCTGATATAAGCTGCTCCACCATTACTGAGAACCAAAAGTCTCTCTATGTATTTTATTTAAGACTCATAATATTCCTTTGAGGGAGCTGTTCCTATTCTCATTTTATTCATGACGAAACTGAGTATCTGAAAGGCTAGTAGTCTGTCCAAGATCACACACAGAGCCAGTGGCCGAGTCAGCATATGGACCTAGGAATTTCTGACTCCAATCTTGCCCTTGTATACTACATTGTCTCTATAGGAAATTGATGAAAGGAGGGAGAAACACTCCAGAGAGGACTTTTCAGAGCTTTTCTCTTCTGTTTTTTTTTCTAACAAACAGCTCCTTTCTTCTTCCTTTCCCATGAAGGTTTGCATTACTCTCTCATCTTTCTTTGGAGCTCATGAGCTGACCAGACTTTTGCACAGATTTCCTGCATGACTTTGGATAAGTCGCCGCTCTCCTCTGGACCTTAGTTTCCCCATCCGTAAAGAGGGAGTATCTGGGGGTAGGTTTGATAGTCTATGATTAGAATGGATTCAGTCCCCTACATTGCTCAATATTGGATCTATAAGCACACAAACTGAGTTTGGGAAGAATTCATAGTGACTTTTGGCAAGGCAGGGGGTCTAAAATGATGTAAAATCCTTTTGGGAGACTGTCATTTCTTTTTCTTCTTCTAAAACAGTTTCCCACTGTGGGTGGACCAAGAATGCAGCTGGTGAAGCTCGGGGGATGCGTTACTGTTTGTTCAGGGTCAGTCACTTCCCTTGTTTTATACAGAGGTTGTGATCCAGATACCATGGCTACCCTGCTGTGGCTGGTTTACCATTTGTCCCATCAGATTTTCTGAAGCCTCACACACCACAGCAGCTGGAAAATCGCAGTGTGTACGGCATCAACTCTTGCTTACCAACGAGTGTCTGAAAGCGGGTTGGAGTATTTGTTTATCCTGGGTAAGCGAAGCCTCAGGGGGACCCTGAAGCACTGTCTTCAATTATCTGAAGGGCTGTCTCAGGGAAGAAGAATTAGATTTGTTTCCTGGCATCCCAAGGGAAAGATAGACACAAGAACAGTTGTCCTAAGGGAAGTGGGGACGATGATCACATTTATTGATGTCGCAGGCACTGTGGTGGGCACAGCACATGCATTCTCTTATTTAATCCTAAAGAAGGATAAATTCTGTCTCAACTTTCTAACCTGCTACTATGATTCAATGATAACATCCCTATCTTGAGGGTGAGGTCCCCATCATGAGGGGACCATACAATTACCTGGCTGGGATGGGAAGAGAGAGATTCAAGTACTGCATGTGCAGTTGGAGATTCTAAAATCTCTTAAAGCCCTTATATCCAATCATAGACCCTACATCTATAATTGTAATTTGAGAACTAGAGACAGTGGAACAAGTCAGACAGAACCTTGAACCTCACTCTTTCATGGGCTAGTTGTGTGACACTGAGTAAGTGACAAAGCCCCCCATCCCCCATCCCCCGCGTTTAGCCTCCTCATCGGATTAAATAAGTGCCCAGCAGCTAGTAGGTACCCACCAAGGCTTAGTTCCTATCCCTTTCCCCTAACAAACGTCTTCATGTTTTTCTACCCTTTCATTCAGTCAACAAATAGTCCAGCTCCACCTCTGCTCTCCTTACAGTCTGGTTTTACAGACTAGCGAAACTCCATCCTTTTTGGCTCAAGTTATTTTGCACTGGGTTTACTATAAGAACTCCTGCCAATGCAGATGTCCAAGTCAAGAGGACACCAGGCCGCTGATGTAGGGGTCTGGAGCTGGGAGAGAGATCTGGGCTGGAGATGTAAATGTGTGTGTTTGTGTGTGGCTTTAGTGGATCTTGAAGCTGCGGGGTGGACGAGTCAGCCCAGGGAGAGAGGAGAGACACCAGGATCGAGTCTTAAAGTGTTCCTGCATTTACTTAACAACTCACCCGTCCTTAGCCTTTTTTTTTTCTCCCTGTGCCGTGGAACTGGTGGGTTTGCACAATTGCTTACATTTATGAGCTGAGCAAAGAACTCAGAACTTCTGTGATGGCATACCCCGGTGCTTGCCTGTCATCGCTCCACTGTCTTGAGGCTTCTCCCCACAGTAGTTTTCATTTTCTAGAGAGAACTTTGTGTTTGCACCCTCCCTGCCTAGGGACGCCCTATGCTGTTCCTCAGCCACTGGCTTTCCCAGCCTCTCCCAGCCCATAGATCCCGAGGTGTGCCAGCAGGTGGCGCTGCAGTTAGCCTAGCTGCTCAAGGCGGGTCTCTGTAGTCAGAGATGCTGGGAGGGAGACTGTCTCATAGGACCTTGCCAAGTTCCCTTGGCCTTTTCCTTGTGTCTGCAGCCCACAGAAGCCTTGGCTGGGCTGCTCCTAAGGGAGAGATGCTGTGACGATGATGAGACCGCCTAGGAATATGTTCATTCTGCTCCTGGAAAGGGTAGAAAAGACCAGAGGAGAGACAAAGGAGGAGGGAGACAAGGAGAGATGCCCACTGAGCTCACCTGGTACCCACCTGGCTCTTTTGTCATGCCCGCCGCTTGGGCTTTTGATTCAGGGGCTGGACACGTTGCTCACCTGGACCAGATCCCTTTAGGCTCTGGGATTCCCCTGCAGGTTCCTTCCCAGGGCGGGGTCGGGGTCTTCGTTCTGGCCTGCTTGGCTTCCTTCTCTTCCTCACTAGCCCACGTGGCCGAGATTCTCTGTCTGGTCCTCTGTCTGCCGGGAGCACCCATGTTAGGAGCACGTGCTCTGTGGTCAGACCCAGCTGGGTTGGAATCCTGGCTCTGCCACTTGCTTAGTGGGGGACCTCCTCTTTCTGCATGAGAAGCACCCTAAGATATTAACTACTTCAGAGGGATACTGTGAGTTTTGAACATAAGGTACGTGTAACCCATCTGTGGCCCTTGGCTGACGTCTTCCGGTCTCTGTTCTGTGTCATATGGATAGGATGTGAAACTCAGCCCCTTGTTCATTTCCACAGAAAGCCCACTCACCCAGGGCATTAGAATATAAGGAAGGTGTCAGAGTTGGAGGAGGGTCTACATCAGAGCAAAGCTCCTTCACCTTGCCTAAGCCCAGCCCCTCTCCATCTTTCTCCTTTCCTTCCTTCTCTCCCTCCTCCTTTCTCTCTCCTTATGTGCTTTGCCACCCTTTGCAGGAGCAGAATCCACTTACTCTTAAGTAGTTGCATCATCCTCTGTCATCTTGGTAACATGGCAACAACCTTTCCCGTGGAGTTTCAAGGAAAGGCACTTCCCTCCCTAGGAGGAATGCTAAAGCCAAATGTTATGTTTTTTTTGTTTTTTTTTTTTTCTGCCTCGTTCTGTAACAAGACGAAACATCTCCAAGAGTGCCTGGTGAATAATAGATGCTGAATGAACCAGAGACGTCGTTGGCCTCTTTTCTCCCCACTAGGGTGCTGTCTCACCGTGTACAGTGACCGGGCAACAGAGCTGGTCGTGCTTTGCATCCGTAACACAGATATTCACTCTGATGACCGGAAACACAGAAGCACGCCCCGATGACCCGTTGTGCACACTTATTTTCTGTTACTCCTGGAGTCTTCCCTCTGGGATATCTGTGTGTGATTGACCGGGAAGCTAGCATGCAGCAGATTTGACCACTTCTTCGTGATTGTGCCCGAAATGAAGCAGAGTGGGTAGCATTGTGAGAGGAGCATTGCTGGGGCTTCCAGGGAGAAGGGCTGAGTGCAAACACCCAGTGAGGTTCCAGTGACTTATGTGGTTCCTTGGGCAGGAATTGTAAACTCTGAGCCTTGTTTAGCTGCTCCATAAAGCAAGGGGTGTGGACCAGAGAGCTGCTAAATGCCTCCAGAATCTTCAAAGTTTTGAGTCTATGTGTCTCACTTAATACAAACCGGGATAAAGTGTGGGCAGAGGGGTGGGCTGCTCTCCGGATGATCGATGGGGTCTGAATATTTGGCTCACAATGTGTTTTCTTCCCTCCGGGTGTTTGGTGAAACTGATCAAGATGAGGCCAGAGTGGCCCTGGATCAGAGTCAGTGGGAAGCTTTCACTCTGGGAAAAACTGCCTTGAGAGTGAAGGAAAAAATCCCTTTTGTGAGCTGTTTTCCAGAGAAGAGAGTCAGCAGGGGTGTTCAGCTCGCTCAGTGAGGCTCCCATGGATGAAGAAGTGCTCAACCAGAGGGAGCTGGCCTCGGGGTGCAGGGAACAGGAGTCGGGGTGCAGTCTGGGCTGTTACCAAAGGCTCAGTGGGGCTTTTGTAAGCCCAGCCAGCCCAGTGGTCCAGCCTAGTTGAACAAGCACTTCATTAACTCCTACGATGTGCCAGGCACCGGTGGGCACTGGGGCTAGAGAGGTGAGTAAAATGGGGGTACCTGCTGTCCAGGGGCTCCTGTTTGCCACAGACCCCTCCTGCCACCACTTTAAGGTGTGTCCCCAGATTCCCAGGGCCTGTTCTCTTCTTCCACCCAAGCCTGCACAGCTGGGGGCAAGTGGGAAGAACATGGTGCCACCACAGACAGGCTGTGTGGCCTTGGCTAAGTAACTACTCTGGGTCTCAGCTTCCTTATCTGCAAAACAGAGCTAATTATCTGTAACTCCCAGGGCGTCCCTGAGGGTTAAATGAGACAATAGGTGGGAAGAGCCTCACGCATCAGCGTTTCCATGTGTTTGTTGAGTCCTAGGTTTGGGAAGTGCTTGTGAAAGTCCTTCATTAAAGGTATCAGTCGGTGGTCGGTTCCACATGCATTTCCTAATTGGCATCCCCCTCTTCAGCTACACTCATATCTCTTCCTGTTCACTGGATCTCAGGCCTCTAGTACAGGGGCTGGCATATAATGGGTGCTTGATACTTATTGAATGAATGAGTGAATGAATGAATGAATTGCACCACCCTGCTTTCTTCCAGCCCCAGTACAGAGGATGAGGGCAGGGGGCTGCCCTCTCCCAGTCCAGCAGGAGCAGAGGGTCCTCCATGTTGGTCTCCACTAGCTCTGCACTGAGGTGGGCTCAGCACCAAATCACATCTGAGTCCTGGATTAGCTGATGGCAGGTTTTCCTGTGTGATCTTGATCATGTCACTCAGCCTCTCTGTGCTTCTCTGTTCCATCTGTAAGGGGCAGGGCCCTAAAGGTACGGTGCTCCGAGAGGCCCCAGGTTCTAGGATCGGTGGCCTCGTGAGGTCTCCCTGCTCTTGGCCATGCCCTGTGATCACCCCCCCTCATTTTCCCACCTTCTACTACAAGTACAAACTTCCCCCTGGCCCACCCAGATGGAGGGGAAATCAGAGCCTGCTTGCTTTCTGAGCCATAATTTTTGGTTTGATGTTTTTATTGCAGCCCACGGAGTGATTTAAGTGTGTTCACAAATGATTATATTGTGCTCCTTTTAAACAATACTAAAATCAAATAAAATACTAAAATCAAATCCACCAATCAGTCGGTAACACAGGCAGAAATGGGGTCTCATGGGAAGCATGTCCTTGCAGGCAGCACAGAAGCAGTGAGGCGCCCGCCCCCCTCCCGCCCCATCCCCGTGGTTTTCGTGAGTGTTCAGTCCCCAAGGTCAAAGCAGGAGAGACGGCACCAGGAAGAAGCAAAAGTCATCGCAAAGAGACTGAGCAATAATAACCCCTCTCGGCTGGAGACCCTGTGGGAGGTGCTTGTAAGGACAGCGTCTCTTTCAACCCACACAATGACCCTGTGTGAGTAAGAACTACTTGCCCTAAAGACTCACTGTAGACTAATTGATGGTATAGACACCGCTGATATTTGCTGAGCCCTTACTCAGCACCTTACTTGGACTGATGCCTCAAATCCTTACCATAGCCTTGTGGGGTTGGTACTTTTATGATCTCCATTGTATATCCTGGGAGACTGAAGCGTTAAAGAGACTGTGGTCATAGACAGTAGGAGGCAGAGCTGGAACTAGAAGCCAGCAATCTACACGTTTATCAATGTGCCGTGCCTTGCCTTGCCTTTTACCGCAGTGGGTGGGGTCCACAGGAAGCAGAGGCAATTCCTGGGTGGGTGGAGGGAGGCTTCAGCAGAGATGTGGGGATGGGAACGTGGGTTCTTCAGAACCCAACATGGGAAATGTTGCACGGAGTCATTGAACAGTGTAGCCCTCACAACAACTTTGCCAGTTAAATATTATCATCCCCATTTTACAGACGAGCAAACTTCAGTAACTTGCCCAACACCACACAGCTAAGACGTGGCAGAGGCAGGAGCCAAAACCAGGTCCGTCTGACTGCAAGGCTCCTGACTGGGGGTCAGGGGACAGCCTCATCTTGGCTGTGCTGTTACCCTGCTGTCCTCTCTGGGGGACATAGCTTTTTCATCTGCAGCATCTGGGTTCAGAATAGATAACTTCCAGGTGCAGTAGAGTATAGGGGGTGGTCTACAAGGCAAACCAGATGACTGCACCCCTCCCCGCATCCTGCACAAATGGCAGCCATCACCAGTGGATCACAGATGTCGTGTTAGAACTTATCTAAACACTGCCGTTTGACTGAAATCAGAACCGAGAGGAGATGTTGTATTTAGGGAAGCTTCATCTGCAGGAACCATCAAACTACACATTGTTAACTATTCGCATAGACTAGATAAGACTTATTATGTACTATATAAAATACAGAACGTGACTTCCCTGCAAGAACGGGAACCACAACCTGCCCTCTTGCGTAGGAGCCTCCCCCAAACGGCATTTGGACCATTTGGACCACAGGAGGATTCACCCAATCAGAATTCAGCAACACCCTGGTCCGGCCCTGGGGTCACACACAGAACTGCTGGTTGTTCTGGTTGGAAACTAAATAGTAGTAGCTGATGCAGCACTTCAGCAAGCAACAAAAATCAGTTTAGAAAGTGAATTACCCATGGTTTGTGACTAATAATGAAATAATGAGATTATATCCATTGTAAAAATGTCTGCAAGTGGGAGAGAATGTGACAAGAGCAAAAAGTGAATTGTTTATTCAAAAAAGCAAGAGTATCTTTTTCAAAGACTATAACTTGCCTCATTCTAACGTGACTTTCACCTTGGGCTTTGCTGGCTCTAGATATGCCTCTGGAGCTCTACAAGAATCCTTCCAGGTTTGGTGTCATGGGGCAGACAGCCCCTGCACTTTTATTTTCATAAAAATATTATGTTTTTCATTATTTTCATCCATCCATCCACCCACCCACCCTCCATTCATCCCTCCATCCATCCATTTATACATCCATTCATTGATCCATCCACCCACGTTCCATTCATCCATCCATCTATCCATCCATCCATCCATCCATCCACCCACCCTCCATCCATCCATCCACCCACCCCCCCATCCATCCATCCATCCATCCATCCACCCACCCTCCATCCATCCATCCACCCACCCCCCCCATCCATCCATCCATCCATCCACCCACCCTCCCACTCATCCACCTTCCAAGTGTGCAATAAATGTTTGTTTAGCACCTCATCTGTTCTAGGAACACTCCTAGGATTTGAGGCTACAAAGATGAATACGGCCTGGTTCCTACGACCTGGGGGCCTACAGTCTAGAAAGAACAGACACGCATGTAACAAAGCAAGTGCTATAATGGGGTAACAATATACGGGAGTTGTGGAGGCACTAAGGAGGGCACGGCCAGACCAACTTGGAGTGGGGGGGGGGATCAGAAAATTCTTTATGGAGGCGGTGGTCACCTTTGAGCTGAGTCTAGAAAGACTGTGTTGTTCATTAGACAGATCTGGAGCGGGAAGAGTGCCCTGGGTCCAGGGAACTGCCCAGGCAAAGGCCCAGAGATAAAGAGAGGCCTGGCCTGGAAGGGGAGCCTCAGGTAGGGCAACAAGGGGGCATGTGGGTGAGTGTCAGGCTGATGTGCCTTGCTCCGTGCCCTGGGAACAGCCCCGGGTGACTGAAAAATTCTCCATCGTTGTTACGGTGACTCCTGCACCTTCAGTGAACATACATCCCTGGTAGGTACCAGCCCCTGCAAAATTCATGCCCTGCCTCCACTCCCCAGTGCAAGGGCTGCCTTGGCAGAAGAGCGTTTTTTAAGTGTGTCCGTGCATGCTGACACACCATTATCGTCGCATCTTCGTCGGGACACAGTTTCTTGGGCAAGTGCTGTCGGCGCCGGCAGTGTGTTCTCAGCAAATTGCCTTAGTGTGTGATTTGTTGGTTGAAGCTGGGGGAGGGCAAGTGTCGCAGGGACGCAGGCGCAGAGGTGGCCTCACCCAGAGGAGGGAGCTCAGAGGCATATGAGCCAGGCCTTTACTCCCAGGCGGACCTGAACTAGGCACTTCCCCTCTCAGAGCCTAGGGTTTCCTTCACTCCTTCCAACCCTGGGCCAGCTGTTGACATAAGTACCCTTTGTCTTTTCCTGTCCTGGGCCCCCCTGCAGGTTCTGCCCTGGACTTCACTGCTGCTGGGGGCTCCTCATGACATAGTACTAGGGGTCCTGACTCCCCCAGCCCTTTTCTGTGACCCATACTCTCAGCTCTGTAAGCTGGAAAGGGGCCATTTGGTATCCAGACTGCATCTCTGCCCTGTATTTTCTTCCCTTCCTCTTCCTCTTCCTCCTTCTCCTCTTTCCCTTTTTTTTTTTTGTTTTAACCCTGGGTGCATTTTCATCTTTCTAAGAAGATCCCTCAGTCCAGCTTCCACCTAGGAGAATCATCAACGGAAGAGTCCAGAGGAGGCCAGTAGGACTGGCCGCGGCTAGGCTGGAGCATCTCAGAGCTGCCGCGTACATCTGGGTGCAGGGCGCACACTGCACAGACGCAGGAGAGTCACACGGACGAAGGTGTGCGTGTCGCCTACAGAGAGAGCGCCGGGTAGCCCCCAGCGGCCTGTCTCCCTCTCCTGCAGCCCTGCCTGGGGCTTCGCTCCGCTGCTCCACCAGCTATCAATCCCCGTCATCCCATTGTTTCCCCTTCAAAGACCTCACTTTACATCGCAATGAAAACATCCTTGTTTGAATGGGCTAGGCGGGGGTCGGGGGTGGGGGGGAGACGGGGGTGCTGGGGAAGTACGTTTGCAGGGGCACAGACTGGCCTTTGTTCACAATCTCTATTGGGATGGGGGCCTTTTACGACCTGGCTTTTTTCCATTGTATATTTGAAAGAGAAGTTGGGTCCAGGTTGAGTGGAGGGCACCTCAATACATTTGCTACAGTTTTGGCTTTTAGCTCCATTCGGAATCCACTTTCCACATATCTGGGTGGGCGTGGAGTTGGTAGGGGGGGGTCTCGGGGTGGCTCTGCCTCAGCTGGGAGTGTGAGTGAGTGGGTGCTGGGTGTGTGTGTGGACTGAACACAAGCTCTGCCCTCTGCAGCCTCCTGGGGCCACCTGCCCATCCTCCTCTCCTCACCCCGCCTCAGCCCTCCACCCTAGAGCAGATCTGAGCTAGCTAGGAGGGTTTGCAGCTGACCCAGCACCACGCCGCAAGCCCTAGCCCTGACTAAGGAAGGACGGGATGCTCGTTGAGTGCCCACACTGACCACGTGTGTGGCTTCGGTTAATCCTCAAGGCGGGGCTGAGGGGCACTTTCACACCTTTACGCCCCACGCTCCATTCGAGGCCTCTGAAAGCCTGGCAAGGGTGTCAGAATGAGCCGCGGCCGCTTTTCCCTCTGGGACTCCACCGCTGCGGCCCTGGACGCCCGCGTTCGGGGACTGGATGAATTTCCTCCTGTGACCCTGCCTGATGAATGCTCCGTGGCAGGGAGGCTCTGTGTGCACAGAGCAGTGGCCGTAAAATTCATCTTTTATTACCCCCTTCCTGGAGCTTTCCGGTGTGGGGGTGGTAGATGTCTACAGGCATAAAACGTGTGGATCCTGGAAGGATGAGATCTGGAATCGAAAGTCTGTGCTCCTGAGCCACTGAACTCTCAGACTGGGGCTGAGTTCTCAGGGCTGATCTTTCTGGCTCAGCTCTGCACCAGCAGGACCCGCACTTAATTGAATCTTACGCAATTTTCCAAAGAGGGCTACCTGCTTTGTGTTTAGGCTGTTTATAACACCACACTGTGTTCCATCATTCCCCAAATAATTAACATTTGTGGAGGGTTCATTATAATTGTGGAATCTCATCTATCACTACCTGTCAGTCCCTTAAACTGTGACTTCCTGGCCACCATCTCTAGAAATGCCACCATCGTCAGCATGCTGGGCCACATTTTTTACACAGTCAGAGTACTTTACAACTTAAAAAAACCCTTTCTTTTCCACTGAATGATTCCAATTTTGTATGGCTGAGTTGGTGGTCCCAGTTATAATTACAGTCTATGGGGTACCTCCACGAAACACTTTGAAGGGGAACTGGGGACACATTGCCCTTTCATAGACATCATCTTAAACGCTTGGACCATTTGGAAGGATTACAATGGAGAGATCAATACACCACCAGCCTCGGGAGTTCAAGGTCATTTGTAAGTGTTATGGGCTGGCTCCTGGCTGGGCCCTGAGAAAGACATTCACCTTCCCAGTGGTGGTGGGGGGGCCTGACAGAGTCAGTCTCCACACGGTACACCACGTGGGCTCCTGGAAAAGATGGCTCGGGGATTACAGAGGCTGGAAGGGGCAGATGATGTACCACGTGATGTCGTGGAAAGACAGTGGCCTTTGGAACGGGGCACTGGATTCTAATTCTCAGCTATTTCTTCATCTCCAAAAAGGGGTACCGGTACCACCCCACAAGTTTGCCTGGAGACTGAAGGAGATGGTCTAGGAGAGTGTTGGCACTGGAGCAGAGCAGGGACTTAGTCAATACTCAGGGCATCACTTCATGGTGAAAAGACTGGGCTCTGGACTCAGGGAGACACAGCTTTGGGTTCTAGCTCTGTCAGTTATTGGCTGAGTTTCCCCAACTGTAGGTTGGGAGTAACAGTACATATCTCGTGAGAATGTCTAGATATCGTTGGTTATGATACACATATTTTTCCACATCCTAATGCCTCTGTAAGCTCTTACCATCAGTGGTAGTGTTTTTCTTTCTTACTGGCACATAAAATAACACTGACCCTTATTACAGCTGTCCTTGTCTTAGATTTGATGAAATATTCTAAATGAGGTCATGCCTGAAAGGGTTCAGCATAGTGTCTCGCACAGAGCTGGAGCTCAATAAATGGCAGCTGTTGTTATGACTTCCTATGCAACCCTGGGCAAGTTTTAAAATATCTTTGAGCCTCAGTTTCCTCATCTGCACGATGGGAATAATTATCTCTACTTCCCAGGGTTTGAGGGAGTATTAAATGAGTTAGCATGGAGACGGAGGCACCCATCGCAGCATTTGGTGTATAAAAGGAGCTCCAGATGTATCCTTCCCCAGGACTGTACCCAGGGGAAACCTCCCCTTTGTGGAATTTTGGCACAGGTTGGGTGGGGAAGGGCCAGGTGCCTGAGCGCTGCAGCCCTGCTGGACAACGTCACCTGCTCACTGCTGCCCCTAGTGGTACCAAAGCTCAGGGCAGGGCTGCTTGAACCAGATGGGAAGGTTACGGAAGAAAACGGTGGCAGGCGACCCTGCTGGGCATGAAGACCTTGACTGAAGACCTGAAGCCCCACCTGGGACAGCGACTAAGATGTCAATAACCCACTAAGACCCCTGTGGGAGTCATCCTTCTACTGAATGTGGCTGCTGGGAAAATTGCCCAGATCACAGATCTAAACTAGAGCCACTCCTGGGGTCCCCACCCGCCTCCCAGCAGAATGCACCTCTGTGCTGCTTGTCTCAAGCAGTGAGAGAGGATAGCCTTTGGCTGGCAACAGGGAATGGCAGCATTCCTTCTCCTGTGTTCCCGAAGGACCACAGTCTGGATTGGGGTGGATCAGACCTAATGACAAATCCTGACTCTGGATGACCATGGGTGCATGACACCCCCTCTACAGTGTCCTTATCTGCAAAGTTCATGTGTGTGTCGGTGTCCATAACTAGAGTCATAGAGTTGGTGCCCCAAACTGTTGTGCTGCCCACCGCACTTCTCTTCTCCCCAACTCAGGTGCTCTGCAAAAAGCATAGGCAGAAACCATAAGCAATATTGACTTCACTACAAAATACTCTGATGTCTTCCCTGCTGCTCTGATAAAGTGGTCTTTGAAGTGAACCTTCCCTTGCAAGTCTGGAACATCACAGATGAACAGGTGTAACCTGTCAGACCACGAAGAAGCCCTGGGCTCTCGCCTTTCAAAGAGGAACAAATATCCCCTGTTCAAGCTCTTTGTCGGGCTCCTTGAGGTTGTTCCATGGCCTCAGCCCTCCTGCTTGGTGGTGTGGACACTGGCGTATGCCGTCATGGTAGAGGGTGGGAGGGTAGGGGCAGGGAGGAAGCTGGACAGACACCCTTTGGTTAAGGCACTTTGCATAGATGAAGTTTGAGGTCGGTACTATTGTTATCCCTCTTATACAGACGAGGAATCTGAGGCGGAGATGTGCAGAAGCTTGCCCAAGATCTCACTGCTGGTAAGTGATGGAGTCCGGATTCAGATTTGGACAGTTTGACGCCGAAGCCTGGCATCACTGTCCTGTGGTCCCCACTCTTAAGGAAGCCCTCGCTGTCTAATGCCAGGTGACGGCCACTGCCACTGGAGAGAAGCCATTCGTTATCAGAGACCCACTGAGAAATTCCTGCATGTCTTGGATGCTCCATGGAAAGTCTGCTCTTTCCCTCTCAACGTGGCACAGCCGTATCATCGCCATTGTAAAGAGGAGAAGACTGAGCTTCACAGAAGCAAAACGATTTGCCTGCGATCATCTAGCAATTCGGAGAAAGTGTTTGGACAAGAACCCAAGGCTTCTGACTCCCAGTCCTGCCCCACAGCGACTGAGACAGCTGCTTCCCACTCCCTCAGCCTGCCCAGCCCTCTCTCCGGGTTACCGCCCGGCCACCAGGGAGAGGCAGGGGACCCCATACACCAAGCCGACCACTGCACTGTCTACAGCCCTGTGGATTCAAGTTTTGTCTTTTCCCAGGAGCTTTTTAAAAAATATGAGTAAAGGGGCTTATCTCTGGGGTCTTCCAGAGAAGCCCACAGGCAGGCACCTTACTTGGGGATCGTGTTGGGAGTAGAAAGAATTATGGGTTTGGAGTCAGATATTCTAAGCCTGAAACTCAACTTCACCACATGCTAGCTTAGTGACCTTGGGCAAACTACTGAATCTCTTTTGAGTATCAGTTACGTCTTGTGAAATAGGAATATTAGTCTTTGTCCTGGAGAGTTTTTATGACATAATATATGAACCGAATCCAGCGCATTGTTTATATGACACATAGCAGGTGCTCAAGATAGCCAAGATCTTGGCCTTTGTCATTGGCAAAAAGAGTCCAGAAAATTCTGTTTGCCTTAAGAACATCCGGTCTATAGAATTCACCCAGCCTTGAGTCAGGGCAGGGCTTATTTTAATGATTCAAGGACATTTGATTTTCACAAAGGGCTTAGCCAGGGTCCTTTAAATGGCAGCAACATGTGCACGTTGCCATGCCTGTTTACAATTCATTAGCCACTTGACGGTGACTTTAGTGGAGAGAGAGAAAGTGCACAGCCCGTGTTATGGAAAGCCAGTGCTAGGAACAATTACCTGCTAGAAATCAAATAGAACTGGAGAAAAAAAATAGGTCTGCAGCAGTAACCCAAAGAAAAGATTTCATTTATAAATATCCGTCTCACCCTGTTTCCCAGGAACCCATCCTTCAGTTGTTTAAAGCAAGATATAAATGCAGAGTCCGGCACCCCCCCCCCCAAACGTTTCCCCCTAACCTTTAAAAGCCCAGTGACAGGTGATTGGAACAAGCCTTCACAATATAAGAGGCCACGGTTGTAACTGTTAATTCTTCTGGCTGTAATTTATCTCGCTATCCCTTTTGGTAGCTAAACAGCTCCGATCACGGGCTGCCCAATCGGCTTATAAGTCTTCTTGATGAATCACTCTCATTCTCCCCGTCCTTTCTCTGGGCTGCGGTAATTCTTGACAACTGCCTTAGAGCCTCTGTCTCCTGCGGGTGCGGAAGGGAAGAGCCATCTATTAGGAGGAACACATGGAGAACAGAAAGCTCTTGGCATTGGGAAGTTGGCAGGTGAAAAGCTGAGCCCTCATTTCAAGACAGAGAGGCCAGGGCACAGAATGCAGGACACAATCTATCTCAGTGACCTCCAGGGTATGAGGCAGCCCTGTCTGTTTGGGGTCTTTGGATCAGGGATGGCTGGGCAAATCCTGTCCACTGAGCTCCAGTGGGTGTCCAGAGCATCTTCATTAAGAAAATGCCACGTGCTAGCTAAACTGTGAAGCCGCTGCACAGGTAAACTAGGGCAGCGTGGTGGAGACCAGTGTTGGGGTTCTCATCTTCCTCTCAGGTTGGTGGCTTTTCCCAGCCACCTGTGCCTCCAGGTGGTGTGTATGACTAGTTCTCCTAGGCTGAGGTGGTTAAGAGTAGATGTGCTCTCTCCTTCCCCAGCTGATGGTGGAAGAGAGATGAGTCTGAAAGCCTAAAGGAGGACAGAGATGGGAGAAAGCTGGATCCCTGCATGACTTCATGGAGCAGAGCTCCACTGCCAATTGCACTGGACCACAACATGAGGGAGAAATATACTTTCATTGTGTCAAACCACTCAGATTTAAGGGTTGACTATTATAGCAGTTAGCCTCTCCTGTCTACTACGGCACTACTTTATTTAACAGAACACGAGTGCTCAAACTGAAGGTTCATTATGAGTTAGCCCGGTGGTTTCTGCTAACCAGACAGTGTATTGTAACTCACCTCTGCTAGCTGTTGTGTGGACACTCAGCTCACAACTTGAAGAACACTGGGTACAAGATTCTTAATTTTTAGACCCAATAAATTGACCCCTCCTCCTTCTCCCTTCTCCTCCACTGGATGGGTGAGCAATTCTGATTCAATCTCCCCAAGTCCCTGCAAGTGTCCCCTCTTCTGGACAAGTTGAGACTGTCCTCAGCTCCCTCCTGGACCATCGCAATAGTCTCCTAACTGCCCCCCCTGCTTCTCATGCACCCCCTCCAATCTGACCCCCATCTGGTCTTCCTAAAATGCAGACTCAGTCATGTCACCACCTTCCCCGATAAAATCCAAGCTCCTTTTCTTCAGAAGACCTTCCATGATCTGCCTTCCTGTTTCTCCTCTCATCTTCCCCCAAACGATCAGGCTCCCATAGCCTCTCTACCTTTGCTCTTCTCTCTCCCTGCCTGGATGGCTCTTCCTGCTTCTCAGCCTGCAACCAGCTACCTGGCTTTCAAGGCTCGGTTTACGTCCCTCAGCCAAGAAGCCTCCTCCACCCATTCCTTCTTGCCTTTGGACCCTGGTGTCCAGGTTTGTGTTTTATGCTGGCACCACATTCTTTTTTTGTTTTGAAAGTGCTTAGAATAAAACATGATACACAATTGAATCACAAGATTGTTAAGGAAACTACATATTTAATGAATATAGGTAAGTGTGTGTTCATTTTTAAAGCTAGTATAACACAATGTTAAAATAAAAATATTTTACTTGGACTTCCCTGGTGGCTCAGTGGTTGGGAATCCACCTGCCAATGCAGGGGACACGGGTTCAAGCCCTGGTCCGGGAGGATCCCACATGCCGCGGAGCGGCTAGGCCCGTGCGCCACAACTACTGAGCCCACGTGCTGCAACTACTGAAGCCTGCGTGCTGCAATTACTGAAGCCCAAGTGCCTAGAGCCTGTGCTTGGCAGCGGGAGAGGCCACTGCAATGAGAAGCCTGCGCACCACAACGAAGAGTAGCCCCCGCTTGCCACAACTAGCGAAAGCCCGCGCACAGCAACAAAGACCCAACGCAGCCAAAAATAAATAAATAAAATAAATAAATTAAAAAAAAATTTTTTTTACTTTAGTTTTTGCTGAGGACCCAGAAAATAGATTCCATAATGAAGCATGAGACCATCATGTAGAAGTTGCAAAAGGAGGTTGTGCAAAACCATTTGTTTCCAACCCTCTCATTCACATCAAGAGGAGAAGTAGAGGATTAGAAGAGTTAGCTAGAGTCTTTGGGGTGCTGGTGTATGTGGAGTACATCCGCTCCCCTCCCCAAGGAAGGAGAATGAATGGGATTCTCCCTCGTCAACTAAAGAGAGTAGACGATGAGGAAACTATCAAGGGGCTTAATATTTGTCACCTGCAGTTGCTGTACATGGTGGGCAGATATTAGAATGAGTTTGAGAAATCTGAGGATGAGTAATTCCCTGACAAGTTTACCTGCTGAGGGAAGTACGGGTGCTTTTACATGGGTATCTGCCTGTAACCTCAAGATTGTCCTGACCAGATATGGCCTCAAGGGGGAGATAGCCTGGTGGGCTTGCAGTCATCTTGCCCAGGATTGCCATCCAGAGGGACAAGGAGACCCCAACAGTGAGAGAAAGTTTATGTGGCAGTGGAACACTGAGAACCAGGGAGAAAAAGAAAGCAAGCGGGAGAGGCGAGGCTATTACCTGGGCAAGGGAATTTCAGGTAAAAACTCCCATTAGGCAGAGAGGTCATGCAAAGCAGTCTCCAAAGAACCCAAGAAAGTATTCCATGAGGGAAAGTTTTAAATATCTCCCTGATAAAGAGCACATTCCGTCTCTGAAGAGTATCAGTCAGATAAAAGAGCATCTCATTTCCTTTCTTCCTCCTCTCTCCCATTCCCCTGTAGGGATCAAACACTGTGACTGGCAAGGCTAAGAAGAAGGGGTAGAGATATCAGTCAGGGAAAGAGGGGAAAGCACCCTTCTCTCCCACTGCAGTTGCCTACCCTACAGCTGGCACCAGCTGGGAAAGGGGGAGTATCTAGTATTTTGAATGCAGCACAGTCATCGGCTGACATGCCCGCTTCCTACTAGCCCTCAAGCTTTTTGGGCCGAAGGTGGGAGACCAATTTCTCTTCCCCCCGGGCGGGCACAAAGCTGGAGCCCAACTGACTTGACTCTCGCTCGAGGCAGCCAAGCCAGTTACCAAGGCAACCTTCCCTCCCTGGGCCTCAGTTTCTCCGTAAGTAAAATTGGGAGGTTGCTTGGCAAGGACAAGTCCTTCATGGTCTCTCTGGGCTTTCTCAGCTCCGCATTCCAGGATTCTACCGTCCTACCACTAACACAGCACAGTCATGCAAGGGAAGTCAATACTCAGAGTTTTTCCTGAGCTGTGTCTGTGCAAGCCACAATTCTGCAGAAGACTGTCCTTGTGGGTGCCTGTGGCTTTCAGCTTTGCCTGATGCCGGAGAGAATTTATCATTACAGAAAAGCTTATGGTGCAGGTTTAGCAAGTGTGGCGTCTCAGGCATTCCGGAGCTTCATTTATCAAGTAGACACGGCTTCGTTATTTAGACTTCAGTCACTTAGCTCATAAACTATCCCTCAGATATAAAAACTGGGGTAAGATGTCCCCTTGTATTGATCCCGATGAGGAATGGGCGTGACCAATGATGACTTGGCATGGGAAAAAGGCCATTTGCAGGCTTGCAACTTGTCCTGACTTCAGGGAGAGCTTGGGGTAGGAGGAAGGGATTCTCAGCACACTTCATGCCACGCCATGGACAGGCTCAGGGAGCTCTGCCATCACGGCCACGTGGCCTGGGGCAAGCTCTCTCCCCTCCACCCAGCCCATGTTAGCACCTGGGTCAGGGCTCTCCCAGCTGCATTTCCCAGGGGAGTGGTGTCCTGGGGTGGGGTCGGGATGGTCCATTCCTCTCCCAGCCCTCGAGGAATACAGGAGAGTCAGCTGAGTCCAGAGGAGTTACATTCCTAGGTTTAACAAGCTGAAAACAGAATTCAGTGGATACTTAGGAAGCTGGCAGCCTCTCCCTGCCAAGTGCCTGGCTGTGGGCATGTGGGATTTAGCCCCTGATGCCCGCACACGGAGGCATTCCCTGGGCATTCCCCACTCAGTCCCAGCCACTCTACTTACTCTGACTCCAGGGCAGCTCCTCACCTATTAATTAGGTCAGTTAACACGTGTTTCTCTCCTGCCCCAGGACTATTCATCGCCCAAGAGTCACTCTGGTTTCCCAAGGTCCTCTAGGGTCAGCCAGTCATCTGAGAACTTCCTGTGCCCCTGTCTGCTTCGAATCCCTGTATTATGGCTGAGTTTGCTAATTTGTGTCTCAAGTCCTGCCCTCCTCCAGGAAGCTCTGCTGGCCCGTCCTTCCACTCTCTCTTTTCTTGACTCCAGTAGCACTTCCCATTGGATCATTGGGTGCTCAGTGCACGCAGCCTGTGCCACCATTTATCTTTCTATGATATGACATCTTTCTATCTGTCCCAAAGGCCTCAGGGTCTTTGGGAACAGAGCCTGCCTGCTGGTTCTTTTGACCCAACTTCACCTAGTTCAGGACATCCTGAAGGCTCTCATTAAGTATCATCTGTTGCATGACAACATAACAGAAGTCCTCAGGTTAAAGTCCAAATCCTTAACCTGGCCTGACAGGCCCTGCTTGATCCAGCCCCACCTGCCTCCTACTTCCTGATCCAGGCTTTGTGTGCTACAACATAAATCGCTCGTGAGCTGCTTCTTGCCTCTGTGCCTTTTATTAGGCTGCTCGTGATGCTTGGAATGCTTTTCTTTCCACATTTCATCCAGATAATGCTTACTGATCCCTGAATACCACTTCAGACAGCAACTCTTCTAGGCGGCCATCCCTTACCCCCAAAGTTTGAGTGAGACCCCTTCCCCTGGACTCCCATAGCACCCTGTGCTTCTCCTCTCCTACACCTACCACAACGCGTTATAAACAGTGGCTCACACGTTGGTTGGCCTCCTCCACCAGACTGTGTGCTCCCCATGGATGGGGCCAGGTGTAAGCACTTGTGGGTCCCCAAGGTGTGCAGATGCTCGATAAATATTTGTCAGATTAATGGATGGATGGATGGATAGTGGTGGACCCTGGGGAGAGTTGCAGGGCTGGAAGTAAGAAGGACACAGGACAATGGGAAATACAGATATAAAGTTGAGATCCAGGGGCAGAGATGAGCAGCTAGGACCAGGCTGGGTGTCAGAAATCTAATGGGGTGATGGGTTCTCTGGGTGAGGGGCAGGATGGTGCCAAAAGTGAGGCTCAGGAAGGAGAGGGGGTGCTGGGCGGTGCTGGTGCTGGTACCCAGCCCCAGATCTGCCATTGAAGTGCTGCCCGTATCCACCTGCCCCACCTCTGGCTCTTAAAGGAAGAGTATGTGCCTGTAGCCATCCTCCCAGGGTTTCCCTCCCTATTTCAGACTTCAAAACAAGCCGCTCTTCACACTGTATGCAAGCGCGAAATGCAACGGAGCTCCACAGAGGTTCTTATTTATAGTAAGGCTCTGGATGAGTGTTCCCAGCAAACAGATTTAGGTGCCTGTGTGTTTCTGATGGAGGAGTGTGAACTACTATAGTGCTCTTCAAACTTTCATGTGCTTGGAACCACGAGGGAATCTTGGTAAAAATGCAGGTTCTGATACAACAGAACCTGGGGTGGGGTGGGGCCCGAGACACTGCACTTCTGACCAGCTGGTGTTTCTGATGCGTTGATACCGTTGACGCTGTTCCTGGTCCGTGGATAACACTGAAGGGCAAAGAACTAGTAGAAGCTGGTGCCTCTCCACAGGGCTTGATGCATATACTGCTTGGTAGTAAAGATGATCTGGACAGAAGGTCAAAGAGTCATGGAATTTTTAGAATGTTTGAATTGGGAGGAACCAGAGATATGACCATATTTCACCAGTGCTAAGATGCTATCCTTTGTAAGACGCACCATTACTTGGAACACCTCTAAGAAAAAAAGGATCCTGCCAATTAGTGGTAAGAGGCCATTGATTGTAAGGTCCATCTCTATTTCAGAGATGTTAAATGCGTGGCTTAGAATTGATGGAATAGGATATTTGATTTAACTCCCACCTTCTCCATTTTACAGAGGAAAATATGAGGTGCAGAGAGAAGGGACTTGTCTGAGGCTGCTCGGCTGCCAAGAGGCTTAAGTGCTGCACTTTCATTTCCGTGAGGCCTGAGAAGGTGCTTGGAAAGCATCATCAGGCCCAGGGCGAAGGACAGAGGTGTCCCCGCCCTCAGTGGATGACCAGGGGGATCCTCCAAGATTCCCAGCTCATCCTTCACCCCAGGCTGCATCCCGTGGAGAGGAATCTCTTCCTGTCCCTTGACAGTATATTTCTGCTAAGAAACCTCAAGCCCAGGGCTTTTGTCTAATTTTATATTCAGAGCATCCTTTTCTTTCTATTCAGGAAATTCTGAATTTATACTGAATCCCAGATGGCACACTTGAGCCTTTCTGCCCTTGGCTTCTCTTCACAGCAATCAGAAGAAAAGCAGCCACTCCATCTTTTCTCTGTCTTGTCCCCTCCATGATAAATGATGGAATTAATTGAACAGCAGAACTGGATCACCTAGGCCAGTGGTTCTCAGCCCACACTCTGCATCAGAATCATGTACCTGTATAAACTACAGGTACCCCGGGGCTTACCCCAGAGATTAGGATTCAGTTGTTCTGGCATGAGGCCCAAATACCAGGATTTTACAAAAACTCCCTAGAGGATCCTAGTCCTGTAGTTAGGTTGTGTACCATTAAACTAGTCCAACCTATTTGAGAGATGGGAAAACTGAGGTCCAGAAAGGCCAAGCGTTTGCTTGGAGTCATGCAGTTGACTGCAGAGGCGGGGCTAGACTCCAGTTTGCTGGATTATCCCTGGATGTCCTCATTCAAAGCTCTAACTGGCCTACACCACTGAATGAACCTTTACTGTAGGCGGTAGACCCCATAGGCACACAGCTGTGTGTGTGTGTGTGTGTGTGTGTGTGCATGCGCCTGTGTGTGTGTGAGACAGAGAGAGAGAGCGATTCACTCCGTGTTGGAAAATCCAGGCAGAAATTAACAGTAGAGCTTGGAAGGGAGTTGAAGTAAAAAGGACCTCAAGTTAAAAATAAACATGCTTGATGCTGTTTGCCTAGTAATTACTTCTGACAGTTCAGCCCCTTCCCAGCTCCCCAGATGGGTTTCAGACTATTTTGGGGACACGACACTTCACCAGGCTCACAGGCCTTATTTCCCAGCCCTCGAGCCATGTTAGGGGCTCTCTGTGGACTTTTTCCAGGTTCTCTATGTCCCTATATCAGAGGGCCTGATATCTCCACTGTCTTGTGTGGGATGTTTAGTGCTGGGTGGCCTGGGTTGCTCTATAACGTTTACTGGCCAATGAATGACTCATCAGGAATCGATGTAGTTCCCATCAGGGATTGCCCTCAGGAAGAAATTAATGGGCAGAATCAGCTATTAAATTATCTGGGAATGAAATACCCCATTGAGCTGGTGTCTGCAAGTATGTGAGCTGCTGTCATCGAAAGATGCTGAATGTGTTTTCAGCCCTTCCTCAGCTGCCCAGGATTTCCTTCTGAAGCCAGAGAGCTTCTTCCAAAGCTGCTGACCATTTGCTGAGAGGCCCAGGTGACTCTGTCCTTGGTTCTCTCTGGATTTTGAACTTACCTGGTCACTTACCTCCCCAATGTCAACAGGCCCGCTATGAATGCATGTGCTTGTGTGTGTGTGTGTGTGTGTGTGTGTGTGTGTGTAAGCAGGTGGGCAGTGGAAGCACGACCAGCAGGGGCTAAACTAGGGCCACCAGCTGCACGAGTCAGCGCTCTGGGCATTGAGTGGCAAGTGGTCCTACCTACCACTCAGGAGTTTTACAACTTTGTGTGCATCTGCATTACTGGGAGGCTTGTTTACAAAGGCAGATTCTTGGGTCCCACCTTCAGAGAGTCTGACGTAGCAGGTGTGGTGTTGGGCCTAGGAATGGGCATTTAACCCACTTCCTCCCTGCTTCTGATGCACACTGAGACTGAAGAACAGCTAGCTTAGGAAAACTTCATACTTAATATCAAGGAGATGGGGGGGCCACCACCTCTCTGGACCCCGATATCTCAACTGTAAATCAAGGGGAAGGGCTAGATGACCTTTAGTGCCTTTCCAGCCCTATGCACCTGTGGTTTCCCGCCCCGCCCAGGGAGATGGACGTGAACATGGTAGCTGGAAGCCAAGATGGCAGAGGCATGAAAGTTTAAATGCTGCCCAACTTGTGTTCTTGGCAGGGCTGGCTTTGGTGTAAGGACTACCTGCCAAACCCTGGAGTCTTTGGAGGTTTTGCAGGGTGGAGGGACCAAACACCTTTCTGGAAGAACCCTCCAGGGAGTGGAAGGAAACTCCTTTTCAAGCCTGAGCCCAGTGGTGCTTGGTTGGACTGAATGATGGCCCTGGTCTGTGGTCTTGCCTCCAGGACTGACTCAGGGCTGGGGGTCCTGGGAAGGGGCTGTAGCTGAGGTCCTCAGTGGTTAAGCCAGCCCAGCTGTACAGATGTGGGTCAGCTCAGCTCCCAGTGGGTCATCTGAATCAGCATAGTGTTGTCTGACATTGGAGCTGAGGGCACGGGGCAGAGGTACCTGCCCACTTTTAGAACAGAGAAGTTGTGCCTCGCTTTACACAATCTGAGTTTTCCAGCAAAAGTAAAGCATACCTCACTCTTATAAACTGATAGAAGCCTATTTCAAAGAAACCACATAAAGTTTCCTGGTATATTAAAACATTTTGAGAAACTCTGCTGGGATGCCTTCTGTAGGGTCCTGAAGATTCTTACATTATGAATCATAATTAATAGGAAATTATTTTTTGACCAACAAATCATATCAGTGGTTGAAATTTTACAAAGGATTTTCATATACATGAGCTTATTTTTCCTCCTAATAACCCCTGGGAGGTAGGCCAGGCAGGCCTATAAACGGAGGCACAGAAAGGCCGGCAGACACAGAGCTGTCCAGTGACAGACCTAATGTTAGAACCTGGGCCTTCTTTCTCGAAGCACAGAGGTACGGCAGATGGGAAGAGGCAGGAAGACTTGTTTGATAAGAGTAGACTTCCATGTGCTATTTTTTTTTTTTTTTTTTTTTTTTAGTAAGTGCACTTGTGCTTTCAGAGTGATTGAAAATATCTTTCCTTCACTAATCCACATGCAGTATTTATATGTTTTTTTCCTTCCTAAGAACACAGCTTTTTGCTATCGCTTCTCTTTGACACAGCTCAGTCCTTGATAAAGCTTTATAGTTGGCATGCCCTGTTTTTTCTTGTCTGTGGTTGCCAGCTGTCCAGTAACCATCTATCTTTCTTTGGTTCTCTACTCTCCTTTTTTTTTTGTAACGTGAAAATCTTTGAGAAAATACACTCGGCACTCTATTTTTCAAGAGCCTTACAAATGCTCATTTCCCTTGACCCAGAAATCTCACCCTTCTAGAAACTAGCCTAAGGAAAGAATTAAAATTAGCCCGAGAAGATCATCTAAAAACTCTGTCCACAAAGATATCAGGCAGAGTATTATTTACAATAGCAAAAACAGAGAAAGCAATTCCAGTTCAACAATAGAGGAATGATAAGTAAAGTATGGTACGTCAATTTGATAGAAATATTACACAGCCATTCAAATGATGGCGCAAATGTAAAAACAAGGAGAAAATGCTTTCAACAGACTGTTAAGTGAGGATACACACCTGCTTATACCATCTGATTATAGCTTAAAAAAACCTACCACCAAAAAAACCCAGACCTATGAAATCTATATGCAGAAAAAGAGATCTGAAAAAATATTCCAAGGTATTAAACTCAGGATGTCTTTTGGTGGTTAAACTTTGATGCTTTCTATTTTTCTGTCTTTTCCAAATCTACAATGATGCATGTGTATAACTGCTGAAATGGAAAGATGGTAAATCCTTTGCACGGTAAGGGTGTGGACTTAGAGAAAAGTTGGACTTGAACCAGAGCCCTGTCACTTACAGGGTCTGTGGGTAAGTCCTCTCCATATCAGTTTCCTCAGATGGAAAACGAGGACACGTCACACTGAGCGGAGAGGGTTGTTTGGCGGTTAAATTAATTTGCTAAAATTAATGGCACATATTATGGGTCTATAGCTATTGAAAATGATTGAATGAATTCTTTCTTCCTCAAATGATACCTGGAGGAGGATGGGGGGGCAACTACTGTCCTCCCCTTCCAGGTATGACCAGATATTTATTCATCCATCCAATGTACATTTACGAAGTATCTACCATGCGCAAGAAATTGCAGTCAGGGAATGGTTTTTGTGTCATTAACATCAGCCTCATGTGACGTAATAAGCTGAGGAGAGAGAACGGAAATTGCAGAAAAATCGAGTTATGTGCTTGAAAGAATAAAAGTGGAGTAAAATGAGAAAAAATGATACATCAGATTGTAAGATCGTTTATTCCATTTAACCTTCACAACAGCCCTTTGAAATTGAAATGCTTTTCATTCCACTTTTACAAACGAAGCCTGAGAGATTAAGACCCCTGTTTAAGATGCCACAGCCGGTGAGGGCAGAGCAGGGAGCCTGTCTCAGAACAGTGGGTCACTAAAGCACACACCAAGTCACCTCCCACCCTGCAGATGAAGGGCTCTCTGTCACCAGGTCCTTCTCCACCATGCAGGACCCTTGGGACATCTTTCGAATCAGAATTTCCTTTGGGGCCATCTGAACCCACTTCCTGCTGGTCCCTATGGTGGGAGCTGCAAGAATGACATCCAGGTGGCGCCTGCGGGAAGAATGGCTGTCTCTGATAACGTGCCCTTAGCAATTCTCACCCGGCTTGCTGGTGCGAGACCCTGGACCCCCTGAGTGGCTTAATATTTATTCAGAAGACATTTCGTAGGGCTTTGGGGGCACACAGCCTGATGCTGGGCTTGGGCTTGAGGATGAAGGATGTCCTCGTGGGTCACTTGAAGAGACCAGACACAAATATTGAAGATTTTAGACTAAAGCTCAGTGCCATTGAACCAGGATCAGAAAAAGGGAAACTTCGCAGGGTTCTCTTTTTCTATCAAATCCAACCCCTTCATGTTAGAGGTGAACAACTTACGATTCAGAGAAAGTGACTTGCCCGAGGTCACACAGCAATGTTAACCAGCTTTTAGTTCAGGATGAAGTAAATCAGGACAGGCTTTTGGAGGTGGTGAGTTGTCTGTTCATGTGGAAACCGTGACTTAGAGCGCTGATGCTCAATTATTCATTCAGCAAACATTTGCTGGGTGCTTCTTGGGCACCAGGGATGTAAAGATGAGGGATAAGGAAGGTGCCCTCAAGGCGCCCCCAGGATAGTTGGGGGGACAGGGATGCAAGGGGATGGGAGAGTACAGAGTGGTTAAGTGCTCCCTTGGCAACAGGTGGGAGCCCAGGGACTTGGGGAAGTAGATCTGGGGTTGTAAAATGATGGCTGAGTCCCCAAGTGGACCCGGAGGAAGGGAATGACAGGGAGTGGGAACAGCATGGGCAAAAGCCCAGAATCTTCAGTGAGCAAACACATCTCTTTGGGGGACCGACAAGCCATTTACGAGGCTAAAATATAGAGTTCTGGGGTGTAAATGATGGGGCAAGGACTAGAAGATGGGTCACCAGCTGTCAAGGAAGGATTAGAATGTAGGAGTCAAGAGAACTTGTGTGTGTGAATAGCCCTAATGCACAGCAGAGAGCGTCAAGAGCCACAGACAAAGCTGATCTAGAGGAAAAGACCTCACCTCCAGCTGTGGGCATCTGAGGTGGTTTCCTGGAGGAGATGGCATTTGAGGTGAGCAGGAAAAGAAGTGTTGGATTTGTACATGAAGAGCTAGAAGAGATGGAATTCTGAGAAGTAGAAACAGAGCAGACAAAAGTTCAGAGTCAGGAACCTGCAGTGAGCGGTCTTATTTGACTGAGCATCTCATGAAGTATGAACCGGGATGACAGGGGGCCTTGAACTTTGGCTCCACGAAACCATACTTTACTCTTTAGACAGCAGGGAGCCACGGAGGGTGCCTGAGTGAGGGTGGGGTGGGCTCAGGGATGGCTGTGAAGTCTGATTTTTGGAATGCCTCCATTGTCTCAAATATGCAGGATCTCCCACTAGGGTAGGGAGAGGCAGAAACACAGAGAAGTGTAAAAGAAGGGAAGTGAACCCTCAGAGTTAATGGTTAGCGAAGCAGAGGATGGCAGTGGGCCAGGGTAAGGCCAGTTACACCTTCAAAGCCAATTCCAGCCCGGGCTGTTGCGAATCACAGTTTTTTTTTTTTTTCCCCTGCACTGTGTGGCATGTGGGATCTTAGTTCCCTGACCAGGGATCGAACCTGCGCCCGCTGCATTGGAAGTGTGGTGTCTTAACACCACTGGAAGGCCCGGGAAGTCCTGGAAATCACATTTTAATGCTTCATCCAGAGGCTTTTTCTGAGAACCTGGTAACCTCTCCCAAAGCGAGGGGAGGATTAATTAGGTGCATTTGCAGCCTGGGGTGCCTGTGAAAGACCCTGCCTCTGACTGGTGGGGCCAGCACAGAGAGAAGGTCAAGCAGAGACCCTTGCCTACTCAGACAACCTAGAGATCATAAGGGCAGAGTCAAGCCTGGTAAGTCAGATCCCTCTGTGGGCAGCTGTGGCTTCTGGGTGATTGGACTGGGGGGAGGGGAACGTGACCAAGGGGATGCAGGCCTATGGTGACCAACTGTTCCAGTTTTAGCAACAAAAGTCCCATGTCCCCTGAGACCCCTCAGTTCTGGGCAAACCAGGATGGTTGGTAACCCTAGATGTAGCCCCTAAGAGGCTTCAGAAACTGATTGTAAATTTAAGCCATTGCAGCCCCGCCCCAAGTTCTAAATTGTTGAATTTATTGGCATAAAGTTTTAATTATTTTCTCTTATTACCCTTTTTTTTCTGGCTATAGAATCTGTACTGATGTCACTTCTCTCCTTCCTAATATTGATAACTTGTGTTTTTTCTCTTTTTTTCCCTGATAATTCTGGCTAGAGGTTTATCAATTTTATTAATCTCCTCCAAAAAAAAAAAAAAAAAACCTCTTCTGGCTTCATTGTTTTTCTGTTTTTATATTTCACTGATTTCTATTCTGATCTTAATTATCTCCTTTGGTGTGCTTACTTTTGATTTAATTTGCTCTTCTTTTTCTAGTTTCTTAATGTGGAAGCTGAGGTCACTGATTTGAGACTTTTCTTCTTTTTCTAATATGCGTGTTTACTTCTATAAATTTCCCTTTTTAGCACTGCTCTAGTGGCACCAACAAATGTTTGTACGATAGACTTTCATTTTTATTCAATTCAAAATACTTTCTCATTTCCCTTTTGATTTCATCTTCTGCTCATGGGTTATTTAGAACTGTGTTATTTAGCTCCTAAATATTTGGGAATTTTCCAGGTATCTTTCTGTTATTGATTTCTAATTTAATTCCATTATAATCAGAGAACATACTTTATTTGACTTGAATCTTTTTTAACTTTTTTGAAATTTGTTTTATGGCCTGGAATATTGTCTATCTTGGCAAATTTTCTGTGTGTACTTGAAAAGAATGTGTATTTTGCCACTGCTGCAGGGAGTGCTGTATAAATGTCCATGAGGTCAACTTGGTTGATAGTGCTGTTCAAATATACTATATACTTGCTGGTTTTCTGTCTACTTGCCCTATCAATTATTGAGAGAGGAGTTTTGAAATCCTCAATTATAATTGTGGATGTGTCCATTTTTCTTTGCAGCTCTATCTGTTTTTGCTTTATGTATTTTTGAAGCTTTGTTATTAGGTGCATAAATGTTATGTCTTCTTGATGAATTGACCCTTTCATCATTAAGAAATGATCTTCTTTATCCCTGGTGATATCACTGGCTCTGAAATCTACTTTATCTGATATTAGTATAGCCATTCCAACTTTTGATTATGCAAGCATGGTATATACGTTTCCATCCCTTTAAAAAAAAACTATTTGCATTTTTATGTTTAAAATACAGGTTTTTGCTTTTTTTGGTAACTAGAATATAGTTGGGAGTTGATTTTTTATTCAGTTTGACAATCTACATTTTAATTGTGGTGCTTAAACCATTTTTTTTTCTTTTTTAAAAAAATATTTATTTATTTATTTATTTGGCTGCACCGGGTCTTAGTTGCAGCATGCAGGATTTTTAGTTGTGGCATGCGGGATCTCTAGTTGTGGCATGTGGGATCTAGTTCCCTGACCAGGGATCAAACCCGGGACCCCTGCATTGGGAGCATGGAGTCTTAGCCACTGGACCACCAGGGAAGCCCTAAACCATTTTCATTTAATGTGACTATTGATGTGTTAGATTTGTCTATTCTCTTGCTATATGTGTTCTGTTTGTTCTCTGTTCCCCCTCCCCTCATTTCTGCCTTCTATTAGGCTAGATGAGTATTTTTGTGATTTATTTATACCTTTTGTTGGATTATTGGCTATAACCTTGTTTTGAAATTTTAGCGGTTGCTGTAGGGTTTATAGTGTACATCTTTAACTTATCACTGTTTACCTTCCTGTAATATTCTAACACTTCATGTACTGCATAAAAATCTTTTAATAGTACTCTTCCATTTCCCCTCCCTTGGCTTTTATGCTATTGTTGGCATTCTTTTTATTTATACATATGTTATAAACATCAAAATACATTGTTATTATTTAAGCAGTTAGTTATCTTTTAAACACATTGAAATAAGAAAATTTCTTATATATTTATCAATGTAGTTATCATTTCTGCTCATTTCTGTTCATTCCTTTTATGTGAATCCATATTTTCATTTGGCATGATTTTCCTTTTGCCTAAAGAACTTTCTTTAATATCTCTTGTAATTCAGATCTGCTGGTGATGAACCTGCTGGATCTTCAGCTTTTATATGTCTGAAAAAGCCTTTATTTTTGGAAGATATTTTCACTGGGTATATGATTCTAGATTGACAGTATTTCTTCTTTCAGTGCTTGAAAGATATTGCTTCACTGTCTTCTTGCATTGATTTTGATGAGAAATATATGGTCATCCTTTTCTTTCTTTCTCTGTATGTTAATGAATTATTTTTCTCTGGATGCTTTAAAGATTTTTCTCTTATCACTGATTGTGAGCAATTTTGGTGTAGTTTTCTTCATGTTTCTTGAGATTGGGGTTTGTTGAGCTTTGAAAATCTGTGGATTTATAGTTTTCATAAAATTTGGAAAGGATCTGGCCATCATCTCCCAAAATATTTTTTTCTGCCTTCCCCCTTTCTTAAAAAACTCCAAATAAACATATGTTAGGCCACTTGACGTTGTCCCATGGCTCACTGATACTTTTTTTTTTAAACATCTTTATTGGAGTATAATTGCTTTACAATGGTGTGTTAGTTTTTGCTTTATAACAAAGTGAATCAGATATACATATACATATATACCCATATCTCCTCCCTCTTGTGTCTCCCTCCCACCCTCCCTATCCCACCCCTCAAGGTGGTCACAAAGCACCGAGCTGATCTCCCTGTGCTATGTGGCTGCTTCCCACTAGCTATCTATTTTACATTTGGTAGTATATATAAGTCCATGCCACTCTCTCACTTTGTCCCAGCTTACCCTTCCCCCTCCCCGTGTCCTCAAGTCCATTCTCTACGTCTGAGTCTTTATTCCTGTCCTGCCCCTAGGTTCTTCAGAGCCATTTTTTTTTTCTTTCAGATTCCATATATATGTGTTCGCATACGGTATTTGTTTTTCTCTTTCTGACTTACTTCACTCTGTATGACAGTCTCTAAGTCCATCCACCTCACTACAAATAAATCAATTTTGTTTCTTTTTATGGCTGAGTAATATTCCATTGTATATATGTGCCACATCTTCTTTATCCATTCATCTGTCGATGGACACTTAGGTTGCTTCCATGTCCTGGCTATTGTAAATAGAGCTGCAATGAACACTGTGGTACATGCCTCTTTTTGAATTATGGTTTTCTCAGGGTATATGCCCAGTAGTGGGATTGCTGGGTCATATGGTAGTTCTATTTTTAGTTTTTTAAGGAACCTCCATACTGTTCTCTATAGTGGCTGTACCAATTTACATTCCCACCAACAGTGCAAGAGGGTTCCCTTTTCTTTACACCCTCTCCAGCATTTATTATTTGTAGATTTTTTGACAATGGCTATTCTGACTGGTGTGAGGTGACACTTCATTGTGGTTTTGATTTGCATTTCTCTAATGATCAGTGATGTTGAGCATTCTTTCATGTGTTTGTTGGCAATCTGTATATCTTCTTTGGAGAAATGTCTATTTAGGTCTTCGGCCCATTTTGGGATTGGATTGTTTGTTTTTTTGATATTGAGCTGCATGAGCTGCTTGTAAATTTTGGAGATTAATCCTTTGTCAGTTGCTTCATTTGCAAATATTTTCTCCCATTCTGAGAGTTGTCTTTTCGTCTTGTTTATGGTTTCCTTTGCTGTGAAAAAGCTTTTAAGTTTCATTAGGTCCCATTTGTTTATTTTTGTTTTTATTTCCATTTCTCTAGGAGGTGGGTCAAAAAGGATCTTGCTGTGATTTATGTCACAGAGTGTTCTGCCTATGTTTTCCTCTAAGAGTTTTATAGCGTCTGGCCTTACATTTATGTCTTTAATCCATTTTGAGTTTATTTTTGTGTATGGTGTTAGGGAGTGTTCTAATTTCATTCTTTTACATGTAGCTGTCCAGTTTTCCCAGCAGCACTTATTGAAGAGGCTGTCTTTTCTCCATTGTATATTCTTGCCTCCTCTATAAAAAAATAAGGTGACCATAAGTGCGTGGGTTTATCTCTGGGCTTTCTATCCTGTTCCATTGATCTATATTTCTGTATTTATGCCAGTACCATACTGTTTTGATTACTGTAGCTTTGTAGTATAGTCTGAAGTCCGGGAGCCTGATTCCTCCAGCTCCGTTTTTCTTTCTCAATATCGCTTTGGCTATTCGGGGTCTTTTGTGTTTCCAAACAAATTGTGAAATTTTTTGTTCTAGTTCTGTGAAAAATGCCATTGGTAGTTTGATAGGGATTGTAATGAATCTGTAGATTGCTTTGGGTAGTAGAGTCATTTTCACAATGTTGATTCTTCCAATCCAAGAACATGGTATATCTCTCCATCTGTTGGTATCATCTTTAATTTCTTTCATCAGTGTCTTATAGTTTTCTGCATACAGGTCTTTTGTCTCCTTAGGTAGGTTTATTCCTAGGTATTTTTATTCTTTTTGTTGCAGTGGTAAATGGGAGTGTTTCCTTAATTTCTCTTTCAGATTTTTCATCGTTAGTGTATAGGAATACAAGAGATTTCTTTGCATTAATTTTGTCTCCTGCTACTTTACCAAATTCATTGATTAGCTCTAGTAGTTTTCTGGTATCATCTTTAGGATTCTCTATGTATAGTATATAGTATCATGTCATCTGCAAACAGTGACAGCTTTACTTCTTCTTTTCCGATTTGGATTCCTTTTATTTCTTTTTCTTCTCTGATTGCTGCAGCTAAAACTTCCAAAACTATGTTGAATAATAGTGGTGCGAGCGGGCAACCTTGTCTTGTTCCTGATCTTAGTGGAAATGGTTTCAGTTTTTCACTATTGAGAACAATGTTTGCTGTGGGTTTGTCATATATGGCCTTTATTATGTTGAGGTAAGTTCCTTCTATGCCTATTTTCTGGAGGGTTTTTATCATAAATGGGTGTTGAATTTTGTCAAAAGCTTTTTCTGCATCTATTGAGATGATCATATGGTTTTTCTCCTTCAATTTGTTAATATGGTTTATCACATTGATTGATTTGTGTATATTGAAGAATCCTTGCATTCCTGGGATAAATCCCACTTGATCATGGTGTATGATCCTTTTAATGTGCTGTTGGATTCTGTTTGCTAGTATTTTGTTGAGGATTTTTGCATCTATGTTCATCAGTGATATTGGCCTGTAGTTTTCTTTCTTTGTGACATCTTTGTCTGGTTTTGATATCAGGGTGATGGTGGCCTCGTAGAATGAGTTTGGGAGTGTTCCTCCCTCTGCTGTATTTTGGAAGAGTTTGAGAAGGATAGGTGTTTTAGCTCTTCTCTAAATGTTTGATAGAATTCGCCTGTGAAGCCATCTGGTCCTGGGCTTTTGTTTGTTGGAAGATTTTTAATCACAGTCTCAATTTTTCACTGATACTCTTAATTTCAAAAAGTCTTTGTTTTCTCTGTATTTCATTACTCTTTCTTTAACTAATCTTTTCCTCAAGTAATATAATATTACTTGAAATAACTTGCTGTTAATCCCTTCCAGCGTATCTTCCATCTCAGACATTGTAGTTTTTCTCTCTAGAAGCTCAATTTGGGTCTTTAAAAAATATGTTCCATGTCCACACGTTGAACATATGGGGTTTAGTTATAACTGTTTTAATGACCTTGTTGGCTATTTGTCCCATGTGTTAGTTCTGGGTTGGTTTCAATGGATTGATCATTCTCCTCATTATAGGTCATATTTTCTTGCTTCTTTGTATGTCTGGTAATATTTGATTGGATGCCAGACATTGTGAATTTTACCATGTTGGGTGTCAGGTATTTTTGTATTCCTATACATTTTCTGGAGATTTGTTCTGAGACACATTTAAGTCATTTGGAAATAGTTTGACCTTTTTGGGTTTTGCTTTAGGATTTGTTAGGTGGAAGGAGAGCAGCTTTTAGTCTAGGGCTAATTATTCCCCACTACTGAGGCAAGACCCTTGTGGATACATTTCCCCATGTCCCAGGAATTATGAGGGTTTCCAGGTTGGCTGGGAGGAATAGGCACTATCCCCAGCTCTGTGTGAGTGCCGGGCACTGCTCCTTCTAGCCCTCTTGGGTCATTCTTTCCCTGGCCTTGGGTAGTTTTCTCACATGCATACCCCAATCGGGAGCCTGAATTCTGAAGGGGGACCCTTCTATAGATCTTCAGTGTTCTCTCTCTGTGCCTTCCTCTCCTCTTTAATACTCTGTCTTGTGAACTCTAGCTGCCTTGGTCTTCCTGGACACTCAGCAAAATGTCCTCAACTCAGGGCATCCCTGGAGCTCTGCCTGGGTCCCCCTGCAGGCACTGTGGCCTGGAAACTCTCTAAGGATGCAAGCTAGGGCTGTCATAGTGCTCAACATTTTTGTTTCCCATCTCTCTGGGATCACTGTTCTTTGTTGCCTAATATTCATAACACTTGAAAAAGTGTTTTTTTGGGGGGGTCAGTTGTTTTAGGTGAGAGGATAAACCCACTCTATTACTATGTCTTGGTTGGATGCCAGCATCAGAGTCTCTGCTGCCACCACCAGTCTAAGCCATCTCAACACCAGGCTCATTTTAATACCAGGACTTAAATGCTTTGCCCCAGTAAAGAGCGGATTTGAATCAGGTGTGCCCGACTCTGTGTCATCACCTCTCCATGCAGAAAAGAGTGATGGAGCTCCTTTACAATTGAAGTACTTGCATAGTTATTACCAAATCTGATTCTTTCAAGAGCCAAGTGAGATCAATAGGCATTATTAGTCCATCTGACAGGTAGAGAGTCTGAGGCCCAATGAGTATAGTGACCTGCCCATGGCTGCCTAGAGAATGAATGGCAGAGTCAGGATTATAACCGGGGCCTCTGTCTTCCACTCTGGGGCTGTCTTTGTTGCTTCCTCTCTCCCTGCAAGGCAGCAGGGAGGGAGCTCAGCCTTCATTCCTGCTCTGCATCTGCATCTCCCCACTGGGAAGAAGACGAGTAATCCATCCTGCTGCTAGAAAACACACGGGAAAGCAGTGCACAATGAATGTAGTCTCAGGTGGGCCCCTTGTGCTGCCTAAATGCATAGCATGGACAGTACAATCCTGTGTTTTCTGACCGTTGCCATGGTGTGTGGACAAAATGGGAATGTGTTTCCTTGGAAAATTTCAACAGTGATTCATCCTCATTTCTACTAGGACCAATTGAAGAAATGGGTAATCCTGGGGGAATAGCCATAATATTAGCGATGCTTGCTACCCATCAGGAAGTGGGTTGCTGTCATTAAGTGGCTTCTTAAAAGCTTGTAAAATAAAGCAACATCAATCACATTTGAAGAGAAGCTGGCATCAGAAAGAGATATGGAGCTCTGAAACGGATTCTTCTTAATCGAGGGTCTCAGTTCCTTAGTTACCGGGAATTCTGCCTACACGAGTGGTCAGAAGGCCTGGCTCCTTTGGTGGCCTGTGAGCTCAGAGCAGGGTGTGGGGGGAAAGAGTGCAAGCTTTGGAAGCCGAAAGGTCTGGGTTTGGCATCTTAGTAGTGATATGCACTCTCCACTACTCTTTCCACTATTAAGCCTCAGTTTCTCCATCTGTAAGATGGGCACAGGGAAGCCCATTGCAAGGTGGTTGTGATGAGGCAGCCTGGATAAAGTGCCTGGTGCACAGTGCTCACTCACTTCCACCATCACACCCGTGGTCCTGAGAGTCTAAGGACGAAAAATGATGGTGTCCATTAGGGCATCTCCACTCTATGAACTGTGATGGAATGCTACCACTGACGTTAAAGAGATCTCACGACAGGAGAAGATGCTCATGGGAAGTGATGTTGAGGACAAAAGGAGAGAAGAAAATCCAAGTCCAACAAACAAATTGGACTAGAGATGATTGTCGGAACTTGCCCAACCAAAGTCCTCCTCAGAGGGCCCAGCCACCATGAGCTTGGGGCAAGCAGAGGTTATGAGGAGGTAAAACCATGTGTAAATGTGTCAGTTGGGTTAGGAAGTCTGCCAGTAGGGAGACAGAGAAGACTGAGAGATGTGAGGACGTCACATGTGGCCTATGAAAGGAGAGAGAGAGAAAGAGTGACAGGGAGGGAGGGGGGAGGGGGGGAGGAGGAGACAAAGCAAGAGACACGCACAGATGGAGTAAGAAGAGAGAGCGGGTCCTTTGTTCTGGGTTTCAGATGCCACAGGCTGCGCCGTCTTTTCTCTCTATACGCCCTCCTGCAGGCTTCAGGAACCATGGCCCTTTCTTTGCGTTATCCTCTGAAGGCCATCTGTTCCTTGTAACCCGAAGAGCCCTAACTAAGGCAGAAACAAACAACAAAGCACACGGAGACCAAACGGCAAGGAAAGATACCAAAAGCATAACCATTCCTTCCTCTAAGTGGGGATTCTATGGGTTATTTTTTCCTATTTTTTTGGTTTCCCCCCAAATCTTCTACGTTGAGCATGTATTAAGATCTCACTGGCCCACAGGACCCATAGCAGCTGCTGTTGTCTCTTTTTTGTGTCTATTTGTTGGCCATGTTCCTCTCTCCATCCTTTTTGGAGGCACTGTGCCTCTGTCTGAGTGGCCCCTTCCCCTTTCCCCAGGCCTTCTAGTAATTTCCATTTCCTGAGCTGACCTTCCTTCCCCTACACCTGGGGCTTCTCACAATACCTGCCTAGGAGGAGGCCTTGTTCCCTGTCTGGGTTCCTCCAAGCATGTCCTGTTCTGGACAAAATAAAAGCAGAGCACGCCAGGGTAACTGAAGGCGGTATTTCTAAATTGTTCGAGTTCTAGGCTTTGGGGTCCAGCTGATCCCGATTCCAGGTTGTACTACTTCCTGGCTGTGTGTCCTTGGCAATTTTCTTAACTTCTCTGTGCTCCAGTTTGATTTTCTGTAAAATGGTTTCCAATCATTTCTACCTTATTAGATTTGAGAAACACGCCCGAGATAATGGGTAGGATGCATTTAGAAAGGTTCTGGAATCAGTTCTGATCCCTTGAAAGCGGTTCTGGACTCAGTGTTTTCCACAGAGTGATGTCTCCCATGCTGTCGTATCTCCTCTGAGAAGCGGAGAGGCCCTGCCTGTGTTCTTCCTCACTGAGGTGCTAAACGTGGCTAAGCTCAGCTACCTCTCCTATATCTGCCATCACCAAGCACCAGAGTGTCCCCATCATCCTTTACCCTTTGGGTCATAGAAGCAGCTGTGCCAGCAGTGGGTCTGGGGTTTAACTTCAAGAGCACCCTGACCACCCCAGGTGAAGCACCGCCTGCCCTGGCTGGGTCTGTTCCTCCTGCTGGTTCCTTCCAGACCTTTTCTTGGAGGTCTGGGGGGCTGAGTTCAGTTCAGTTCAATACACATTGACTGAGGCCTTATCATGTACTGAGCACTGGGGCAGGTGTGGGGACATGCACAGGAGTGTCTCAGTCCCAGAGACAGATGCGTGAAGGGAAAGACCTGGAAGTATGGTACCTGTTGCCTTTATGGTGGGGCAGGGAGATGATGTCAAGCTCATAGCAGGGATGAAAACTGAGAGTGGGGACATCCCTCGGATGCACTGTTGAGGCAGGGAAGAGGAGAGCACAATCTTAGGAGCTACGGAATTAACAAGGCTAGCTATCAGTCTAATCCAACCTAATCAACCCAATCCAATCTAATTCAATCTCATCCAACCCATTGGACTAATTCAACCCATTCCATGTGGATGGGGGACCAGCATGGTGCCAGGTATCGTGCTCTTCAATCTTTGGGAAATGGGGACTCTGGCCCCAGGCCTGGGGGTAGGGTGGGGACACTTTTTGTTGTAAACTTCAAAACCAGACAAAAATCTTTACAAATTTTCTTTGCTAGAAGGGAAACTTCAGAGCTGCAGGCCTTTCCCTATGGCCTCTGCGTGTGCCGGGACCAGAAGCAGGGTCCGGTGGAGGCTGTCTGCTGGGGAAGGAACTGCAGGACCAGCCTGGAGGGGAGACTGTCCCTGGCTGCAGGGAGTAGCACCCCATCCCCGGTACGTGAGCCAGTCTGTTATAAATTTATTTATTTTATTTATTTATTTTTGGCTGCGTTGGGTCTTCGTTGCTGCGCGCGGGCTTTCTCTAGTTGCGGTGAGCGGGGGGTTACTCTTCGTTGCGGTGTGCGGGTTTCTCATTGCGGTGGCTTCTCTCGTTGCGGAGCACGGGCTCTAGGCACGCGGCCTTCAGTAGTTGTGGCACACGGGCTCAGTAGTTGTGGCTCGCGGGCTCTAGAGCACAGGCTCAGTAGTTGTGGCGCACGAGCTTAGTTGCTCCGAGGCATGTGGGGTCTTCCCGGAGCAGGGATCGAACCCGTGTCCCCTGCATTGGCAGGCGGATTCTTAACCACTGCACCACCAGGGAAGTCCCAGCCAGTCTGTTAGATGCCGGGTCCAAACCAGAAAACATACTTGTAAATAGCTGCATTACGCACGTCTTTAAAAGTTGCACAATTAATACATGAATACACAAGTGCATTCTCATTATAAATATTCCTGGGATCCAGAAAAAGTGGAAAATCTTGCACACTCAGTTCTGTTCTTTTCCTCTGAGCAGCTGTCAGTATTTTTTAAATTCTCCAGAATTCTTCTGTGTGCTACCGTGCGTGCATACATGTGCCTTTATAAATATATAGTTTAGTTTAGTGTGGTGGTATTTTTAATACAAATGAGACCACACTGTATGTGTTGTTCTGACTCTTTTTTTTCACTTATCAATATGTCTTGGAAAATTTCCCCAAGGGATCTCCGGATCTTTCCTACCCATTTTAACTGTTGCAGGGGGTTGGGGGAAACACATATGCATTTGCCCTCCTTAATTTAATCATCATTTCATTGATGAACTAAATTGTTTCTAAATTTTTACTCTCACAAAAATTGAGAGCTGCAGAAAAGACCTTCATCCATGCTTCTTGGGGTACATGTGTAAGTATTTCTTTATGGCAGATTCCAAGAAGGAAAATTGCTCTCCTTTGAAGAGGAGGTGTGCTTTTTTATTTGAATGGATGCTGTTAAGTCCCCACCCACATCTCTAGCCCAGAAGGCCCTACCAGTTTACACTCCACTCAACAGCTGTCTTGTCTGCCCTCTCCAGAGATGGGTGTCGTCTTTTCTGGGGCCCTGCTCCCCTTCTGCTTGTTCCTTTCACAGTCTTCTTGGCTCTCCTAGAGACCTTGGCCAAATGCTATCTTCCCGTCCTTTGTCACCTAATTGTGTCAAAGGACTGGGTGTCCTGTGTTAAAACATAAAACATAGGACTTTCCTGGCGGTTCCCTGGTTAAGACTCCGTGCTTCCATTGCAGGGGGGATGGGTTCGACCCCTGGTCAGGGAACTAAGATCTCACATGCTGCATGGCATGGCCAAAAAAAAAAAATAAAATAAAAAGCAGATAAATAGAGGAGTGATGACTCTCATTTAGGAATGATTTTTTTGTTCCATGATAGGATGTGCTACAGGGTTTGAATCAATTCATGAACCAATATTGATTCACTCTGCAATTAATTAATTAATTGATTGATTGATTGATTTACAGCGTTAGGGTCTGTGCTAGTTGCTCAGAGTCCTTGCCTTCAGACAGCGTACTCTCATTGATGGAGGAAGACAAGCAAATAACTTGGGTTATTCAGGTAACTTTGTATTAACAGCCAGATGGCTGTTGTTAAAATGTTTTAGATGCCAAAAGGAGATAGATCTCAGTAGGTGAGAAACTGGAGATATTTTAGGGCTAGAGCTAACAGATTAGCACTAAGATTTACTTGCCCACAGCGAATGACTACAGGGGCTGTTCAGTCCATTTGTAACAACATAAACAAACGTTTGGACTTCGCCATCCCTGGAGGGCAACAGTTGTTTTCAGGAGAAAGGAGGAGGGGAGAAATAGGAAAGAGATGTCTTTTCCAGGCCCCCTTTCCCCTGCCCGCAATCTGACCATCAGCAGGACTGTTCACATTCATTCATTCATACATTCATTCTGGTTGATATTTCTAAAAGATTTGTTTGTGACTATCTAGCCTTCCCAGTTGGCCACAAAAAGCTTTCAGCCTGCATAAGGAGGTGTCCTCTACAGGTTTTTTTTTTTTTTTTTTTTTTGCCCTATATATAAAAACAACAGGCATCGGAAACCGAGGCCACCCTGTTCAGAGTTCAGATGGTGCCCATGAATCAAAAGAGAACGTGGTACTGGGTAGCATGACCCAACCAAAGAATGTTCTGATTTATTAACTTGTCTCCTGAGTAAGAAAAAGGAGGTGAGTCAACAGACAGTAGGTGTCCTTTCCTCTGCTGTGTCTGAGGAGGAAACAAGCCACTGAGAGACAAGCAACTGGCTTCTGATGTCAGAGCTAGTGCAGAGAGGATCCAGGAGAAACTAGTTCTGCCCTGATGGATGCTGGTGAGAGTGGGTACCACAAAGTTCTGGACTTTGGACCCAGACTGGAGCTGCCATGTCAGTTAGTACCAGTTTTGGTTCATCCCTTTTTTCCCCCCACACACTCAGTAAAAAGACTTTTTTTTTTTTTCAGTTCTTAGTGTTAAAGACTCTAAGATTACATCATCTTAGATGTAAGATGTAAAGACTCTCGGTTACATCATCTCTGAAGGCTAAGCATAGCGGAAATGGATTGTAAGTTATTGAAGTTATCCCTCAGAGATCATTCTACAACATTCCGTCCAACCATCTTTCCATTTAAGAATTATAAGACCTATATTTTCCCTTAAGAAGTTTACAGTATACTGGGGGCTTATTACACAGACACGTATAGCTCTTAATCTGTGATTGACTGTCTGCCTCTCCTGCTAGACTGTAAGCTCTGAGAAGAACCAGGTCAGTCCTGTCCATTACTGTATCCCTCATGCCTAACACAGTGCCTGGCACACAGCTAATGCTCAATAAATGAATGAGTCAGCAGGAAATGATCAAGGAATGGGGCTGGTAGGCAGCGGGGCTGCTGGAGAGTAGTGGGGTTTAGTCACTGGAAAAAGTGATGGCCAGAGCCAGGATGTGGAATTTGGACTTTATGTTCTAGGTTGGGAAAGACATTAATGGGTCTTAAGCAAGAGAGTGAGATGATAAAGTAGGCTCTTTCTCTTTCATACATTCATTGAGTCATTCATTCCATTCAATATAATTATCAAGCATCTTCTATATGCAAGGCACTATACAAAATGCTGAAATACAAAGAACAGAAATAAGATGGAGTCATATCCTCAGAGAGCCCACAATCTGGTAGGGAGACAGATAGGTAAACAGATGATTATCATGTGTAAATTTTATGCCAGAGATTCACACAGGATACTCCAGGGTGGCCTTCTGGATGAGGGAACATTAGAGCTGAATCTCGAAGGACTCATACAAATTAGGTGAAGAAAGGGTGGGAAGGGTGTTGCTGGCAGGGAGAGAGAGGAGAGAGCATGTGATGCTTGGGAATAACTGCACACAGTTTAGCAGAGCTGGTGCTTTGCGTGGGAGGCCGGGGGAGTCGAGGAAGATGCTGCTGAAAGGTAGGCAGCAACCAGAACAGAAAGGGCTGTGAAGAGGGTCCTGGACTTTATCCTCGAAGAAATGAGCGAGGGAGATGCTCAGATTCTTGTTGATGCAGACAATGGATTGGAGAGGGACAAGGTGGGCAGCAGGGAGACCAGCCAGGCAGCTGTTGTTCTTACCCAGGAGAGAGACCATGAAGGACTGAATTAAAGTAGCGTCTGGGGTGGGCGATAGTGATAGCTAGCGTTTATCGAGCACTTGCTGGATGCCAGAACTGTTCTGCGCATACACGTCAACTCAGCCTTCTAGCCACCCTCTGGGATAGAAACCATCATTATTCCCATTTTACAGATGAGGAAATGAGGCACAGGGTCACCATCTAGGGAGTGCGTATTTGTACTCAGGCCATTTACAGGGTTGGGGGACCATGGCTGGGGGAGCAGTTTTGGGGTGGAGGTGTGGGGCAGGGGAAGAGGATGAGTTCAGTTTAGACTTTTGATTTGAGAAGCCCACGGGACTCCGAGGGGAGGCATTCGGCAGTACGTGGAGTCCTGGGTTGGGGGTCAGGAAAGAGATCTGGGCTGGGGGTAGTGCTTTGAAAGTCATGGTAAAGGGTGAGCTCATTCAAGGAAATTGCAGAATGGGACAAGCCAAAACCAGCATCCTGGGACGCCCATCATCTCAGGGGTGAACAGAGAAGGAATTGCTTATGAAGATGACTCAGGAGGAGCAGGCAGAGAGCTGGGAAGAAAACCAGACCAGAGTGGGGAGAAGAGGGTCTCAGGGAGGGCGTGGCCAACAGTCCACATGCTGCTGGGAAACCAGGTGGGATGAAGTGAGGAGTGTCCTTACCGACAAAGATTGGGTTTGGCCACAAAGATTTCATGGGCCACCTTGATGACAAAGAGTTTCCGTGGGATGCTAGAGGTGGGCCGGGAAGTGAAAGGGAGGTGAGGAAGTAGAGAGAAGCAAGTCTAGACAACTCTTTGGAGACTCTTTTAGGGAGGGAAGGAGGAGGAGAGGCTGCAAGGCAGAGAGTAGGCAAAATAGAGTGATTTTACCTCTTTCTAAGACTTAAGGATTTTTTTTTTAAACATCTTTATTGGAGTATAATTGCTTTACAATGGTGTGTTAGTTTCTGTTTTATAACAAAGTGAATCAGCTATACATATACATATATCCCCATACCTTAAGCATGTTTTATTTACTTTGAGATTTCCCCCAACAGAGCTGAGCACATTTGCTCATCCTAGCCAAGCAACACTTCTTTTAAGGACCCTTTTCCTTCCTCCTCTATGCACTGTCATCACCTCCACCTTGACAAAAACAAACTCTCATTGTGCAGGAAAAACAGGTGAAAACCTGACTCTTGGCAAAACCATCTGGGGATCTGAAGATATTTCTCCCTTCGAGGAGGAGTGGCAACAAGTGAGGAAGTAGCTAAGCTAGTAGATGCTTAATTGATTCTTATTATCATCTATGTATGGGAAACACTATTCCCTGTTGAGCATGGAGGGATAGCCACACAGCAGGCTATCCTGCCTTCTGGTGCCTCCCCGGTGCTTTCTGGAGCAGAACTGGATGTTATCATGTTTGTGCGGCTCCAGCTTTGACAGTTTGGAAGTTGCTGAAGGCAGGTGGAACAAATTCTCTCCCCTGCCTTGAAAAACACAACTGGGCAAGCCTCCATTTTTAACGGGGCCCGTGAAGCATATTAAGGACCATGGATCTGGCTGTCAGATTGACAAATGAGTCTTCTCTTTTGAAAGGCACTTAGGAAGTTGTATTTGGAAGCTTGAGAGGAGCTGTGAAAAGCATTTGGGGGCACCCCACCCAACATCTGGGCCTTTTTAATTTGGGGGTAGAGGCGGGGATACTGTTTCTCATTGTGAGCCATGGTGGGATTCCCTCCAAATGTTGGAGACGCGGCCAACCTACGCTGACGGTAAAGGCTTAGGCTTCTGTAGGAGCCGACTGTGCCCACACGGACTGCCAGTGACCTAACTGGGGCCGGCGGGACCCAAACATTTGTGTTTGCGTTGTGTATCTACAGCCCCAAAGAGGGTAGCAAGCAGCTGCTTGATGCAGGGTGTGCTGTGACCGTGGGCATCCTCGTAGTACTCTGGATACAGCCCAAGTGAGGAACCAACACACAGTCCAGGTTGAGGAATTGGAACCCTTCTCATTCCCAATGGCTCCAGACTGGTAGTAGAAGGGCTTCCTGGTGAGAACAGGGTATATCTGGGCAGTGATTAGCAACTCTGGTTCCCCAAGGCATTTCCGAGATCCTCGAATATAAACGCAGGGCCACGTTTCCCCGAAAACTTTCTGAACAATGAGGCTGGTGGCCAACTGACTGCCCAGGGTCTGCAGATTCATTCTCAGTCCCACCAAGAAGTATGGGCAGGGCGGTTGAATAAAGATTTGATGGACACATTGGATAAACATTTAGAAAACAAGACTCACCGCCAGGCTCTTTGAGGAGGAAGTGGGAGATGATGAAAATTTCCTTATATCAAATCATGGCTGGAAGTCCCAGCAGGATTAGCCATCGCCTTCAGTTAGGGGCAAAGAGTCCGACTGGTGATGTCAACGTTGAAGATGCTGTGCTCTTACTACATGAATGTCCCGGATTTTCTCTTTCACATATATTCGCTCACTCATTTAATTCTCCCCATGGTCCAGAGTTCGGTGAGGACCTTCCCATCTGTTCCATCCACACTCGTGCACACAGATGGCTTCCGGATCTCTGCCTCCAGCCCTGACCCCTTTCACGAGCTTTTGCTTTGATTAGGCTCTCTAAGTGCGCAGCCAGAAATGATACAGACACCATCATCCATCAGAGGCTGGTTCCACAGCCTCAGGGAGAAGGAGGGCCCCCAGGGCAGATTTTAATGGGAGTTTTGGCAGGTGGGGGAAGGGGGGGAGGCAGGGAGAGCCCTGGAGTGCAGCATCTGAGCGCTCTTTGGGCCCAGAGTGCAGATTTGAGTATTAGTGTATAATTCATTCTTTCAATCCTGCACATTTACTGAGCTCATATCTAAGCAAGGCACGGGGGATAGAGAATCCGAGAGACACCATCCTTGGTCTCAGGGAGCTCCCAGCCTAAGTGAGCCAAGGGCTGATGGAGGCTAAGGAAGACAGTTCGTAAGAGGCAGGCGTAGGGGCAGGGATGCACAAGGGGAGGTAAATTCTGCAAGGAGAGTTTTATATCTCTTAGGAGTGGGATAAAACTGCCGAGAAACCTGCTTGATTCTGTGAGCGCTCCAAAGCGGGACCAGGTCTCCCTCATCTTCATCTTCCCGGCAAAGTAGGTGCTCAGTGAATGTTTGCTGAAGGAATAAATGAATGTATAAGGTGTTATATGGAGCGACTAGCTGCTCCTTGGGGGGTGGCAGGACAGGACGGGGAAGGTCTTCTTAGAGACTGTGATCTTTGAGCAGTAGCTAGAAATAGGACTAGGCCTTTGCCAGGTAGGTAAGACCGGGAAGGGATGCTGGGCATAAGGAACAGTGGGGGCAAATGCACAGAGGCAGGCATCAGAGAGCATGGTGCATTTGGTGGCTGGTTCTCCGACACTGGGATGCAGGGGACACGCTAGTCAACCATGGGCAGTTGATGAGGCTGGAGAGGTGGGCAGGGGCCAGGCTGAACAGGACCTCGGACGCCATTCTAAGGGGTGGGGCTTTTGCAAATTACAGGAAGCCCAGGAATTTAAGGGTTTTAAGTAGGGCAGCCATGTGGCCGCCATGTGTGTGGCCTGGGGAAGGGGCACGACCAAGGAGCACGGGCAGAGCCTCTCTTCTAAAGTTTTAGGTTGGCTACATACCCCAACCCCTGCTTCTCACTAGTAGGAACCCAGGTTCTGCCTCTCAGACCAGGGCAGGGGGGTTTATCTCACATGTCCTTGCCACCATGGACCTTAACAGCACCCCACGCCAGCTGGCATGAAGGAGGGAGCCTGCAGGTGGCAGAGTAGGTGCAAAACTGCTATCGCCCAAACTTCCACGTGGTTCCTGTGTGCTTGAGTGACCCCCAGGCTGAGAACGCTGGAGGCCCTTCGAGGTCACCTAACCCAGCCCTTCCATTCTATGGATGGGAACACTGAGGCCCAGGGACGGAGGCAACCTGTCCAAGTTCTCATGGCGCAGTCAGGACTAGAATCCAGGCCTGTGGGCTCCCTGTCTGGTTTTCTCTCCCCAGATAGATCTGTGCTCAAAGCTGAGTCCTGCAGTTCCCTTAGCTCGGTGACCTGAAGCAAGTGACTTGGTTGTGCAGTTTTGTCATCTGGAACGTGGCATAACAATATCTCCCTTTTGGGGTTGTTGTGGGGAATAAATGAAATAATGCAGGTCAAGTGTCTCTGCAGCTTAATGCCTGGCGGGGAGTGTGCGCTCAGGTAGAAGGAACTGCTCTCTCCCTCTGGGTTCTGTTTCTGCTCCCAGCGTGTTATCCCACTGCCTGTCTCTGGTGGTGGGGGTCCTGGGATGGTGCAGGGGCTCCTACAGCAGCTGAGCCAGGGGGGCACTTCTCAGATTGTCCAAGGAAGGCAGGGGCATACCTTGGCTTATTTGGGTTTAGGGCAAATACAGATGTAAAAAAGCAATCTTTCGTCTGGGTCACAGCCCAATGGTGTGTTCTTTTGGATGACAAAGTAAAGTGAAAAATATTGAGAGAAGTGTGTGTGTAATTTTGCACAGGTGGGATGACTTTACCAGGCAAAAGGACTTTCCTGTTTACAAAGGGATTCACGGCAGGAGTCCCGTAAGTTACCAGTTCCATTCAGGGCTTTCACTCAGGAGTCAATTTCCCTAGCATGATTCACACCAAGTTTCTAGGAAAGGGCCTTCTGCCCGCCAAATAGTCTTGTCATCTTTCAAGATTCCCTTGAGCTTTGAGCTGAAGCAGCAGAATCTTGGAATGGGAACAGTGTAGCCGCTATAGGTTGTAAGACCACCATGATTTTATGTGTCATCAAGAAAGAAAAAGCATCGCCAGTTGTAATGGACATGCAACAAGCCCCAATTTCAGAAATGTTAAAATGTGAAAAAAATATGCATCTTAGAATCAATGTTTGAGAACCAGGGTCAGCTGGATAGGTTAGTACTAATGGCAGAGTGAGAATATACCAGTGGGGGCCAATCCCCAAATTGTACTTGGCTTAAGATTATTTAACGGTTATTTTTCCTATGTGAAAGAAACCACTAATACGTAAGTTCTCTGAGGCCAGACACTGGGTCTGTTTCGCTCACCATCGTATCCCTATCGCTTCACCCATAGTAGGTGTTCAACAAATATTTGCTCAACAAGTAAAATAAAACAAAGCCGCATTATAAGACATGTGGCAAACCCAGACAAGAAAACAAATCATTCAGAATTCCCCCACTGTGGGTATTTTGCCTTATTTCCTTCGAGTCTTATTTCCTATGAATATGCTCTTTTATATATGTGTAAACATAATGTATTATTAGATTTAGCTCCAGGATGTGTCTTTGTATTTCTCTATTGATATGAATGAAATGATGAAATGAGATGATGCGGAAATGTTTTGAAGACTGTAAAATGTTTAACCAAATATCTTATTATTACTTATAATAACCATAGCAATGCTAATATGAATGAGGCTGATTTTCTGAAAATATACTTCAAAGCCAACAATGAATTTGTCCTCTGAAGCTGGGAATACATTCTGTCCCTGATCGCCACGGGGAGTCCCTCTGTTTCATGTTGGGAAGAAAAAGAGACTTAAGGGTTCTGAGAAGTTATCAGCTCCAGCTTCCCACCAGGCCCAGCAATTTCTTTGGTGTCAGTAATGGGGGGTCAGTGTTGGGTGGGGAGGACAGAGCACATCTCTCAAGCCAATGACACAGCAGCCTACAGAGAGCTTCCTTCTCTCCAACCTTCGCTAGCGGTGAGATGAAGTTACCCTGTGGGTTTCAAGGAAGGCTGTTCACTTCCTCTGCATGGTAATAGCAAGGTGGACACCAGAGAGGTGTCAGTACAGGTAAGTCATGCAGGAGCAGAGGGGTGGTTACTTTCCACAAACCACAAAATCAGATTTGCATTGGAAAACTAGCCCAAAATTCACCATTAGATAGTCAAAGAATTCATGGACACACTTATTAGTCTAACCCGTGCCTGGTTCTTCGAAGGGAGGTAGATTGACTCACATCACCCACAAAAGGCAGGACTAGCCAGGCTCCTCTGTGCCCTCTTCTCCATGAGGCCTCAACCTTGGCCTACAAAGACTTGGACAAACACTAACATAGTTTCCTTCCTTCTTTTCTTTTCTTCCTTCCTTCCTTCCTCCCTCCCTCTCTCTCTCTCTTTCCTTCTTTCTTTCTTTCTTTCTTCCTTCCTTCCTTCCTTCCTTCCTCCTTTCTTTCTTTCTTTCTTTCTTTCTTTCTTTCTTTCTTTCTTTCTTTCTTTCTTTCTTTCTTTCTTTCTTTCTTTCTTTCTTTCTTCCTTCCTTCCTTCCTTCCTTCCTTCCTTCCTTCCTTTCTTTCTTCCTTGTCATTAGCACTTCATTTTCATTGAAATGGATAGTTTAGATGAAGAACAGAACTAGAATAGTGTTAACAATCGACTTCTGAAAAATCACACTTGTATAAAGGAAATAAAAAAGGCCAGCAGAAATCCAAAAAAGGTGCAGCTTGTATTATTGCACTTGGATGAAGTATGCTGTTCAGGGTAGCGTAATACGACTTAGGCCACACAAGCCCAGGAGGAGGAGACAAACAGAGGGCAAAACTCCAGGTAGTATTTATTCTGGATTCTCCAGTGAGCTCAAGAATATTTGGTATTTTTGAAACATTCAACTAAAGTTCTTTACAAAAATGACTGTGTCTTCAACACGTTTTTACACTAACATAGTTTCTCACAGCTCAAAGCCAAATCCCTGGGATGACCCTAGCCCCCTTAAAGTCCCTGCCTGAGAACTCAAGACTGCCAAAAGAATTTACTGTTTGTTTGTTCCTGCCAAGACCAAAAGGTAGGGCCCCTGTCTCCCTGTCTCTGCAGGAGGAGAGAAGCCTAACTATGATGGGGTCCTATTAGCAGACTCGGATGGGTTCCACATGCACTGACCCCCACCCCGCCTAACTTCCGGCTTTTTGTAATGTTTCATTTCCCTGACTCTGCTCAGGCACCCTCTCCCCCCCAACCCTTCCCCTCATTTTCCCTTTAAAACACCAAGTGCCTTCTGCACAAATCGAAGTTGAGTTCAGTTCAGGCTGAACCCTCTTCCCTGCTGCAATAGTATATTACTGATTAAATCTGTCCTTGCTGCTTTGTTTATCTGACAGTACTCGAAGGAAGGCTTGCTACTACACCCAGGCTAATAGCTTGGGCTCCGGGCTCTCTGCACACCTTGACCTGCTAGCCTGCGTTCACGCTTCCTGGTTCAAATCCTCAGCCTTGAACTTGGCTCCGTGCTGCCTGCTTCATGCCCTCCCTCTTTGTCCTCTAGGATGAAGTTTCCTGGTTGTTCCCCCAGGCCCCCACCTTGCACACTCTTGAATACGCCACTTCTGCCTACACTGCCTGCCTCTATCTCTGAGCCCCTTAGCTGCCGGGCCAACCTCCCAGCCTTCTCTACCCTGGTCTCAGAGCCACCATCCCACCTGCTACATGTTGCAGAGGAGGTTGATCTTGATCTTTAGCAACCGCCCAGGCGTTAAGTACAGGGAATAGTTCATGAGGCCTGCGCCATCCATGTTCTCCCAGAGATCCAAAACTACAGCTCACTTAGAGAGTTAAAACCAGTTTCCAGTACAGAAGATCGCTTTATAAAATGGCTAAGGAACTGTGATCTGTACTGGATGAAAGATGATTTGGGCCAAATTTTCAAAACAAGCGGCGCTCCTAAGTTACGTGTGTATCTCTTTGCTGACTGCTCCTCCCGTTCTCCGGATTCTCCTTTCCTCACACCCTAGAGCTGGGCTCCCTGTCGCTCATTCACCTCATTGTTTGCTCCAGGCCTCCCAGGGCACATTGTCTTGGGTGACCTGGTTTAGGACTCCCTCAGAGTCATAGGCTCTCCAGCTTTTATTCTAGGCAAACCAGGAGATAAGAGAAAAAAAAGCATCCCCATGTCTCTCTGCAGTCCTGTTCTGAGGCTTCCTCCCCACTGAGAATTTACAAAGGTCTCCCTTCTGAGGTGTAAGCCATGTCACATCTGTGCCAATCCTCACTCCATGGACGCACAGAGTTGATGCAGAAGTCCTGGCTGGCTGGGAGGGCCCCTCCCCTGGTGCTAAATCAGAGAGCAGACAGGAACCCATGAAGCGGCTTCCCTCCACTTAAACTCCGTTACAGGAGAGATGCTCCATCCCTGTTCCTTTTTGCAGGCCACTTGGCTTTGTATTAACACAGTGACGAAACACACCAAACCCTGATGAGCAATTTCCCTCAGCATCCACTGGACTCCCACCCCACCCCCAGCAAAGATTTTTTTCCCAGAATGTTTTGGGAAAAAAAAAACCCCAACCAGTTCAGTGGAAAAGCAAATAAGCTGGGTTTCCCTCATGCCCTATTGCAGAAACCGACAGGCGGTACAGGAGAATTGGATTACAGAGGTTAGCCTGATACATTTCTCCAATTTCAGGGTGAGTCTCTTTACTGAGCCCAGCCCTGCTCCAGCCTCCTGGGTGGATTCGGAGCCTTCCAGGAGTGGGAATCCCATTTCTCCTCCTCACGTGGCAGGTGGCTGGGAGAGGCCAAGGACCACTGATCCAGAGAGCCCTGGGGACTTACCCTCTGCTCCTGTGTGGCCACGAAAGTCTGGAACCCTGGTGCCACCCCAAAGCCCAGCTCTTGGATGAAAGGCGGCTCAGACTGACTGTGGATCTGAACCTTCACGCCTGCTTCAAACGTCGTTTCCTCTGAAAGAACAAAGATGGACAGAGCCATGGGTCAATGATAACAGATGCTCATGGAGTCCTGGGACTGAAAAGCTCAAAAGGATGCTGGAAAGGCCCCACGGTAGGCAGGATCATGGCCTCCCAGAGATGTGCACATCCTCATCCCTGGAGACTGTGGCTATGTTACCTTACACTGGTGAAAGGGATGCTGCAGGTGTAACCAAGGATTTTGAGGTGGGGAGATGGTCCTTGGTTATCCAGGTGGCCCAATGGGATCACAAGGGTCCTTACAAGAGGGAAGCAGGAGGATCAGAGTCAGAGAGATGTGGAAAAATCGATGCTGCTGGCTTTGAAGATGGAGGAGGGAAGGACCCATAAGCCCAGGGATGCAGGCAGCTTCCAGAAGCTGGAAGAGGCAAGGGAATGGATTTCCCCTAGAGCCTCTAGAAGGAATGCAGCCCTGCTGACACCTTAAAATACATTTTTGACTTCTGGCTTCCAGAGCTGTAAGATAATAAATTCGTGTTGCTTGATGCAATCTGATGCAATCAGATTGTTGTGGCAATCTGTTAGAGCAGCAATCAGAAATGAATTCAGGTCAGCTAGGCCAATCAACTTTTTGCTTCAATCTCCAAAACTATAGAATGGGATTATGAAGTGATTGAAGCACCTATTCTCTTTATTTACTAACTTCTCTACCGAGTCATGAGCTGAGGCGAGGAGATCAGGAGAAGGAAAACACGATGATACAGCAGCTGAAATAAAAATACGGGGCTTTCCTGTAAGCCCCTTGGAGCTGCAGGAGATAGGCAACTAGAAGAGAAGCTTCTCCCCTTCTGTTCTTTGGCAGGAGAAACGGCCCTCGGCAGTGGGGGGCGGGGGGAGGGACAGCAGAAAGGGACGGGATGGCAGAGCGTGGCTCATCCTATATGTTGGTGCTCATAATTGGCGGGAAGTGCACCTATGGGATCTATCAGCCTTTCCTGGGTCTCCTTCTCTGTCTTACTCTTTGCAAACAGCCTGAAGTAGGAGTTTTCCAAAATGCAAATCTGAGGCACTTATAAGGAGCCCAATCTCCTTCACCTGCCCCCGTTCCAGCCTTGCTCTGGGCAGCCCTCTGCTTCGTGGCACTATGTGTTCTAACCCACCAGGGCCACCAGATTGGCTGTTACTGATCCCTGCTCTACATGGACGCACATGCATCTCCTTCTGCCTGGAATGTCTTTTACTTGGTCCACCTGACCATCTCCCTTCTCATCACTGAAGATTCAGCCCCCAGCCCCAGCCAGAGCCACTCCTTCTCCTGTTTGGTTGTATTCTTCACATATGCCTGGTAAAGCCTCTGCCACACCACGTCATAATCCTTTATCTCACTGTCTTTTCCACAAGGCTGAGCATCGTGAGGCCAAGTTCAGGGTTTCCTCTCTGGATCTCAAAGGCCCTGCACACGGCTGGGCATCTTGCAGGCACCCAGGGAACGCCTGTTGCACGAACGAGTGAGAGATTTGTGACCCCAACCTTTACTCACTTATTAATGGGCAAGGCCAATCTAGAATCCACATCAAGGAGTATTCTGAAACTAGAGAATAGGGAGAGGATGGGTAAATGCAGAAATCAGGGAAGATGCGGGGGGATGGAGGTCAGAGGTCAAGGAGGGGGTGTGTGTCAGCACCAGGGCCATAGTGTAGGGAGAGTTTGGGGACACGCTCTAAAGCTGGCACAGAAGAGAAAGGCGAGGAGGAGGGAAGGGCTGGAGCCACGCACGTGAATGCGCAGGACCCAGGTCAGCCTGGGGGCCAGTGACCGAGGCAGGGGGAGGCGTCCAGAGCTGGGTGAGAATTCCAAGGTTGGGGGCACAGGCCAAGGTTGAGTAGGCAGACAGGGGCCAGAGGAAGAACAGGCAGGGCTCTCACCATCTAGACGAGGAATCCAGTGGCTGACATGAGGTTTAGGCAAAAGAGAGCCTCAGCCAGGAATCCTTTCATACACATCTTCGCGGAGCAGGAGAGAATCCCATGAAACCCACGAACACCTCCCCCTTTCCTCCAGCAGAGTCAACTCTTCCGCCATCTCTTTACCCAGATCGCTCCATCCAAACTCTTGCCCCTACGTCCCTGCGCGCCTATGGTTTTGTGTCCATCTCTCCCATGGGTGGCGGGTGCCTCAAGAGAGGAGGGTGCTGCTTGCTCAGTCCAGTGCCCATTGCCCAGCTGGGGGCTTGGCCCACAGGTACATCAGAGAAGGGGCTGAGGGAGAGGGAGGATGGGGGAGATGAAGAAGGCTAAGTGGCCAGCTTTCAGTGGCTGTGTGTTCTAAGGTCCGCCCGAGAGAGGGCTTGAGGAGAGGCCGAGGAGCCCGAAGAACAGGCTTTGATGGGGGGGAGAAGTGAACACACAGTGATACTGGGATACAGGGATGCCCATGCTTGGATGAATGAAAAGCACATTCAGTGAGCTGGAGGGGGTGGGAGAGGAGAGATGCCAAAGCGCGTTTTCCAGAGCTAGTGAAGCTGTGTGCCTGCGATATTAAGTGAGCTTAAGGAACCTTAGAGCCAGTAGGACAGGCTCGAAGGAGGTACCTGTGGTTACAGGGAGAAATGAGAAACGGGGCCTTGGTGTCAGAAGTGCTGTGAGCAATGAGCAGAGAGGACAGCCAGGCGTGCCTGTGTTAGTGAGAGCCGCCCAAGGCTACTCAGACTGGGTTAGGGTTCAGATGGGGAGTGTATTCAAGAAGCAGCAGGGGCTGGAGCAGAGTAAATTCCTAAAGTGTTCTCATATCACTGCAAACATGGATGGGCATGCAATCTGATGGGCAGAGTCAGAAGAGACATGAATAAGGTTTCTGCCCTCTTCAGGATAATGCTGTCTAGAGGAACCTTCTACCAAGATGGAATGTTCTATAATCCTTGCTATCCAACCTGGTACTGTTAGCCACATGAAATGTGACTCATGCAACTGAGGAACTGAATTTATAATTTAATTAATTAATGCCCCTCCCCCCAACTTTACTGATGCATAATTGACAAATAAAATTGTATGGTATTTAAAGTGCACAGTGGGATGATTTGATGTAGGTATACATGGTGAAAGGATTCCCCCTATCAGGTTAATTAACATATCCATCACTTCACATATTACCTTTTTGGCCTGCTTTATTTATCTATTTTTTATCCAATTGAATTTTAATTAATTAAACTTAAAATTAAGTAGCCACATGTGGCTGGTGACCACCTTACTGGGCAGTGCAGTTGTAGAATGTCACCTGTGAGTAGATCCCAGCCCTCTCGGAGCAGTAGGGGTGGCAAGGGCTTGAGCACCCCGCTTTCCTATGCAGGTGCCCCTGTGGGGTCTCTTGTCCAGAAGCAGGAGATCTGGGTGGGATTCTGAGCAGCGGAGTTCTGCCTATTTGTAGTCAGCCCATGATTACAGCCCCAGATCCTCCCTGACCCTGCGTCTCCCAAAGCACCACTTATTCTCTCATCTCCAGGTAGTTCCTCTTCCTTCACAGAACTGCCCTCAGCTCCCCTCTGTGGAGTAATTCTCCAGTTTGACAGTGAATAGCACCCCCTCCAGTCCCTGCCCTGTACCCACCCTCAGCTCCTGCCTTTCCCGGACATGGCATACTACCAGTGCAAATACGAAGACACACTTGAAGAAATGAAGTGATCAAGCATAGGCTGTTAGAGCCAAAGGCTCCGCCCACGTACCTCCAACGGTCTCAGACTAGAACGCACGTTGAAATCACATACGGAGCTCTGCGTGACCATTCCCGGGATCCACTCCCTAGAAATTCTGATTCTGTCCCTCTGGGGTGAAGCCCAGCAAACTTGCATGCCCAGGGATCCTGATACAAATTATCTGAGGCCAAACACATTTGGGCAGCAGCGATCTAGTCCAGAGAGGGGAATTGACTTGCCCAAGGTCACACAGCAAGTCAAGAGCAGAGCAGGGGCCAAAAGCCAGGTCTTCTGACTTGCAATTCGTCACTCTTCCTCCCCCACTAGGGGTGTGGTTTATTTCATGGGAGCAGATGTCCTGGTTCATAGCCCTGGGGTTCTGAGTGGAGGCTGGAGAAAGGGAATATCTCTTTCATTGTCATATCCCCTAAAGCCCCTAGCATGGTGCCTGGAACAGAGCAGGGCTCAATAACTACTTGTTGAATGAAACAAATTGAGTGAGGGAGTGTCCTCTGCTGAGTTGACTGTTCCCCGCCCTTTGACCAGCTGTGAGTCTGCCAGGGTCTGGCTGGACCCTAGGAAATACCAGTGCCACATGTCACCCAGTGACGGGCTTGCTCCCATGTTGCACAAGGCAGAAGGTCTCGTTCACTGACATGCAGCTGGGCTGCACAGAAAACAACAGCAACGGCAGCAACAATAACAATAACAGGAACTCGGACCGCCCATACAATGTTTGGGTTCAAACTGAAAATGTGGGGCACCTCGTTAAAAATTTATTGAGAAACTCAAGACAGCAGTGGTAAAGCATGAAACCAAGTGTGACCTTCCTGAGCCTGTGTGACTGCAGTGGTCACACAACCAGGAAGCCAGCCCTGATTATAACCCCCGTTGGCGCTGGACGGAATTGTTCACATCTTCCTATTCCTCTCACCGCCAAAACAGTCAACACTGAGTTGCTTCAAAGAGTGCAGGCCCCCAGTGCAGTGAAGGATTTGTTTACATATCGTGAACACCAGGATTCAAAGCCCCAGAGAGAGAGGGCACAGAGAAGGGGGAAGTTACTACACACACAGCGTTAGGAGTCCTTGTTAATTGCGACCAAGCTGCAACCCTGACGGCGTAACATGAAAGATGATGTTGAATCAGGAGGAGGGTGGTAGAGAGACTTCAACCTGCAGAAACCAGAGTCTCCTTTTTAGGAGCAGGGCCATGGCCGGCACCAGGTGAAGTCTACCTGTGGAGAATTTTCTGTGCCTGCAGAAAGGATCGGGAAGCTCTACTGGGCGGGCGGGTCGGGGTGGGGGGAGCCACGGGCAGAATGCATAATGAGGCAGGGAAAGTACATCACAATAAAAGCTTACATTTTTAATCTTTGCAAATTACAGGAAGCACGCAGAGGCAATAAACACTGAAGAGGAGGCAAAGAAGCGTCTCTGAAAACCTGGAGGAATTTTCTAGGCTAAGGCAGGGATGTGCTGGTACAAAGCAATCTTGGGTTGGAGGAAACCGTCTTTGTAACAGTGGCTGGGATAGCTAGCTTGAGAGGAGAGGGCGGGAGGGAGGCCAGCCATATGGTGAGATGCGTCTCAGTGCAGGATGGCGCTGTTTGTCCCCTACCCATCCTCTCCACTCTTCTCTCTGCCCTGGGAGCTGCACTTGTATAAAGTGTCCTGTTGGGCTCCCTTGCCCTCTGGCTGCTGGTTGCCTTCAGCCAGTGGTGGGCCCAGGTAGGAAACTGGGAGAGAGGGGAGAGTCAGGCTGGGATATTCAGTCTCTCAATTCTATTTGCTGGGTCCCTGTGCGTTAGCTGCGTGCCACCTTGGAAGGGCACAACTCTGGTTCGGGGCCTGGAGAGAGCGCTCCATTCTGATATGGGCTCTTTCTCCCTTTCCCAGGCATGGCAATGGCTCTCTCTGTTACCGGGCTCAGGATACTGCCCCATCAGTACTGCCTTCCCTAAGCCTTGCCCGCACCTTTGTGACTAGCCCTTCATTAATCGTTCCTTGTATTACCCCGTCTGCGGGTGCTGTTGATTTCTTGCTTGGATCCTGATGGTAGAGCCCCCAGAGGGCATCTACTACCTTACCTCTGAGAGGCAGTAGGAGGCCTCTCTGCCTCACCATCCATGGAAGGGCAGCTGTTGGTTGGAGCCTCTTGGGAATGGAGACCTCACTACCTGCAAGGGTAGCCCTTGGTTTCCAGAGTTCATCCTTGCACTGAGTTGACAACTGCCTGTTTATAGATTTTACTTGTTTCTAGCTCTACCCCTTCTTCCAGGATCTGAAGATATGACCACCGGAGCCTTCTTGTTTTCATGCTAACCTTCCCCAGCAGCGCTGACCCCGGTGCATCTTCATCTCCGAAGGCCTCACTAGCTGAGGTGCACTCAGGGATGTACGTGGCCTGCCCAGGCTTCTGTGGGGAGGGGCCCGGGACCCTCTGCCCCACCCCCCCACCCAGGAGAGCCAATTGCCCTGCATGGCTTATGGAGTTCCGGGGGCTCCCACCTCCCACGCTGGGGCCAGGGTGGGCGGGGCTTATGCCCAGAGACGGAGCACCCCTTTCTCAAAAGAGCGAACCAGGCATTCTGAGTCAGTGGACGTGCAGGCCCCTTGTACTCGGGGGGTCAGAATCAGAGAGCGCCTAGGAGAGTTGGTTAGACGCTTGGGGCTCTGGGGTCAGGCAGGGTGAGGTCACTTCCAGCTCTGTGACCTTTGGCAAGTTATTTCATCTCTTGGAGCCTCATTTTTCTGCAAAATATGCAGAATGGGTTTGAACATGGTAATGGATGAAGGCTGCGTTCTCTCATCTCAGAGATCAAGGGAAAGCTCACTGAATGTCTGACAGTGACAGTGACAGGGGCCACGGCCCTAGCCCTTGAGAGCCCTGGTATTTCTACCAGGCTGGCTACACATGCAGTTTGGGTGGTCCATGAGAGGTTCCTTCTTGGTCCCTCATGCTCCCCTGGCTTGCACAGAGAAATCCATGGCGTGAATCCAAGGAGGCCCAAGGTGGGGCCCTGGAAAGAAGAACAGGGAAGTATATAAAAGAAAACATTGGCTCTGAGATCACAGAGAGCTGGGTTTGACTCCCAGCCCTACCCCTTAATAGCTGTGTGACCTCAGGCAAGTTATACTGCCTCTCTGAGCCTTGCAAAGGATGCTGATCTCGCAGGTTACTTTTAGCTCTAAAATTCTACGAGCTGGGGATCACGCACAAGTCTCCAACCTCACTGCATCTCATTTTAATTTCCTGAAAAACAGATTAAAAAAATTAGACGTGGCCGTTCAGCACTTACATCAAGTCAGAAAAGGTTGATTTTTCTAAAGACAGCACAAAGAATCCACAAATTGCTGCCTAGCTAAAAATGGATGAGGCATCTCTTGTCCTCCCTCTCTGCCCTGCTCCTCACAGACAGGCCCATTTAAGCAGCATCCTAGGTGAGAAAATCCGAACCCAGCACGGAGATGGCAACCCTCATGCTTGATTGCTCCTGGGTGACATTTTGAGGTGAGCTGGGCTTCTGGAGGAAGAAAGATCAACGCTGTGTCCCCTGCTGGATGGGCTGCAATTACGTCTGTTCAGGGCGACAGCCTGAGGTAGCAAAGTGTTCTCACCAACGGCTCATGACCCAGGAGATGTTATCAAGTGGCCACAAAAGTTGGGTGAAGGCTGCAAATCCCAGCCCCCTCTGGCAGAGCCTCAAACACACTAGCATTTTAAAGACCCTATAACCTGTTACCCTCTGTTGAACTGAGTGTTATCCAAAGCAACCTTTTTTTCCTTTTCTTTTTCTTCATTTTTAAGGAACACTAGCTCTTCGTAGAAAGAACCAAGGACCAAATCAGAAGCTATGGAATCAAGTCCTAGTTCCAATACTTAAACATGAGATGGTGGGCAAGTCGCTCAGCATCTTGGAGACTTGCTTTACCACATCTGTTAAGTGGGTTCATCTGTTAAATGATTAGCAGTGCCCTGTCTACATCACAAGAGTGTGTGAGGATCAAAGGACAGTATGCAGGCGATGTGCCTTCTCTACTGGAGAGTAATGTGCCCATGTTGGCACAGGAGATAGTTAACGTTAGGTCTTGGTTATGCAACAGAGAAGTGTGGTCACACTAAACGCACTTCTATGAAACAAAACGTTTACAAAACATACGTTAGTGAAGGCGCTGAGTGTGGAGTTGGGTCTAGGCTCATTACACAAAGATTTATTCCAAGGATCCTTTAAATAATGAGTTTCCCTAGTTCATTCAGGCTCAGAGATTATAAATTACTTGCTAAGAGAGCTGATAAGTCTGGGTGGGCAACCGACGTGCAGGAGAAAGTGCCATGTCTCCGAAACTATAGGGGAAGTTGGTGGATGATTAAGATTCTATTGATAAAAATTGTTGACACACACTGACAGCAGAACTTAGGTATAACCAGATTGCTGAACAGATCCCGTGTATAGATTGTGATGTGTCTGTAGAATTCAAACTTATTCAAAGCATTACTGAATTCACAGCAACTTCCTGATATTGAATATTTTTTCAATAAATAAATGTGAAAAGCATGAGAGCATTCATGTGGGAGTGATGTCTGAGAAATATTTTGATGTTAAAAAGGCATCCTCGTATTTCCAAAGGGTGGGAAACAGTGGTCTAGATCAGAGCTTCTCATACTTGAATGTGAGTCACTGGGGATCCTGTTGCCAGGCAGATTCAGTGTGGAGTCTGAGGTTTTGCATTTCTGATGAGCTCCCAGGGGATGCCAATGATGCTGATGGGAGGACCACACTTTGGGTGGCAGGACTCAAATTTCCATCTCGCACATAAAAGGAGGCCTCGAGATGGTTCCTAGATCGTGAACACTTTGAAAACCTGGACTGGGCCTTACACCTGTATCCTTGAGTGCCTGGCACATAGTAGGTGCTCTTGGCAATTTATTGGATAGGAAGACGTGAGCTCTGAGGTGGGTCTGTTTCATCCACCTCCTAGATGGTGCCCTCAGACCACTGCCTACCGGGCTGGGAGTTTTAACTGAAGCACATATATTTTCTGCACAGCATTTAGCATGTGCATTAAGCAGGTCTTCTCAGAATGACAGAAGTCAGGCTTCTTCTGGCGAATTAATGGATGCCTGCTTCCAGCGGTGCTTCTGACTTATGGCATCATTTCTCCAGATTCCTTGGCACCTGTGGAGACCACCTCTCCAGTACGAAGGCCCACTCTGAGAGTGAGCTCAGTATCGCAGCTGGCCGCACACAGCATGTTCCTGAGCTCCAGACTTGCAGAATTCAGTCCAGAGCCGGCACTTCTCCCTCTGGGGAGGTCCTCGGTACCAGGCACCAGGACAAGAGTCTTTCCTGGAAGCAGAGGTGTTGGGGAAACCATAGCAACCAACCGCATCCCTCTTGCTATGTCCCATTTGTGATGGGGGCTGGGAACCGTGCTACCACTGATAGCTGCTTAGACCTTCCAGCTACGTGGAAATTTTATGATCATTTTTTAATTTAATTTTAATTTTTATCAAAGCAATACATGTACATCATTTAAAAAGCCAAATAGTACTGCTCTACCTCTCCCCACCCCCCGAGTCCCACTCCTTGGAGGCTACTACTCTCAATGGTTTGAGCTGTTTCTTCTGGTACTGACTTCCATATTTTCATGGACGTCAATTGCTTGACAAGTTATTTCTTGGTTTTTAAAATTTTAAAATATTACCTACTGAATTTCTACCATGGGAGCTAAGGGTGTAGGTTTCTTGTATGAAGTATCCTAGCATATTCCCTTGCCTTTCACCCTCCTATATAGGCTTAGATGATATTTTGGTTAAGTCAGTATCCAGCTTTTACATAATTATGACTATGTGAGTATTGCCCACACCCCAGACTTATTGTGTATAACGTTTTTGATCTCCTCCTTGTGAAACTATTTTGTTTTTCCTATCTTTTTCCTTTTAGTTTTTTGGTTTGTTTGGCTTGTACCTATAGCAGAAATGAGAGAAAGAAAAAAAAAAAAAAGGTCAAACTCATAGAAAGAGCAGAAAAGCTGTTGCCAGGACTGGGAGTGGGGGAAATGGGGAGGTTAGTAAAAGTGTACAAACTTTCAGTTATAAGATCAATAAGGTCGCATGGCACAGGGAGATCAGCTCGGTGCTTTGTGACCACCTAGAGGGGTGGGGTAGGGTGGGTGGGAGGGAGACGCAAGAGGGAAGAGATATGGGGACACATGTATATGTATAGCTGATTCACTTTGTTATACAGCAGAAACTATCACACCATTGTAAAGCAATTATACTCCAATAAAGATGTTAAAAAAAAAAAGATCAATAAGGTGAGAGGATTTAATGTAAAATACAGTGACTATAGTTGATAACACTGTAGCATATAATTGAAATTTGCTGAGAGTAGAACTTAAATGCTATCATATATATGTATATATAGGAATATATTATATATATATATATATATATATATATATATATATATATATATATATATATATATATGAATATATTTGAAACCAAATTCTACCCTCATACTTCATTTGTAGATTGCTGGATATAGAGTTCTATCTTAGACAAGAAAGATTCCCACCTCCCCTTGGTCGCTGCCCCAAATGTGAAGGCATTCTGCCATTGTCTTCTGGCTTCAACTACCCCTGTGGAGAAGTCTATTCTGATTCTAGATCCTAGGTATGTGACTGTTTTTTTCTCTCCAGAACCTTTTAAAACTTTCTCTTTATCTCTATGAGGCCGAATTTCACAAGGATGCATCTTGGTCTGGTTCTTTTGCCACTTATTACAGGACTTAGTGAATTCTTTTAATATGGAAAATCATGTGGGTCAGTTGGGAATTTTTCTTATTTTATTTCTTTGGCAACATTCTCTTCTCCACTCTCTCACTTTTGTTATTCTAGAACTCCTAGTTGTAGGATGTTGGACTTTCTGGATTTATCCTCTCATGTTCATATTTTTTTCTCGCCCATCTTCCATCTGTTTGCCTTTTTGTTTTACTTTTCAGGCGATTTCCTAAATTCCAATCCTTCTGTGGGTTTAAAAAAATGGTTGCAATAATATTTTTAATTTCCAGGGGTTTTTTTAAAAAAACTTTTTCTTTGAATGTTACTTTTTAATAGCATCCTATTTTAATAGCTGGTGTTTATGAATGCATTATTCATATTATCTCTTATCTCTTGAGAATTTTAATTAAAATAGTTTGATGTTTCCTTTTGCTTCCCATACTTATTTTTTATTTATCAAACACATACATAGTGCTTAATATTACTCAGGCACTTTTCTAAGTATTTCACAAATATTAACTCATTTCAATCTTCCTAACAACCTTAAGGAGTAGATAATAATATTATTCTCATTTTAGAGGTGATGGAACTGAGGCTCAGAGAGGTTAAGTAACTTGTCCAAGGTCACATAGCTAGTAAGTTGTATAGCCGGATTTGAACACGGGCTCTAGAGCTTTTTGCCATTAACCATTATCTCTATTTCCTCAAAGTTTCTTTTTTGTTTGTTTGGTTCCTTTCCTGTTAGTGGCTCCCCTCAAATGCTTGGCTTGTTGACTCTCCATTCATAGTTAAGAGGTACTTACTATTTTTTAAAAAATTATTTATTTATTTTTGGCTGTGTTGGGTCTTCGTTGCTGTGCGCGGACTTTCTCTAGCTGTGGAGAGCGGGGGTTACTCTTCGTTGTGGTGCACGGGCTTCTCATTGCGGTGGCGTCTCTTGTTGTGGAGCATGGGCTCTAGGTGCGCTGTCTGGGTAGTTGTGACGCATGGGCTTAGTTGCTCCACCGCCTGTGGGATCTTCCTGGACCAGGGCTCAAACCTGTGTCCCCTGCATTTGCAGGCGGATTCTTAACCACTGTGCCACCAGGGAAGCCCAACTGGTACTTAGAGCCTGGACAGTCTTCCTTGTGTGTGGGAAGACTTACCAGGGGACTTCACTCTAGGGTGATCTAACTAGGTTTGTGTGGGGACTCCTGATTGTCATTCTCTGTGAATCTTTTGAGCTTGTGTGTGTCTCCAGGAAGGGATTCCCCAGATCTCTGGTTGGGGGTGGGTGAGGTAGATTAGTCTGGCTGTGGGTCTCACTACTCAGTAAGCAGAATTTCACCTTATCTCCCTGTTTTCTGTACAGCACCTCACCCATGCCCTCAGCTTTGCCTGGTTTCCCCCAGCCCAGAGCCTGTCTATTTCAATCTTATCTTTTGCTGGGGTGCAGAGAGATATTTGGCTGCTTTGGGCAATGGGAGGATATCTGGGGGACTTAACAGCTCCTTTTACAGACTTTTAACTAATCCTTCTAGTTTTACCTGCACCTCTCAACCCTGTCGTCAACAGTATCTGATGCCTCCAATCCCTGATACTTTCTGGGAGGAGGGGGGCGTCTATGGTGAGAATCGTTTGACTTTAACTGGTTTCCCTGTGCAGAGCCTGGGCTTAGTTGCCTTGTCTGCCCAGTCAGTTAACATCTGCTCTCCATTTTCCAAAAATTTGCTGACATCTACTATTGTCTTCTCACCCATCTTCTTCGTCCTTGTGGGTTTATACTCTTAAAAAAAAATCCTTGATTGCAATTTAGGGGAGGTTTGGGGAGGGAGCCTCCATACATACTTATGTTCATTCCACTGTGTCCAACCAGAAATCTAGACTGTCAATTTCCCTGAAGCTTTGGAGCTCCGCGGGCACGTCATGGACTCCTTTCACTACGCCAGGAGAAGGGGGAGGGATGTAGAGCTGGTCTCTGGGATGTACACAACCATAGGACCAATGGGCGCTTTTCATTCCCAATAACATCAGTTGCCCATTCAGTGGTTTTCAAGCTGGGCTCCTTGGAGTCCTAGGGTTCCTCCAGGAATGTCTCAGGGTCAGCCACAGTGAGTATGGAGAAATCAAACTGGGGGCCCCATCTCCAGCTGGACCAGAGCAGCTCTACCTTTATCTGCTTTATATATTGGAGCTGTGCTAAAGCTTTTGTTCAAAACAAGGACTCTGCTATGGAAAAAAAAAAAAGAGGAAAAAATAGAAAAGGAGAACAGAAACAGACCTATCATTATATGCCATTCTGTCTCCAAAGATGTCACTGGAACTTTTTTTTTCTGAGCTATTTTCATGGCAGTGCCTTTACAATCACATTTTGAACATTAAAGGAATATAGTGGAAGGAGAATCGCTTCTGGGTCCATACGTGGGTTTTCAGCTTGGTTCAACCACTTAGTGAAGTGTGTGTTCTTGGGGAGCTTCCTCAACTTCTCTGGGCTCCAGTTTCTTTATTTTTCAGTGGGGATAACACCTCGTTAGGTGGGTCACTTGGAGGATTCATGGGATAGAATGTTCACAGTACATAGTAGCTACTCATTAATATTAGTTTCTCCCTCAGCCTGGCCCCATCAGTGTGCAAAACACAGCAATTTTTTCTCTCTCTCAACAGATATGTCAACAAATATTTATTGCCCTGGTATATGTCAGGGAGCCAGACAGTCCAAGATCCCTGATCTCTTGGAGCATGTGTTTCAATAGAGGAGGATGGTATACTCGAAGGTGACACACGACATGGAACAAAGGACAAGCAGAACAGATAAGGAGGGGTGAGGAGTGGGGCGGGGGTACGATTTTCAATTGCGTAGTCAGGGTAGGTGATGTCTGAGCAAAGACTCGATGGAGGTGAAGCAATAAGCCATGTGGGTCCGAGCAGGGAATTCTAGGCAGAAGGAAAGGAGAATGCAGATGCTTGAAGGTAAGCTTTCCTGGAGTGTACAAGGAGTTACAGGGAAGCCAGAGTGGTTACTGCCAAGTGAACAAGGGGACGGAGTAAAGGGGATGAGGCTGGGGAGATAATATGGGGCAAGACATTGACCTCTATCAGAGCATTGACTCTCAAAATAATTCCTTTGCTCAAAAATATAATGTCAAATTCATTTTCCCACAATACTAGAACTTGGGGACATCAAGGCAGAGTTTACTTGATTACAAAGTGTATTCTACATCAGGATGAATGAAGGATATAAAATTTGAGCCTGTCTATTTAGAATGCAAGCTCATTAGAGGGCTCTCTGCACACCAATTCTGGTTCTCTCAGATGTAACCCATCCCCACCCTCGCCCCTTCTTCCCCCAGCAGGGCCATTCTCGGGACAGTCTCGGGAACCCAGCTCCCTCAGGGCTCCCATGTCCTTCCATGAACACACTCCTGCTCACTGATTGGTCCAGGGGTGGGCACCTGACTGGCTGGACCAATGAGTCCCTTCCCTGTTTTTTTTGTTTTGTTGTTGTTCTTTTTTAATAGGATATCAGTGAGAGAATCAGAATGGTCTCTCACTGGTGGCAGGATGTATAAAATATATATCTATTGGGAACTATGTGTGAAAAGATATATGTGTGGAAAAAGCCTGTCTCTAGTGAGAGAGAATAAAGCAGTTTAGAAAAAGGAGAGGTGAGAGAAGGGGTGAGAGATCGAGGAGGCTCCTGCCCTTGGTTCCAGTTGTTTCTGATGCTGCACCCTTGCCTTCCTGCTGCTGGGTTGTTGAAGTTTGCCTTGGATTCCACGGGCAATACAATTCCTTTTATGCCCAGGCTTGTTTGAATCTGGTTTTTCTCATTTGCAGCCTAGATAACCCACTGCTTATTTCTTTTATCTTTGAAGTTACTCAGAGGCATCTACACAGAGTTTCATTTTTAACAACCTCCCACCTGCCTTCAATTTAATTTCCTTTAGAAAAACGTTGGTCATGAAATCTGCACTTCTGTAGTCGAGGACAGCTTTTCTGTCCTTTTTCTATCTTGTGAGTTCCTCCATGAAAAAGAAGGTTTTCCACGGTCAAAAGCATCGGGGAAATAAATGGTGTATGCAATATTTCTATCTTGGAGATTTATAATGTAGTGCATTGAAGAATTCCTGTCACAAATTAATGTGTTTAACTTTGCCTAACCAGGGTTCCCCAGATCCTTTCTATTCCTGTAACATGTAACATCTGAAACTCCTAGCAGTCCATAGGGCCGAGTTGGGGGCATACTGTTAAGGTCCATGTGTGACTGAGCCTGCCTTCTTTAAAATGGCATATTTCCAGGCTGCCTTGCACAAGGATGTTTGACCAAGGAGGCACTGCCAGCCCGGAGGAAAGGACCCTTCTGGTAAATACCCTTCTGGTAAAATTAGCGCGTACTTTCTACTCGCTAAGCATGACTCCAATAGGGTTGGGTCCACCCAAAGAGGGTGCCTTTTCCTAATTCACTCGTTGGCACCAAAGGTCCATCCTCTAGGTCAGAGTTACACCTGGAGGCGTGGTTCCCTCCTTGCTTCCTTAAATTTCTGAGAGGTGAAGCAAGAATGTGCCAAAGGCTCTGCTTTGAGAATGAGACATCCAGCCGATAAGGTGCCCCAGGACCCTTGTGTAGGTATGAGATATTTGGAACAGTCTCTGCCTCTGGGATGGGTTTGACCATCCTCCCATCTACCGGTTGCCATTATCAACCCTCCACTGTTTACAGTTTGCAGACAGCTCTCATCTGATCGGCTGATAAAGGCAGGGCTGGGGGTTTGATCTTCGGTCTGACTCTGTAAAGCCACTTTCCTGTCCTCCTACTCTGCCTCTGTCATCAAGTTGTCTGTGGCCACTCCCTCAACAGCCAACTTTCCATTTCTTTCTTCTCCATCATCACCCAAATATCTCCTCTAAGGACCCAGGCTCCTTTGCCTGGGGATTGAGAGGAAGTGGAAACGTAAAGGAGGCAAGATGGCATCTGTGGAGCCACACGGCTTGGCAGGTCAGGAAGGCTCCTCCCCGCCGAGGACTGTGGCGGTGAGAGGCTTGGCTGTGCCCCCAGCCCTTGGGAGCAATGAGCAAACAGCAGGATGTGGCCGTGCCTCCTTAGGTGGCCTTGTGGACCAGCACCCCTCACCTGCCAGAGCCCACCTCTCATCCTTCAGCAGGTGTGTGGACCTCACTCCCACCCACGTGAGGCTCACCCCCCACCCCCACCAGCCCAGGAAACGAGCAGCTTTAAGGTGACCAGAGTCTCCAAGAGATGCTCGTGCATGGTGATGTATCAGCCTGAAGAAAGGTACCATAGAGGAAGCCTGGAGGTAGCGATTCAGGAGGCCTGGCTGGGTGGCCTGGGTGAAGTCACCGAACCTCAGCCTCCTTCCCTGGCAAACGGGGATGAGGAGCCCTTCCTACCACGCAGGGCTGTGGTGAGGGGAAGGCCAGGAGGGAGGACTATTACGGTCCCAGAGGGACCATCTCCCACATTTGCTGGAGAGGGACCAAGGGATACTGAATTCAGGAAAGTGGATGGGATCAACGAAGCGTCTGCTCAACTAGGGTCAGACTGGGCTTGGAGGGCCTGGAGCCTGGGGTGAGCTGCCAGAGATAGTGCTGGAACGAATCGTGCGGCGCCCTTTTACCGTCCAGCTGCAGGAGCAGGAGGGGTGACCACAATGTGAGGTGAGTGGCCCTGCTCACCCCTCCCCCGTGGGATGCTCAGACAAGAGGTGCCGTGGGGGCCGGTGCGGTGGAGCGGGGAGAGCTCGGGGTTTGCGGGTAGTCGTCCCGGTGGGGGGGAGGCCTTCGCTGCCCTCAGAAGCTGGGTGGGCCTGGGCCTGGTGAGGGCCAGACCTCAGGATGGGGGCTGGGGGAATGGGCTGCAGGAATCACGGGGTGGGGACCGCAAGAAGTGAGGGCCAGCCTGCTTGGCCTCCAACCCCTCCTCAGTGCCAACCTGAGGGCCCAAGCCTCTGTCCTGCTGGAATCTTCTCTCCCTTCATGCCTCTTTGTGGCCCCTCCCAGGCCCATCTCTAGACCCCCTCCCCCTTCCCTCCGTTGTGCCCTGAACCCAGCGTTAATCTCACTCTGGGTCTCCTTGGCATCCAGGGTCCCACGCTTGGGCACCTTTTCACTCTCTCCACCTGCTGAGATTCTAGAGGCGGTCAGCACCCCTACGCTTACTGGCCACATCACTCCAACCTCCGCTTCCGTCATCGCGTTGCCTTCTCTGTCTGACCTTCCTGCACCCCTCTTATGAGGACCCACCTGTATAATCCAGGATAATCTCAAGACCCCGTGCAAGTACCCCGTGTTTTCCCTGAACCCTCCCTCCTCCCAGGCGAAGGCCGCCGTCCTGCCGCAGCACAGGGGACCCTCACGTCCCACTGGATTCTGTGTCTCCTCCTCTAGGCTGTGATCAAGGGCTTGGTCTTTTTCAATTTAACGTCCTTATTTTTTGTGCAAAGCCTGAGATAGCGTACGTGGCTAATGAATAGTTTGCTGAATAAATAAATGAATAATTGGATGCATGAAATAAGCTTTGGGGACTGTACGCACGGGCAGCCACGGTGCCAGGCCCCTGTGCTGTGCCCTTCAGTTCTCCAGCAGCCTCTCCGCCTTCCCTCAGTGGGAGGATCTGCTTTCCTTTCCCTTGGGCCTGGTAGCTGGGTTGGGATATTCAAGATGGTGGAAGAGGAAGGGGCTGGTTCGTCCCTTCCTCTTCTCCTGAAACCAAGCCACCTACCTCCCCATCCCTACTTGCTAATTCCAACCTTCCTCCATGCCTCCTCTCATCCCCCCTGCCTTCCCTGTCCAGCAGTCCCATCATCTGCCCCCTCCCACCTGGTGAAATCCAAGGTAACCCAGGGCATCATTGCAGTCCATACCAGGGACATCCTCACCATTGACTGTCATGTCACTAACCCCCTGATGGGGAGCAAGCAGTCCTTCACCAGGTGGGCCAAGACAGCCCACCCGAGGCAAACGTCTTTCAGAGTCCGCACCCCTCCACCATCACCCACTGCCCCAGTCCCTGGCCCAGCTCACCTGTCTCTCCCCAGATGGGCAGGTACTCATCCTGCTGAATGTCCAGCATGATCTCCAGCCCGTTGCCTGTGCCCCCCTTGACTGTTGTGAGCAGAGGTTTGCCATCCTCGCCTGAGTTAAACATGTAACACTTCCCATATTTTGTAAACACCTGAAGGAGAGAAGAGAGAGAGAGAAGCACATGGGTGACTTCAGACTGGCCTCCAGAGACTGGGGAGACCCCAGAAATCCAACAGCAGGCTAGAGTCCCCACTGCCCATCACAAGCAGCCCTCCTGGGGACAATGATTCCTCACCCCTGGCTAATGGCCTGACTTTTGCCAAGTGGGATTCTGGCATCAAAGAACACATCTGGACACCCTTTGGCTTTTGTTGCAGTGGGATCTGCTCTTTTCTCCCTCTGTACACCACACCCCCGCCCTGTGCAGTAACGCGCTTTTCAAGTGTCCAGCATTACCTGTATCCTCTTGACCCTCTCATCTGCGTCTCCAGCCCCAAGCTCTCTCTTGGGTTCCAGACACACTGATCCCGCTGCCTGCTAAGCGTGACCTCAGGGGGACCCATGGATCCCCGACACTCAGCATGTCCCCATGGGATCAAATCTTCCTCAGCCTCTGTGCCCCACTGGATGGCTCTCCTGTACACAATGTCCCGGGGAATAGCACTGCCACCTGCCTAGGGGCTCAAGCCAGACCCTCAGAGTGGCTGCCCACGCCTCCTCTTCCTCACCCCCACGTCCAATTAGCCGGCGGGGCTTGTCAACACTGTCTCTACATCTGACTTGAATTTTGCCTTCTCTCTTCTGCACTGCTTTAACTTAGGACCCCCATCATTTCTTGCCTGGGCTGCTGCAGTTTCCTAGCTAGGCTCCCAGATTCCAGACAACTTTCTCCAGCCCATCCTCTGAGTTCACTGTGGCTCACTCTTTCAGAAATGCAAACCTATTATATTAAGCCTGTGCTTAAAATCCACCAGGACTGCCCATCCCCCTTACAGTAAGATCCAGGCCCTCCCTCCACACCCAGTTTCCTATGATGCTCTCTGCCTGCCCCATCCTCCTCTCCCCATCTGAGTCCACGAGAATCCACTAGAAGAGAAGCTCCATGGGTTCTGGGACTACCTCTGCATGTACATCGAGGAATCTAGTACAGGGCCTGGCACCTGGGGGCGCTCCAGAAATATATGTCAAGTGGATGAATGAATGAATGAATGAGTGAGTGAGTGGGTGGGTGGAGCCAAATCAAACAACTTGCAGCACCTCTGGATGTGCCCTGCTGGTTCACGTAGTACTTGTGGTTTTCTAGTTGCTGCTTCTGCCGCCTGTAACTCCTCTCATTCCTCTTTCTGCCTGGACAACATCTAGTTCTCTGCCTGGGCAGCCTCTGTTCTCCAAGACTGGATTGATGAATCTCTTCCTGCAAGAAGCCTTCCCGTGGTCCTGGACCAAATTATATGACATCCCTCCTCACTGTTCCCCTTGCTCCTTCCCCACGGCAGCTATCACATGCAACAGTAAACACGGGTGGGTATTGTTCATAATTGTTCCCATTATGCAGAGGAAGAAACCACAGCTCAGAGAGGTTAAGCGACTTGCCTAAGGTCACACAGCTATTAAGTAGAGAAGCTGAGATTCAAAGCCATGTCTGTCTGATTCTAACACACGCGATCTTTCTGAGCATGTTGACATTGTCATTGGGATGTTTCTGAGCCATACGCTGCTCCTCTCTGCCTTGCTTTTTCCATCAGCCAATCAATATTCATATGCATGAGCTCCTACTACGTGCAAGGATTATGGGGACTGTACAAGCCCTGCTACTGCTTCTTGTTTTATAACCTCACACTCCCAATATTTTCCTTTCTAGCACACATCAAAGCGTGTAACTAGATGGTGATTCATGCGATTGTTTGTTGGAGGGGGCGGGGGCTGTGTCTGTTATGTGGAATGAATGAATGAATGGGTTCCAAGTTGTTGCTACTCCCATCCCCTTGCCCACCTCTGGGAGGCGCCCTTTGGTGCTGGCCAGCCTTGCTGGTTCTGGCGGGAGCTCATGCTGACATCTTGTCCCACCCTCTTCCCTCTCTTTCTCTGCTCTGGTCTTCTCAGCTTCCTAACTGATTGTTCCTAAGCATTTTTGCTTGCTTCTCCATGAAGGTATTTATTAGAGGAAAGACAGTTTACCTTTGCAGGGGCAGGAGAAGGGGCTCAGAGCCAGGCGGGCTCATGCTCACTGCACTTCTCTGCTGGCCTCCTTCTCAGCCGCTCCTGCCTGGGCTTTTCAGAGAGGATCATTTTCCTCTCTGCTCAACATCAAAGGCCTGAGAGCTATGTACACACAGTGCAGTTCTGCTACAAACTTGGGACAAGACGCCGCTCTCCTTCCCCATTTCGATGCATAATGACGTGTAAGTGTAACACGCGCTTCAAATTTACACCTGATCGCCGCCAGCCAGAAAACACAATTTATTTAAGTCGAGACTTTCAGGCTGAGCCTGCTGCTTCTTCAGACCTGCCATTCTCCAAGGCGCTTCTCTGCTCTCCCGGTAAGCGCTGACAGCCCCGTCGCGGATGGCAGGGCTGGATTTGCAAGGTTGCTAAGAGTCTAGAATTGTCCTTAGTTGAATCGGTTTGTAAGAATTAATGGTGCACATTTCAAACCTGGATCTCCAGGAGTGATGGGGCGGTTGTGGGGGGAAGCCTGAGATAAAGATGGGCCCCATGACCATCAGTTTCATTGCTCACACTGGCACCGTGTGTTACAGTTCAGAGATGGCACGTGTGCAGCTTCAACTTTCTCAATGGCCCCGTGAAGTTGGAGGGAAGAAAACTAACAGTTCCTGAGCCTCTACTCTGTGCTGGCCCCTGCTTGGAATTTTCATAGGAGTTATAGCATTCCTAATTATGGTCTCAACCACCCTGATGGGAAGGCAGCTTATTATCACATGCCCATTTTACAGTTGGGAAGACTGAGACTTAGTGAAGAGGTAGGTAGTAGAGCTGGGACTCATGGGTGTGACTTTACCACCAAGGAAGTTCCAAGGAAGGAACACTGAAATTTTGAGCCAGACAAGAAGCTATCAAAGCAGATTTCTCATTATCTGTCAAGTCCATGGCCTTGAACATGGCATTTACTTTTCCCAACTCCAGTTTCTTCATCTGAAAATTGAGCAAGATAATCTTGCCACGTGGTTGTAATGCCTAAATGAGAGAATGCAAGTGGATTTGTTTGGAATATTACATAACAGACATCTTTACGAGTTATGAATCCATACTAGGTCCTCTTCACCAAAAGAGAGAGAAATTATTTGGGTTATGGGGGAGGTCAGTCATAAATTGAAGAATGGGGGTGGGGTTGAGGAGTCCTGTCCTCTCTGCTCATGTCCCCACGATACTAAGCTCATCTTGAAGTAGTTATAGGGGATGGAAAATGCCATGTGCCACTAACTGCTTATTCCTTAAGAATGTGAAGCCTGTTGCTGAAAGCCCAGGGCAGCCAATGAGATCACTGGGGCCATGGAGTTCTGTAGGAAAGGGACATACGTTGATGCACACGATCCACTTTGAAAATCTACATTTGGATTCCAACAACTGAATTGTAACCAGCTACTGGTACAGTGGATAGCCACTACCAGTCTGAAGCTGGTACATTCTAGCCTGTAATTTTCTTTTCTGGTAGTGTCTGTGTCTGGTTTTGGTATCAGGGTGATGGTGGCTTCACAGAATGACTCTGGGAGTGTTCCCTCCTCTTCAATCTTTTGGAAGAGTTTGAGAAGGATCAGTATAAGTTCTTTGTATGTTTGGTACAATTCCCCAGTGAAGCCCTCTGGCCCTGGACTTTTGTTTACAGGGAGTTTTTTTTTTTGTTGTTGTTGTTGTTTTTTAAACTATAGATTCTATTTCACTTCTAGTGATTGGTCTGTTCAAATGATCTATTTCTTTTTGATTCAGTTTTGGTGGGCCATAGGTTTCTAGAAACTTGTTCATTTCTTCTAGGTTATTCAATTTGTTGGCATATAATTGTTCCTAGTTGGCACGTTCTAGATAAAAGAAACCTGGATGTGGGGATGGGGAGAGGGTCTCACTGCCTTCCAGTAGCTCTAAGAATAGCCCTGATGTCACACACTGGCTTTGCTACCCTCTCTGGAGCACCATTCACATTTTATCTGTTGTCACTAATTTTTGCAGCAGCCCTATGAGTTTGGTATTATCGCCCCCATCTTACAGATAAGGAAACTGAGGCCCAGAGAGGCTGAACCAGGTCACAGAGCTGGTAAGTAGAGATTCCAGGGTGAAAGTCATCTTTGCCAAAAATCTTCCCGCCCAAATGTCTCATTTTGCATGTGGAGAGTCTAAGGCTCAGAGAGGTGAAGTGTCCTGCCCCAGGTCACACAGTTAGTTTGGGAGCAGAGCTGAGATCTGGGCTTGGGTCTGTGCTCTTCCTCTAAAGCTTTCTGTTTGCACATGCCAGGGGTTGGAGATTATAGCTAAGCTTCCCTTCCCTTATTGTATCCAGGAATAAGAAAGATTGGCAACTCCAGCTGGCCTGGGTGCCAGCCTCTAGGCTCGGTATGACCTGTTGGGGCACCCCGCCTTACGGAGTCTGGGAAATGCAATGTGGAGCCCTTGCTGGGAAAGGTTAGGAATGGCAGATACCCATGAAGACACAGTTTTCTGGTCCAATTAGTAGTGCAAACAACATTTCCACACCATGTACCTACTTAAGAAAATAAATTATGTATAAGCTCCCTTAAGGACTGTTGAAATATCCACTTACTAGCACACAACTGGGCCTGCAAGCTTCAAATCTTCCAACGCTTCATTAATCCTGACCTTTAGGGCTTCTCTTAGGCAGTGGGTTCCTTGTCTCTTCCTGCTTATTACACTTGAAGGAAATGAAATTGTGCTGCTCCAAAAGGCCTCTAAAGCTCAGTCTTGAGTTGAATGAACTTTCCTCCCAGTGAGTTGCTCAAATTTCTCATTAGGCTGTTTTCAAAATAATGGACATGCTGAAGCCCACTGTTTTGTCTGCTCTGTTTTTCTCTGTCAAAGTCCTCCAACACTTTTCACGCATTGGGAAGTGAGACAGTCTGTCCAATGGGTTACCAGGTTTCCAGTAAACAAAACGAAGCTGTCTTTTGTTTTCTGAAGTTGCAAGGAACGTGTTTGAAAATGAAATATGGCAGAGGGATGTGTGCATGAGGAGGCCGCCATAGACGGTCAGCTCTTTGAAGGCAAGGATGGCATCTCGTTAAGAAATCTCCTTGCTTATTCATCTCTTCTTGCAACAGGAATTTTTGACCACCTATCACGTTCCAAGGACTGTTGCATGACTCTGTTTTTTCCCCACAATGAGATTAAAAAGGCGATTTCATCCATTTCATGGATACCCATGAAAGCACCTCTGCATGAATGTTGTGGTCCTTGGGAATGAAGGAGATGAGGGGAAAGTGGCCCCTTGGCAAACACTTCTCCCCGCTTCCCAACCAAGAGGCCACACACAGTCTCTTTTAGGACATCATTAATATCATTCTTCTTCGGGCTCCTTTTTCAAGGGGAAAGAAGAATGTACAGTCACTGGGCATTTACCACGAGGCAGACACTATGCTGATTGCTTATACACCTTCTATATTTTAAGGCTCACACAGCCCACAGATGTAGGTGTTATTCTCCCCAATTTGCAGATGAGAAATTGAGGCTCTGCGAGGCTAAATACCTCATCCAAGGTCCTACAGCTCGAGAGTGGTTCGCCTGACTTTTCCCTTTATAGGTATGGGTCGCTCAAAGAACCCTTAGCATTCTTTGAGCCTATACTATGGTACTGTGATTCCCCTCCTTCGGGCCCCTGCACCCATCTGCCGGGATGTGACATTTGTTGTGCCAGTTTCACTAAGAAGCCCGCCTGTCTCCTCCTTCCAAGCCTGAAGCACAGCCCGGGCCTTTTCTGCTGGGCATCTGTCCAGAGAGCTTCAGACCACGCGGGAAGAGATGTGTGAGCCCCACGCAGAAGAAAAGAGCATCAGGTGACTGCAAATCTGTGAGCTGGGGAAACAGCACGGAGAGGAGCAACGGGTGACTCTGAGTGCTCTCCTTCAAGTCACACGTTTTGTGAGCAAATGCCCTCTAGGAGGACGGCTCCCAGAGGCACAGGGGCAACTTGAAGGCACCTGGAGGGTCATTTGAAATGCCAGACCCCCGCCGATGAATCTCTCCTGGCGCCTCATGTGAGCACCCCAGATTGGGCCTGACTTGGGGTCATGAAGTGGGATGTGGGGAGCTAGAAGCCTTTCAAGTTAGACTGCAGCTTGGCAGGTCGGGGGAGGGGAGTCTGGGCATGATGGAAGTTTCCAAGGGGACTCAAGGATGGGTTGGTTGCTCTTTCTGCGGGGGTCCTCCACTGCCTGTCTCCTGTGGGCAGTACAGGCTACGTCGTTTTCACCTCTGGATTCCCAGTGCCTGGTCCCGTACCTGGCACATAGTAGGCACTTAATGGGCAGGTGTCTGGGTGCAAGAAAAAAGTCAAGCATGGAATTGGGAACAAGGCAGCCCCAGCTTCCAATGCTGGCTCTGCCCTGATTTGGGGAAGTCATTTCGTCTTGAATCTTGATCCCTCATCTTCGAAATGCTGGTAAGAATAACTTCCGATAGAACTGTCGTAAAGATCAAAAAGGCTGTCATGGATCTGAAAGCACTTCATAGAAAAACAAATCCTCGGGCCAGGCAGAGAACATTCTTGTTTGTGGCCTGTACCCTGTCTAAGCCCTGAAGGAGCAGGGGAGGCGAAAGAGTTGTTATTTGCCTGTAGAAATGGAATCTGAGATGTTGTTCCGTCTGGGACCACATTTGTGGCTCATCCATTCAGTTGCTTAGTGAACATCTACCAAACATCTCTTGTGTTCTAGCACCTCCCCAGGCGTTGGGGATGCAGACATGAATCAACTCTTTAGGGACCACCTAGTAGGGAGGGTGGCCCTGCAGAATGATCCTGGGTGGTACCAAGTACTGTGGGGACGGATACAGAATTCTCTCAGGGACAGGGCTGCTGAAACCAGTGGTACTTAGCAGGCTGAGACAGATCCCTTAGGTTGGCTCCTGGTCTTAACAGGGCCATGCTGATGTCAGGAAGGCCAGGGGTGCCCGATGAGCCCTGCCTACCAGCCCATCACTCCAGCTCTCTTCTGCTTCCAGAACCAAACACCCCTCCCCACCCCCCATCCAGGTAGACAGTGATGGGCTCCACTAAGAGGTGGGCAGGGTTTGTGGAAGTCTTTGGAGTCAGGTTATCCTGGCTGAACACCTACTATGTGCCAGATGTTGTGCGCAATGAATAGTGGAGCTGAGCTGTCAGCTAGTTGATAATCACTAAGACACACATGCAGTGTCTGAGAAGAGCTGGCATCTGGTTCTCTCCAAGGAAACCAGTGTCAGTCTCAGTGGACCCCCCGCCAACCCCCCAAGCCTGGCTCTCTGATCTGCACACTGCTAGCAGGTCGTCACCAAGCCCAACTTAGGGACATAGGGCCAATGCAGGTGGGTTAAGAAAAAGAGCACATTTCTAGCAAGCCAAGGCTCACTGCAAAGACCATCCCCTTGGCTGTCGTCAGATGTGGGGAGCAGGACTCAGGAGGGGTTCCCTGCCTTCGAGGAGGGCAGAGGCTCAGAAAAAGTGAAGGAGAAAGAGTGGGCACAAACCGTCCACAGCCCGGTACCATGTCCGTCTGCTGCCCCCATTCCTTCCTTCTAACCCTGCTGACACGATTCCTGATGCCCCAGCGTGCGCCAGCTCCCAGGCAGAGGCGACTGGAGGCAGGGCTGTGTTCAACGTGCAGCCACCCAGACGCACCGGGATGTAGCCCTGAGTTCTGCCACATCCGGCCCTTCCGGGGTGCAGAGCCCCACAGCGGGGCACATCTTAGTCTACGTTCTGATTACTCACGAGATAATGGACGGGAAGTGCGCCCGGCAGAGGGTACCTACCTAGTAACATTAGTTAAGATAATTGTTTGTGGTAGGGATTCTGCACCCAAGTTCTGAAATCTCAGCTCCTACACGCTGTGATTTCTGGGTTCCTGGTCCTGTTACGAGTTCTTTTTACAGCTGCTTGCCTGATCCTGTGACTATAGCCCTGGGTCCTCTTCTAACTGCTGTCTGCTGGACTTACAGGAATATGTGCCCATTTGGTTTTCCTGTGGCCGTGCCCAGATCCCTTCTGGAACATTCCTCGGATACTCCCCTATAAGAAGTTTGTATCAGCCTGGCTGCTCAGCTGAACCTCACCTTTCCCCCACCTTCCCAGCACCTATCCCAGGGGGCTTGGGCGGGCTTCCCATCCCACTGTGAGTGCTTTATACCTGGATGACCCACCCTGAGATAAGATACATGTCATTCCTTGCACCTGCCTTACTACACACCTTCTGGGAACTGCCATTCTTTGAGCAGGTGTGGGATGGGGGAGGGGAAAGGTGGGGATCAGAAATGTGTTCTATTGTGTTCCTGGTTAATTTCACATTATTCTACAGGGTTGCATGGAAAACAATGCATGGGTAAAAACCAAATGATGGTTTATGATGTTAACAGAAGTAAAGCAGATGTTCCAATTAATGCCAGGGCTGAAAACAATCCCAAGGCAGGCTGATTCTAAAAGCTGATCAAGAAAAGGTCAAACAGGTAACTACCCACACGGCACGAAAATCCTCATATCGCTTTCTTACTGATCTCATGTTTTCTCATTACAAACATATTTCAGCTTCTCCAGGAACTGCTCAGAGGATGTCATTGTCTTCTAGTTCTTCCCCATGGCTGGTCTTGGAGGTTGAGTAGCATGTAATCTCAGTAGCAAAGCTTGCATTATGAATGTTTAAAGGCATCACAGATTCATGAGTGCAGAGGGCTTTTGGTAGTTTAATCAGATTGCTTTCCTGAAGTGTGGAATTAAGACCAGCTGGCAGATACACAGCATGCACAATACCACTCTCCCTCCTAGGTCCATAGCAGACATAACTAATGGATCACAGCACTCTCTCCCTCTGAGTCTCACAGTTTTGTTTTCAGCCCAGTAATTCTGGCTGCCACTATTAGAGTTGGCAGGTGAGTTGAATCCTATTTACCCTCCTTGTGCTGGAAGAATGTAAGTTCTGCTGACGGTGCCAGTGTTTCTGTAGTTAAGGGCAATGCCTGATAGTCGGGGAGGGTTTGAGCAGGGCAACTTGAGGGCCACAGTTTTGGGGATTTAGGCAGAAGGGACTCTAGTTGGTGACATAGGCAGAGGTAGGACTTTCTATATTAAAAAAATTGCTTAGACTTGCCCCCTGCACTCTGGTGGAGCAAGCATAAGCTTTGGAACCAAATACCAATTCTGCCATTTATGAGCTTTTAACATTGGGCTAATATTTCTTTTTTTTTTTTTTTTTGGGAATAACACAAACCTTTTTTTTTTCCGCAGTTGCATTTTTAATTAATTAATTAATTAATTAATTAATTTTTGGCTGTGTTGGGTCTTCGTTCCTGTGCGAGGGCTTTCTCTAGTTGTGGCAAGTGGCGGGCCACTTTTCATCGCAGTGCAAGGGCCTCTCACTATCGCAGCCTCTCTTGTTGCGGAGCACAGGCTCCAGACGCGCAGGCTCAGTAGTTGTGGCTCACGGGCCTAGTTGCTCCGCGGCATGCGGGATCTTCCCAGACCAGGGCTCGAACCCGCGTCCCCTGCATTGGCAGGCAGATTCTCAACCACTGCGCCACCAGGGAAGCCCTGGGCTAATATTTCTTGACCACCCCTATGTTTTTCTGTTTCAGATTGGTGGACTCGACTCCCAGGCACCTGTAATTTTCATGGTACCACAGTTTCTTGACTTAGGATCAAAGGATCAAAGGACCTGAGATGATTAGGGGCTTTCAGAATGAAAGACAAAGAATTTTAGTTCATTCAACATCTAATGAGCAACTATCACATGTCAAATACTCTGTGAGGTCCTGGGAATACAAAGATAAATAAGACATGGACACTCCCCTTAGCTGTCAGGGTAGAAACAGAGAAAAAACAGCTTTAGATCATCAAGGCGACGGAGCAGCTGTAAGGCCGTCCTTGATTCCCACATATCAGTTTACAGAACGCAGCTCTTGAGGAACAATGCACATGAAGCAAGGTCCGCTTGTGTAGTATTTGTTCTAACCCTTCGGTCCTGTTGAGCTTTTGTACATTTTCAGAGGGCCAGTTTTCAGCTACTGCTTTGATATCAGCATGACCTACCCCAATCTTTCCCATCCTCTCCACACTCCCCCACTAAGCCCATCGCATCTCCTCACCTCCAAATTAGAGCCTGGACTAGGATGAGGCAGGTGAGGTGCCCAGGGCACAGAATTTAAGGAGCCACTCACTTCCGGGGGCGGAGAGTGAGCGCCTCCTTAAATTTTGCACCCCGGGTGCCTCGCTTGCCTCACCCTCGTCTGGGCCCTGCTCCAGACGAAAACAGATGAAGATCGGAAGAAAGACGTTCATGATGAAAGTGGCAGAACAGGCTGTTCTCACAAGCTTGCAAAATAGACACTATTGTCCCATTTACAGATGAAGAAACTGAGGCTCAGAGAGGGTGAGTTACTTGCAAGAGGCATCACAGAGAAGTGAAAGATCACAGGCTTTTTTACTGACACAGATCCAAGTGGGGAACCCAGTTCTACCAGCCCTGAGCCATGTGACCTTGGGCCAGTGACTTATTTTCTCTGACCTTCTGATCCCTCCATCTGAAGAATGGCGATAATAATACCTCTCAGGGTCAGATGGGAATGAAGTCCAGGCACTTCCAGCTTCTGGTTCCGTGAGTCTGCTTTCTCATGTGTCCAGGGGACTGGCCACACCTGCCTCACAGAGATGCCCTGGGGACCAAATGAAATGATGTCTGTACCAACCCCGAGTGAGGTCTGAAGACCTTTTCGGAGGATCAGATGTTAAGTTCCTTAATAGGCTTTGCTGTCTCTCCAGCCCTGTCAACTGTCTGTTCTTCTAGGGTGTGAGGGGGGTAAGCATCTGTTTGGTGAGTGCTTTTAGAGGTCCCTGGTAATAGCTTCAGATCTTCTCTAGAGGGATAATTGAGACAGAATGCCTGCTACACGTCAGACGCCATGCCAGGAGCTTAAACGCACGTTCCCATTCAAACCACCCAGGAACCCTACTATTATTCCCACTGTTAGAGAAGAAACAGAATCCATGGGAGGTCAAACGACTGGCTCAAGGTCATGCAGCAAGTCAGAGGTAGAGCCAGGAGCTCCACCCTTTTGTCCGATTAAGAAACCTGGGCTTTCTGTATCCCACTATGTAACAGTGACAAAAAGAAATCCAGGTTAATATTTCTCAGCAATGGGGCAAAATCTAGGATTTGCACCTGAGCACGTTCTAACATGTCTGAGTATAAATTAGACTAATTGCAAGTCAGGACGTGAAACCACATGAGTGCCAACTATTTCCTAGACATGGCAGAGCGATGGCTTGAGGCTCTCCAGGATGGCCCAGGGGTGTCACTGATTAACAGTATGAGTCTTTGCTATGTCCCAAAAATTCAACTGAAATTCTACAACGCTGTTCCACCAAGTCAGAGAATTGAGGGGGGCAGGTCAGCAGCTCTCTGCATGTTTAAGTCCTATAGGTTCAACCTTGAAAATATCCAGTTAATTTCCTCCTCTCAACCCCTGTAAGCTTCAGGGAGAGCTGTCAGCTGTCACCACTGCAAGTCTCTGCAGGGGTGAGCATCCTCTATGCTACCATATTCCCTGTATCCTCCCTAGTTCTAGGGACTTAGCAGAAAACCAATGAATGCTGAATAAATTAATGCTTTCATTTATTTGTCTATTTTTGCTCCATCCCCAAACTCTGAGACTATGTCTTACCTATTTATCCAAGGGCTTTATGCAGAGCCTAGCTTAGCATAGGTACTCAGTAGAAGTTTGTTGAATGATCAACTTCAAAGAGAATGACTGAAAGAATAATGGTGCAATTTGTTTTATAAAGAAAGAAATTTGCACACAACGTAGCTGATCAAAAACTGTATAAAACTAGGACTCCTGTGTGGCTCCCCACCCCCCCCCCCAGCCCCCGCCGTGAGCCAGCTTTCTTCAAAGCAGGAACTTAAGCAAGTGGCCAAGACCTCTGCCTGAACTCACGACTTCAGGTTGGATGGGCTGGGGAGAGAGTTGGTGAGGGTGAGATCAGGGTTCGTTTTATCAATGTCAGCAGCCAGTTCCCCTGTCTTCTGAGAACAAAGGAGAAATGGCTGGAGGAAGTGGGGGTATTTAAAATGGAAAAAGAGCAGGCTTAAGGAGGATCATGACAGCTATCTGTAAATATTTGAGGGGATATCATTTGGAAGAGAGAATAGACTTATTCTGTACTGCCATGGAGAATAGTGCCAAGATCTGGGTTGGACATAGGGAAAGAACTTAACAATTAAAATAGGCGACAGTAATCTTTCTGGGGAGATGGACATATTCTATATCCTAAGGGTATGGGTTACACAAGTGTATCTATTTGTCAAAACAATACAGGGAAGATAGGTGCACTTCAGTATACATAAATTTCACAACAACAAAAGGAAATGTTAAATCACCATTATCATCATCATTGTCCTTAAGCGAGGGAGAGGGGTGGACAGAGGTACAGAGGAGACAAGAATGTCAAAATGTTAATATTGTTGGATCGGGATGGTGGGTACATGGGCTTCATTATACTATCTTGTTTACTTTGTATATGTTTAAAATTTTTTCATAATTAAAAGCTGATATATGTTCATCATTGAACAGAGATGAATCTGATGGGCTGTGTTGGGAGACAGAAGTGTTTATGCAAATACCCTGGGCATCCTCAACAGCGCCGCCCAGGAGGGTATTCCAGGAGCAGGGGCCTGAACCAGATAACCTTGGCCAGGACGCTCATCCTTCTCCTCGAGTGGGGGGGTTGGGCAAGCCTGTCCTGTACTGGCAGAGGGTCTGGAGGAGAGCTGGATCCTCCAGAGCCATGAACTGGAGCCAGAGACCCTCATTCCAGACAGTGGGAGATGCTGGGGCTAGAGTACCCAAGGTGTCTAGGAAGGCCGCTAGACTTGGAGGGAGGGGTGTGGAGTGAGGAAAGGATCCAAGTCAAGAAGAGGAATTGCAGGTGTGGAAAGCAGTCTGAGTGTTCAGGCTCTGAGCTGTATGCCACTGCTGACTAGCCGTGTGAACCTGAGCAAGGCACTCAACCGCTATGAGCCTCAGTTTTCTCATCTGGAAAATGGGAGGTCGGACCTACCTCATAGGATTAAATGAGCTTGGGTGCCTGGCATCTAGACAGCCATGCTCATTAAGGTTATTACTACTTATAAGGGGGAGATGAGCCCAAGGAAAGACAGGCTCCCGTGGGGAGAAAGGGATGGGCTTGAAGGCCTGTCTCATTCACCAGCTACCACTGGAGGCCACATCTTAGGGATGGCTAAGGGAGGGGTGTTGGAATGGGTCAGCCTGGCTTAAAAGGCAGGAAAAAAACATCTATGAGAACTCTTCCATTGATAACATCCCAGGATTCTAGAGGGATCCCAAGCAATTTCTAGGAGTAACTGCTGGGGCTCTCCACGCCCCAGTTCATTGCTGTTGCTGTAGAGGTGCCCGGTGCTGGAGAGCTGTGTGTCCACGTTGCCAGGACACAGTCTCCCCTTGGCAGCCCCCATGGACCCCAGACCCACTTGGCTACAGCTATGACCCCACCTCAGACCCTAAGCTTGTTTGGATTGGGCCTGGAGTCATACACAGTGAACTCCACAGGGCAGGAAAGGCACGCTCATCTTGCCTGGTACGCAGTGGGTGTGTAATAAATGGGTTCCAGGTAAACAAACGGATGCTTAGCTAAATGTGGAGACAGGTGCTTTAGCCAGACCTGCTCACTCCAGGGCTCATGTCCCTGGGGGGACCTGTGAGGCTGGGGGGACAGTCTGTCCTCCCCGATCTGGGCCCACAGACCCCCAGGGGGCCGACTGGCAGCCACTGTCAGCAGGCGTTGCTCACGGCAGACGGCGGTAGCCTCTTCATTTCCGCGAACGGCTTGGAGCACCAGCGCGGTCACCCACCGAACACACCATACATCAGATGCCTAATGGCGTGTTTTAGAACATAAGTGGTAACCACCAAATGGGACCCAGGAAAGGAATTAGAGCCAGATGCACAGCGGGGAGGGAAAAAAAAATTGAGAAGAGCCTCGGAGGAAGTGGGGCCCGATGCAATCATCCCGAGACAGGAGAAACCATCTCTCAAGCACCTATAGGCCAGGGGAGTCCATTTCATTTAAAGTTGGCACCCTTTACAGAGAGCTGGGCTGGACGCGGGGCCCCTCGCAGGTCAGTGCTGCCTGGACTGGGTCTGCCCGGTCCGACCCTGACCACAGCATCCTGAACTGCTCTGGGAGCCCCTCCCGGCCACTCATTCGGGTTTTCATTCAACAAACATTTTTGCGCACCTACTCTCTGGTACGAGGTTATGTACCAGGGCATCTAAACGCAAGAGTTCAGACTCAAAATTGTCTGGTTTCAAATGCTGGCTCTGTCCCGACCTAGAAGTTACTTAATTTCCCTTCCTCAGTTCTTCTTTGTAATACCCTCCACCTTGCAGATCTGTCATGCAGTTAAATGAGAATATGGAGAAAGTGTTTAGAACAGCAGTGAATATATCCCCAAGGGTCTCTGCCCTCCTGGGATGCACTCTGACATTCCAGTGGAGGGAGGGGACTGTGGGCCAGATCCCCTGTGTCCAGCTTGGGGAGTGCACACAGTAGGTATTCAGGGGATTTTATCTGAATTGAGCAGAGCACATGTACACACATGCACACATGTGTACACACTTGTATACACACACACACACACGCCACCTAGAGTCCCCAGCAGAGATCTATTTCCTTGGTAGGTGGATTTTTCCAGACCCCTTAGTGGAGAGATGGCTATTCCTGGGTCCTGGCTTTATGCAGGCATCTTGGTTCCAGGGCTTTCTCATTTCTGGCACCTGAAGTTTCCCTTTTCTTTTGAGCTTGGCTCTGCATTAAAGATTTTTTTAAAAAACTGTACTTTGTTCTGCATATCTATGTGCATGGAGTGGAAGACCGGTCTGTGTTGGCTCAGTCCGCTGACGGTGGAACTAGAAATCATGGCTGGAATTTTAATTGTATTTGCTCGTGCCCTATCTTGCTTCCCAAGGTTTTTGAGGTCAATTATAATACAGAGATGAACCAGGTAAGGTTCCTAACCTCCAGGACTCTCTAATCCCTTTGGGAGGGAACAGGAGTGTAAAAAAATAGCTACGACAGACCGTAGCAGAAGGAAGGATGCGGTACGTGGGGAGACTCAGAGCGCGGCCAAGGGACCAGTTATGACCTGAGGGATTGAAAAGGCTTTGTGAGAGGCGTGGCTTTGCACTGGCGCTGGCTGGAGGAGGAGAATTTCAGGACACGCAAAGTGGGGAAGGGCAGAGGGAACAGCATGAGCTGAGGCACAGAGGCATGGGGAGGTGTATGGGGCTCTCTGGGGGCAGGGAGCACACTGGTGGGGCTGGAGGGGGCGCTGTGAGCGAAGGAAGTGGAGGATGAGATGGGAAAGGTGTCTTGGGCCGGACTGTGAAGACCCTGATTCTGGGTGAAGGCCAAGCGTTGTGCGAGACAGCTTACACAGTCATGTATTTCATCCTCATCGTGGTCTTATGTGTTATTATGCCCCTTTTAGGGATGGAAAACTTAGACTCTGAGAGGTTACAAGACATTCTACCATAAGCAGATTATCATCCCCAAATCAGTCCTTTAAGCCCAGAAGCAGGGGTCAGGATCCAAACTCAGATCCATGGTCCCTAAGTCCCGGTGTCGCCAAGAATAAAACACTGTTGCCAAGAGGCATTCGGGAAACAATGAGGAACCTGGGGAAATACAAAGGCTGGGTAAGGTCTATATTGATCTCTCAGGTTAGGCATTGCAATGGAGATGAAGAACGGCCCTGGCCCCCATCACTACCACCAAATAGAAAGAAAGAGAAAAGGAGAAGCTGAATGGAGGTTAAAAGTGGAAGAGCAGAGAGAAATCAATGCAAGGACTCTGAGAAGGCTCCGGGATGGAGGATGGGGGGGAAGATGCTGGGAAAGGATCAAACCCTCCATCCACAGTGGAAGACTCCCAGTTCTCAGAATGTCTCAGCTCATTTGACAGAAGAGGGAGCTGGAGTGTAGGGAGAGGAGCCCCAACTTCTGCTTCTGGGCTTGACTGACTGACGGACTCATTCATTCATGCATTCAACATCCAATCTCCTCTACCCCTGGCACTGAGCACTATGGGGTTGCCAAGGACATAGATGCCGAGGGAAGATATACTGAGCACGTACGTGTTAGGTACTTACAGGCAATGTCTCCTTTATTTCTCTGAAAGACGTGGGAGGTGTTAGATTCCCATTTTACATATAAGAAAGCTGAGCTCAGAAAGGTTCAGTCAGGTATCCAAGGTAGAGTGGGATTGACACCCAGGTCAGCATAATACCCAAAGTCCATTCCTTTCCACTAGAGCATGCTGCGTCCCTGCTATCACTCCTGCCTCAAGAGCTTAACAACCAGGGTGGTTAAAACATTTATGCCCCAAGGAGGGCACCTTTGACAGTGAAAGGTGGGGGCACTCTTAGTAATTACATCAGGACAACAGGGAGAAGCTGGCATCGTCCTGGGCAGACTGGGATGTACTATCCTATCGTATATAGTACATATACTATACCCTATACTAAAGGCGCGTTAGTATTTATATTTGCACGGAGCTTTGAAGCTTTCCAATGCATTTCCCCACTTTCAGTCATGCCTTATTCATATGGTGAAATGAGAAAAGTTTCCCAGATAACTGAAGCTCATCCTTTTAAACGCGATGTTTTGAGAATCTGGATGATGCTGGATGGTGAACTTTGAAATGCAGATCAGGTTTTCCTGCTTGAGGAAAGAGCGTTCCACCATGTCGTCCCCACGCTGGCCTGGCTCTCCCACTTAGCTGCGGAGAGCTCCTGCAGCCTGCAGGACTCAGGGCAGAGCTCTGAGGAGGGGCACTCCAGGGCCTCCCCTGCCCCCAGAGAAGGGCAGGCAGCAACACCTGCTCTATAAGACTGTCGGATTCTCAGACCCCAGCAGGTCTGTACTGGGCTTTCTGCGGTCAGCTTCTTTCACAGAAACTCAAAACCAGCATCAACTAAGTCAGAGCCTTAGGGGAGCAGAGAAACGTCAATGCAAAGAAGATGAGAAGGCGTTGGGGTTGGGGGAGAGGACCTCTTTGAGATCAGTGAGCTCAAACTCTCCATGTTACAGATGAAGAGAAGGAATATGACTTGCCCAGAGTCACATTGCTGATTAGCGGCAAAGACGGGACTGGAATCCAGGTTTCCCAGCTCCCAGGCTTGAGTTCATCCTGCTGAGCCCTGCTGCCCCTCTTCTTCCCTCCCCCACGCCACCGCATGGAACCTCTGGCAAGCGCTCTGGACACGCTCCGCTCTCTCATGCCTCTGTGCCTTTGCACCTGTTGTTCCACCTGCCTGGCATGCCCTTCCCGGGAGTACCTTGCCTGGCAAACTCCCTCCTCCTTCAAGAGGAAGTGGAAGCGTCCTATCTGGTAGCCTTACCCGCATCACTGGATATTGTTCATGGGTTAATTTTTGGTATCTATTATACTGTGAAATTTATGTGTCTGCCTCTCCTTTTGATTCCAGGCTCCCAGAGGGCAAAGATTCCTTCTTGTTCATTTCTGTATCCCAGCAGCCCGCACAAGGCGGGGAACGGAGTAAGCTTTCCATCAATGTTATTGCATGAAATTGAAATGCCCTTGGGGGGAAGGGAATTATGACAGGAGAGGCTGCCTGGCAAGGGGCGAAAGATGGAGGCCAGGGAGGAGGAGACAGGCGTCGACAGCTGATTCCTCCCATCACCGCAGGGCCAAGGGTGATCCCGTGCAGAGAAGTGGTTTAGAACAGGCCTGAGGGTGCGGGGAGAGGGCAAGGGGGTGCTGGCAGCCCCAGAGACTGCTCGACCCTGCATCTGCTTATTGGATTCTCTCCGGAAAAGTACCAGTGAATTAAAGCCCAATAAAAAAGGCAATTAAGTCCAAACTCATTGATGCCTTAAGCTCCCCCAGGTCAGTGAGCCAGCATGCAAGCTGGGCCGATATTTCTCCATTTCTTCCCACGTCTACATTGGTCTCCAGTGAAGCAAGGGTGACACATTTTATTTCAACCATAAATGGAGCAGAGAGACTGATAGCAAAGCGATGGTTGTTGCCTTCTCCAGAGGGGAGGCTCTGGATCCCGTCCAAGAGACTCCTGTCAGCAGGCGTGATATCCACGTCCTGACCTTGGGCTCCGGATGGGGTACTGGTGGTCCGATCCGTGCCTGTGTTCCCGTGTGCATGTGTGTTTGCCTACATGTACTGGGGGTGTGTACGCCTGTATGTGTGTGTGCATTGTGGTTTGCTACAAAGATACGTGCAGTCTGCACATGTGTGGGTGGATTCATCCATTTATTCCACACATATTTAGTGAGCACCTACTTTGTGCCAGACACTGTACTTGCCTCTGGTGTTTTCATGGTGAAAAAGACAGTCTCAGCTCCTACCCTGTGGGTTATACAGTCCAAAGGTGTAGAGGGGAAGACAGACAACAAAACAAGTAATAACAACAACGCGCATTGAATGTTATATAGGTGCAGGTGTGCACGTGTATGCTTGAATATCTGCATGCGTGCAGGCCTGGAAATCTCAGTACATGTGTGCATGAATAAAGTGGCGTGTAGTGGGGGAGGGGAAGAAAAGAGAGAGGATTGAAGTCGTCGGGGCACCTGAGTCAGAACAAGGGACCTAATACCTAAAGAGTGTGCACAACCCATGGCCATGGCCTCCCCACTTCCTCTCGTCTCCCCTGGAGGTCTTCTGACCTCTGCTCAGTCACAGGAACCTTCGGAGGCCAGTGGCTGACCCTCGTTGCTGGGTGGATGGAGAAACCCTGGAGTAGGATGATGGGAAGCTGGATTTTATTCTCAGTCCTGCTGCTAAGTAGGAAGTCCACTGCAAAGAGGGATGTGGAGTTAGGAGTCCTGAGCCTGCCACGTAGTAGCTGTATAACCTTGGGCACGTCTCTTAGTCTCTCTGAGTCTCAGATTCCTCATTCGTGAGAGTGAGAATACCATCTCTGTTAACCATCACAAGATTGCTGTGACAGTCCACGATCCTACAGCATCCAGACAAAAGTGGGATGTAACTACCATTGATAATAGTGATTGTTCCTACCATGGCCAACCCACCGCTCGCTGGGCCGTTCTAACACACGACTCCAGTGGTGCCTGAAAATGCCTGCATAGCATTTTCCAAAGTATTTTCCAGAAAACATGATTTCTATGAGATGCTTAAAGGAAAAAAACCTCTGTGGTCAAATAGGTTAGAAAACGCTGAGCTAAACAGAGTTAAACATGTTGATTTCTTGCAGGCCTTCTCAGAGCCTTCAATATACCCACGTACACTATGAATCTCCAAGAATGGGCATAGTAAGCACCATTTCTGTCTTAGGCTGGATCCCCCCAGAGGCTAGGACTTCAGGGTATATTTGGGAGTGACTTCAGGAAGCCCTAGTAGGGGGCTGTGGAAGTACGGCAGGGAAGGGAAGGTCACCGTATATGGTAAACTTGGAGTCAGTTCCTGCTGTGGTGCCTGGGGCTTAGCCCTGCTAAGGGGACCTCCTAGAGATGGTGAAAAACACGCTGCAGGGTAATCACACCAGATTGGGGAGGGAGCTGGCCGTTCATCTGTTTGCTCCTGTTTATCATTGGTTGAGAGCTGCTCCTGGGGTGTCCAAACCCCAAACTTCTCACCTGCCCCGGGGCTGAGGCCTGGGATGTCCCTGTGCCCAGAGATTACTCTGAGGCAGAAAGTCACAGGTGTTTGCAGGAAGTGCCTGACAGCAGGAAAAGAGAGCACAGAGGCCATGTGGCTACTGCACTGAGAGCATCTCCACAAATTCCTTCCTTGGCTTGACCTCCAAGTCTATGTTTGGATCCATGAGCACCAGATGGGATTACGGCTCCATAGACCTCTCTGCAATGAACACTGGCTGACACAACAACGTACCAAATCCCTCCACGGACTGGCCCTAATCTATTTTTCCAATCGTATCCATTTCTACTCCCTTTGAGCCTAAAAGTCAGGCTATATGGATTACTATAGTGGGAGAGGAATAGGGTGGGCGGGGTGGATACAAACATCTCTTCCAATTTGGACTTTCCTGGGACAATTTAGAGCTCTTGTGCATGAGTGTATGTTGGATATACCTCCTGGAATAGGGCCTGGGACTCACTACAGGGGAGAGGCACCAAGCAATACAGGGGATGGAAGCTCCTGGAAGGTGGTGACCCAAGGTATGTGGCACCAAGAAAGCCAGAATTTTTCTTGAGAGAAGCCAAGATTGAGGCTGGTAAGCCAGAGCCAAGCTTTGGGTACAAAGTGTCAGTGAGAAACAACGGATGGGTCAAGACAGGCCAGAATATGCCAGAATGTCCCAGAATGTTCCTTATATGAGACACTAGCTCAGGGCCTGCCCTAGTGTCTTAAGGAGCCACAAACAGAATGCCAGAGCTGGAGGTACAGAGCCCTGGGGATCATCTAACCCCAAACGCTTGTTTTAAAGAATAAGGAAAATTGAGGACCAGAGTGGTGAAGGGACTTCCTCAACGTTACCCAGCAATTTAGGAGCAGAGCCTGATCGGAACACACGTTTCTTGCTCACTAGTGAGCCCTTCGTTTCGGATTCGTTGACTAATAGGGTTCCTTCTTGCCAAGAACCTGACCATCGCCTATGGGTTCTCTGATAAGAAAGAAACCCCCATTGAGCAATTTCCCTTCGCTCAAGCCCCTCCCCGCCAGACTGGGACACCGAGGGGCCCTCACAAACCCTCCACCTTTCATCTCAGTCCGTGTATTCCCTGGAGGGTTCCCTGCCACCTCAGGTAGTAAAAGCATTTGCAGTTTTAGACATGTCAGCAAGTTTCGCCAGGCAGTGTAAGGGAGCACGAACGCTAATGCCTCCATCTGGGGATTACGTTAATACACTATCCCGAACAGACATTTAAAAAATTGCACATTTTAATTGGCTGCCTCTTCCATCTCCAAGTCTAGGATCACACAGTAATCAGGAAGTGGGACGGTGGAGGTTGCTGGCGAGATGCCCTTGGCTGGGATGCAGGGAGCGCTGGCCTGGAAGTCGGAAGGCTTGGGATCTAGCTGCCAGGTATGTGACCTTGGGCAGGTCACTTCTCATGTCTAGGCCTCACCCTCTTCGTATGAAAGTGAGGAGTTAGGGCTTGACAACCCCCATGGCTCCTTCCAGCTCTAACCTTCCGTGAGTTCTGGACTGCTAGAGTCCCCCCACATTTCTTGCCTTCCTCCTATCATCTGTGTCCTGGACGCCAGGACTGCAGCAACACCACTTCTCTCCTGACTCTGGAACTTATGTGTTGGGGACATACCTTTTCCTGCCTACCTGGTAGCTACCTGGGTCTTACCTTCCAGACCTCTCAGCCTGAGTCCAACCTCTGCTCCATCTGGAGTTAAATATGATGAGGATGGAGCTGTTTCAAGTCCCTTTCCCGCCAAATCCATCCTTTCTCTGATGCCCAAAACAAGGATTCTTGGGAAAATCATTAAGTCTGTTCTGTCCTTCATTCTATGGCCCATGGTTGCCAAATATGATCTTCTTTTAGCTCATCCAGTATTTAATTGGTGACCGTAGGGGCAACACTGCTCTGGGCAAGGACCTCCCACACCCCTTTCCTTGCTGTGTCCCAATACTGCAGTGACTGCCCTGGGGACGTGTCCATAGTCTCTCACCCGGGCTATTAGAGACCCCCTGTCCCCCAGCCCTGTTCCCTTCTGGCTTTGATGCTGCCAAAGCCCTCTTCATTCCCTGCAGCGGCCTGTCTCTCCTGCAGGCCTCATGGACTGGCCCCTGGTCTCAAGGACACACACCCCAACACCCTCACCAAGGGCCACCTCTTGAAGAGTACCTGCATACCTCCCCTCCCCTCTCGGCCCAGAGTCATAAGACTGAATGCTTGAATAAGTATGAATCTTGGAGGCAGGAAGACATGAGTGCTGGCCCTGGACCTACCACTATCTATTGTGTTCTTATGCTGTCCTTTTACTTTACGGAGATTCAGTTCTCCTGTGTGTAAAACGGTCTGGCCCTGCCTACCTGCCAGGGTGAAGCTTAGTGAAAGAAGTCAGACAGAGAAAGACAAATACTCTATGTTATCGCTTATATGTGGAACCCCCAAAATAAAACAAATATGTATATAACAAAACAGAAGCAGACTGAGAGATATAGAGAACAAACCAGTGGTTACTAGTTGGGAGAGGGAAGAGGGAGGGGCAAGATAGGGGTATGAGATTAAGGGTAGAAACTACTACTATGTATTAAAAAAATAAGCAACAAGGATATATTGTACAGCACAGGGACTATAGTCATTATTTTGTAATAACTTTAAAAGGAGGATAATCTATAAAAATACTGAGTCGCTATGTTTTGTACCTGAAACTATAATATTGTAAATCAACTGTAGTTCAAAAATAAATAAATAAACAAATAAACAAATAAGTAAGTAAGCAAGCCTCCCAGGTGAGTCTCATGAGTCCAGATGTTTAAGGATCACTGGCTTATTTTTATTTTATCAGAAATCCCCGGATTGCACACTCAACTCTCCCTTTAGCTCCTTAAGCCCATTTAGCATGCTCTGAAAGTGATGTTACATGCCTCCCGTCTGACGAGTTTTCCTCCCACTTCCAACTCCAGGATATTTTTCAAGTATGTCCAAGAGGCATCACGGTGTAGTGGAAAGGCAGGAGCTTCGGATTAGACCAGTATTTCAATCCCGGCTCTGCTTTGATCATCTAAGTGACTTCAGGTAGATCCCCTAGTTCCCTGTCTCTTCATTGTTCTTTTCTCTATAATGGGGATAGTAGTCATTTTATCTCAGGGTCGTGATAACAGGAAATAAGCTTATACACGAAAAGTAGCCGCCACATTGTAGAGGCTCACAAAAAACGAGTTCCTCCATCCAAGGGGTTGGAGACCTGCCTTGGTTTGTTTAAGGTGGATGTCACCCCACATGGCATGTTTGAACTGAGACCCACGTGGGACCTGATTCTGAGAACTTGGCAGCAGCTAAATCTTTGGCTGAATTCCCCAAAGCCCAAGTCCTGCCCTGAGTGAGACCCACTGCTCTTTGCCTGTGCAAGACTATTAAAGTTTAATTAGCAACTCTGTGTGCCATGCATTATTAAAGCTATGCTGGACTGGCTGTTAAAACCAGCCAGGGCTGCCCCTGGCTCCCCTGGGGTGTGGGTCAGGCCGTGAGGCCGAGCCAGAAGACCCCACGACAGGGTGGGGATAGCCGTCACTCCGGACGGGGGCTGCAAAGCTTAAGCGATCGGCACTGTGGCCTCATGTAAAGCTCTGTGGTCCTAGATATCTGTGCTGAGCTTGGCAATGGCTCTGAGTTGCAGCTTTTCATCTGCAGAGAAAGACAGCTCACCTGTCTCCCTCATCGGACTGGGGCCTCCCCTTGGACAGAGCGTTGCCCCTCTCATCAGACTGGAGTTCTCTAGGGTGGGGTTGTATCTCTCCCATCAGATTGGAACTTCCATCAGGGCAGGACTGTTCTCTCTCTGCATCAGACTAGGAGGGTTCCTGGGCGGGGCTATTTCTCTGCCATCAGACTGAGGGCGGAGGCTGCTTGCTGGCCTTTGTCCCAGAGGCTCCAGAACGCCCCCGCCCCCCGCCCCCCCCCCCCCCCCCCCGGTTTTCCCAGCCCTGAAGCGCCTGCTGCCCTTTGCTTTGTAAGCACTTAAAAACAGAAGGCAAACAGCATTCTTTTACAGTTTATTGGCTTTTAAGTAAAGATAGTTAAAATAATTTATATCTTGCTCAGGGGGAAAATGGGAGAGAAGAAGGAGGGGTAGGTTTTCCTGGCAAGGAAAAGCAGCATAAAATGTCCTGCAACTGCTCACTCAGTGGCCTCTATTCCTTCAAGTGCGGAGCAAACACCCGAGATTAAAGCAAAGCTCTGGGGATGGGTTGCGCTAGAGCTGTGACTGCAGATTTGACCCAAACACTTTGGAGCTGGCGTCGGGCTTCCCAGAAGACGAGGGACAGAGACGGAGGACTGGGTCCTCTAGCAAGGATAAAAGGGTGCTGGTGGGGTAGTATAATTCCCATTACTTGGGCTTCAACTTCTGTTCAGTACTTTACATGCTGAGCTTTAGGGCAGGAGCTAGACTAGGAGGTAAGGACCTCGGTTTCTCCCAGCTACTCACTCCCTGTGTTATCTGGGTAATCCCTCCCTCTCACTAAGCCTTAGCCTTCAATGCCTTGAGGTCCCTCGTAACCCTAATATTCCAGAATCCTCATTCTAAGTATCTTTGTTAAGCACCCTTTCAGCCTCCTAAGCTTTTCCTTAACACAGTCTGTAATTACACAGGGCGTCCACGAAGCCTGGAAACATAGGTGACTATATATCATGTCAACAAGGACATCTTCAATCTGTTAAAAAATAAAATGGTACCTATGTTTCCAGACCTTATTGGCATATATCTCCGTGTATAAGAGTATTTGATAAATATCTACCTCCTCGATCTGTAACCCCCATGGGGGCAAAGACCAGCAGTTTGTTCCCTGTTGCCCGCCCACCACTCTGTGCAGTGTTTGGCATGTACTGTGAACTCAGTAAGTATCAGTTAAATGAATTAATAAATAAGTGGATGGGGCTTCCCTGGTGGCGCAGTGGTTGAGAATCTGCCTGCCAATGCAGGGGACACGGGTTCGAGCCCTGGTCCGGGAAGATCTAGGCCCGTGAGCCACAACTACTGAGCCTGCGCGTCTGGAGCCTGTGCTCCGCAACAAGAGAGGCCGCGACAGTGAGAGGCCTGCGCACCGCGATGAAGAGTGGCCCCCGCTCGCCGCAACTAGAGAAAGCCCTCGCACAGAAACGAAGACCCAACACAGCCATAAATAAATAAATAAATAAATAAATAAATAAATAAATAAGTGGATGGCAAGGTTTATCGTGGGAGTGGGGAGGGCAATGGAATAAAGTGAGAACTCAGAAAGTGGGCTTGCAGAGAACACACTCAGATGTTTGGGACCCCTGGCTCATTCACCAGGCCCTCCATGGCGTCTAAAGGTAGAATTTCCACCCAGAGAATTGGGCTGTGATAAAAGAGACAAAGGTGGGGAGCTGAGAGCCGGCATGTGGAGAAGAATGCACTCATCACTCAGCTTCTCCTGAACATTTATACATCCAATGTTTGTCTTTAAAGGATAAGCCGTATCCTTTGATAAAGGATTAGACCCCTCCCCAGAGACTCTGGACTCATGACAGGTCAATCCATGGCTAGCCTGGTGTCCTCAAAGACGTACAGCAGTCTCTCTCTCTGGATAGGACAGAGAGAGCAAGTGAGGCTGGGACTCTCTTGGGGTCTTGGTCATGCTGCTCCTCTTGCCTGGAATGTCCAGCCCGCCCCCTCCCCTGGTCCGCTTGGCTCCATCATCTCTCAAGACGCAGCTCAGTGACCACACCCTCTCCCTCTGTTCAGGTAAAACTGACCATCCCTCCTTTGGGCCTCACTGGAAAAACAGATATTATTTTATCATGCGTCTGAATGTACTAGCAATAAACCACTTATTATGGATTCAGCAATGTTTCCAGATTTGGTGACCATCGTGTTCGTGTATCTGGTAGGTGGTGAGCTCCTTGAGCTGTCGGTGTGGCCAGTTCAGGGTGTCTGGCGTGCAGGTCACTGTCTAGGCTCCTGAAGGTTAGGGCGAGGGGTCTTTCTGAACCCTAGAACATAGGTTCCCCCCTTCTTCTTCCTCATATAAACTGGAAAGCTGAATCAGGACTTGGCGGTGGGCTGAGAGAAGAACGCATGCTGCCTAGGGTGACCTGAAGGAGGAAGTGATGCGTTCTGCCGGTTCCATGTGACTCCAAGGCCTGCCAGCATGCCCTCTGGCGGCAATCAACAACTGTAAGAGCAGTGCAGGTGGGTTGCTTTGACCTCTGAGCCTTTCCTAGTTCATGTGTGCTCGCTAGGCAGGTAAAGCTTTGCTTTGGAATATAGACACCTCAGCTAGATGACATTTAATTTGGCTGCGCTGTGTGGCATGCGGGATCTTAGTTCCCCAACCAGGGATTGAACCTGCACCCTCGGCAGTGAAAGCGTGGAGTCCTCACCACGGGACCGCCAGGGAGTTCCCTAGGTGACATTTAGAGAGAGCTACAGGTTGGACTAAGGTCCTTTGCATTCTATGAGGCTATCAATTCCCTATTTTGAATAGCATTAATCTCATGATGAAAAGTAATTACAACACCCTTTAAAACATTTAAGATATAACTTAAAAAGTACAATTTATTGAAAACTTACTATGTGCCAGGCACCGTGATGGTTGTTTTTGCTTTTCATATATCCTCCCTACTCCTCCAAATGACCTGGTTAGGAAAACTATGTTGATCCCACTTTTGGAAGAACAGAGAACCGTCACAAAGGTCCAACAACCTGCCCGAGGTCACAGAACCAGTGAACAGTTAACTCCAGACTGCTGGCTCCACAGACAGACTATATCTTTTTACTAGTCTATACCACCTAATCTTTTGACATTTGCCTAGCAACAGAGAAAATAGTTTCCATAGCAACTATAGTAAAATCAGTGTTGGTATTTGGATAGTCTGAGTTTTTAAAAACCCACTTAAACTCTATATAAGCTAAATTCCACATCTGGGAAACTATATAAAGGAAACAATTCTAACTACGGAAAAGATATGTGCAAAAAGAAATGTCCTGATGCATTAGTTATAATCTTAAAAAAGTAGCAACAAGAACTGTCCAGCAACGGGGGAACAATTAAATGCGGTGTGGTGCTGTTGTTCAGTGTCATGTACACGGTCTGGTGCAACGTGGTCCCACTTAATGCCCATCCCTCTCTGTTTCTGGGAACTGATTACTCCTGGGGGTGGAGTTGTCATTTTATGTGACCCTGCTCTCTTGGTTCAGGTGATTGGTCCCTGGTGAGCACCTGACGCAAGCTGGGCCAATCAGTTCCTTTCCTAGAATTTTTTAGGATGAATTTGGATAGAGTTCTGTTTCTCTTTGGGAATATGAAGTGAACTGTAACATAAGGCATATCGGTTGGTTTCTTCCCTTGCCTTCCCCAGTCCTAGAAGGTGGTGACTGCTTCTTGCAGTTACTGATACCTGGGTTACCCCAGTACCCTGCATTTGCCCCTTCAACACTTCCAGCACATGTGTTACTCACTTCCCAGATTAAATGCCCTCCGTTTGAAATCCCTTGCTTACTTCTGTATTCCCGACTATATATAGGTATCATATTTAACTTTTTGGAATCTCAATTTCTTCATCTATAAAAATGGAGTCATAATTCTTAACTCATGCAGATGTTGGGAGGATTTGATGGAAGGAAGGCAGTCAAGTGCCTGGCACAGAGTCAGTGCTAATCAATGCTGGTTACCCCCTTCACCCTATGACTGAAACCGTCAACTCAGGTATGCAGGAGGCTCTCTCCTCTTGGTGGTTTGCTGAGGTCCTTGGCCTCCAGGAACGGTGCCGTAAGTGGTTAGAAGTCATGCCCAGTGGAGCTCCCTCCCCTGTCTGCCACAGTTAACCTGGGGGCACGGCTCGGGATTATGTCACGGCCAGTGCAGATTCACAGGCAGGTGGAAACATAAAGTGTTTGGAACGGTGTTTGCAAAACCTTTCCTCCTCTTAGCACCCCCCATTTTAGTCACTCGAGCAGATTCTAATTTGGTCTCGAAAATATCCTTCAACGGCCCCAGGCAAGTGTCATATGGTATGCCATAGATGGGTACACGGAGCTCAACTTCCATCCTGCCTCCTCAGAGTCAATCATCAGTCTCTGGAAGTCACCGAGTGAGGAAAGAGGAAAAGCTCCCTTCCATCCGACAGCGGGATGGATGACTGCATGAGCAGCTCTGGGCGCTGGGCTCTGTGTTTGGGAATTTGAAAGCATCACCTCTGGTTCAATCCGCACAACCACCGACAAGGCGGGGGGATGGGTTATCTTATGTCCATTTTACAGATGAGGAACTTGAGAGGTTAAGGAGGGGACCCAATGTCCTGCAATCCAGGTGGCAGAGCTGGGGTTTGAAGCCCTACCCGGCTGGCTGCAGGGCTGCCGGATGGAGGGGGGAGATCTGCCTTCTAGGTCCTCCCTGTGGACACCTGACTCCGCTGCCCACGATCAAAAACTGGGAAACAGATGCGCTCTGGAATGTGAATATGTAACATTCAGCTCTCATTTCTCAGACCCTGAGCCCCTAGCTGGCTCAGAGCCAAACAGTGGCCACTAAGCTAAAACAAGAATGGTCGATGAAGAACCTAGTGGCAAGACGGGAATAAAGACACAGACCTACTAGAGAATGGACTTGAGGATATGGGGAGGGGGTGGGGTGAGATGTGACAGGGTAAGAGAGTGTCATGGACATATATACACTACCAAATGTAAAATAGATAACTAGTGGGAAGCAGCTGCATAGCACAGGGAGATCAGCTCGGTGCTTTGTGATCACCTAGAGGGGTGGGATGGGGAGGGTGGGAGGGAGGGAGATGCCAGAGGGAAGAGAAATGGGAACATATTGTATATGTATAACTGATTCACTTTGTTATAAAGCAGAAGCTAACACACCATTATAAGGCAATTATACTTCAATAAAGATGTTTTAAAAAAAAAAAAAAAAAAGAATGGTCGTGCCGGTTAGGCATACAAAGGATGCTGCGTCCAGCTCATGCCTCTGGAGCCTCCCTCTCTGTGCCCACAAAAGAAGGCTGCATCCCACCTCTGTCCTCACCTCCTGGACCTTGGCTTCTGGCTGGCTGGATTCCCAAGAGCAGCCATGGTCTAGACTGGAAGGAAGGAAGGGGAGGAAGCATTTCGAAGGATCTAGAAGTCTACATGGGAAATGCCAAGGCTAGCTGGGAGCTCTTGTTACTTTGGTCACTCCCAGGGCGGGAACTAGCCCGTAGCAGACCAAACCTGGGAGACCCTCACGTGCTGATGTCAACAGACAGGTCCAATTAAGTCCTTCTATTTTTTACTGCTGCTGTTTCTGTTTTGCTCCTTGACGTCTCTCCCCACTCTGAAAATGTGCATGCTTATTTTTAACCCACATTTGAAGTAAGTGTTTGATAACATCTCAAGCCTGGGTAAGGTTAGGTTAACTAGATAACATAAGGATCGGGTAGATGGGAAGAGGGCTATTATTTTCACATTGTAGAGAATCTGAGGAAATTTAAATATCTTAGAACATATAAAGTGAACAGTAAAAATTACTGAACAAAAGCAGATTAAAAAACAAGTGAGAAGAGAGAGAAGCTAGTTGAAACAAACACTTGGGATGAGCTAGCAACTGCACATGAACTGTGAATTCAGATCTGAATTTCCTGGTAGCTACGTCCAAAAAGAGAAATGATTTTCACTGTCTGCTAAAAGATATGGTACAGATTCAGCTGGTGTTTAAATCTAGAAGGACAGGTGGGCTGGTGATATCTTACTGAATAGAAGCAATTGCATCTTTGGTAACACTAATACACACCTCTGCTAGAACCAGAGGGAGTGCTGCACTCTAACGCGTTTCCTTTCACTGTCATTTTTTTTTACGTTTAATGAGACACAGCAGGATTGTCCTAGAGAAATCGTGGTGTAGCAGAACAGAGGAGGCAAAGCAATCTTTCTGTTGTTTCCATGGTAGGTTTTAATTGAGGAAGGAACTGCTAATGATTTTTCTAATGAGCCAAAATGACCCCATACGACAGTGAAATCCAGAGCCAGTGCCAACTTTGACTCAGCTGGCATGCAGGGGAAGGAAGGGCACTCGTAGTCACTGAGCATGGTACATCCACCATCACTTTTAAATGTTCTCAACAAGACTGTGGACCTGAATCCAGCTCTGATTCAGAGGTGTCACCCTCCTGGATGGAGCTATCTGCCTTGGGCAGCAGTTTCCATCAGAGATTGGGGACCAGCCATGACCGGCTCTGTCTGTTTGCTTGGAATCCTGCAAGGTCCAAGTTGGAGGGACTTTGGAGGTCAAGGAGTCCATTCCTCTCTACCCAACAGATGGGGAAACTGTGGCCTGGAGCGGGAGTGGGGGAGCAGAGACAGGAGGAGAACATGACCTCCCACTTTGGTCAACGATAAAGCCGAGTGGAAGTGAAGTGTGAAATAATAATAACAGTTTATAAGGTGCTTTCATACCTGCCGTGCCGTTTCATCTGCCCCGCAGCCCCGTGAGGTTGGCAGGGAGATAACAGGACCATGGGTTTCTAGAGAATGTTATACGGTGCAAAGAAACATCCACCCATGTCACATACTTGCCATGTCCCCTGGGGCAGGGGTCATTAAACCCGTCTCACAGATAAGTAAATCGGGATTCAGAAAGGGGAAGTGAATTGCCTGAGGTCACTGGGCAGTGGCAAAGCTAGGACTTAAATCAAGGTCACTCGACTTCATAGTCAGGTCTTGTTCAATCTTACCAGGCTGCCCTCCACATACATATTGGGATGAACTAGAAGAAAAGCACTTAAATATCAAAACACCATGTACAAAGTGTATGGAGATTAAGATCCTAGGGGCCGAGGTCAACCTGCCTGAGTTCATACTCCAGTTCTGCCGCTTCCAGGGCCGTGCCACTGACAACCTCTTTGGGCCTCAGTTTTCTCTTCTGTAAAATGGAGATAATACGAGTACTTTCCTTATTGCTTTCTTGTGGGAATGAAACAACTGAGTCAGAAAGCACTCAGATCAATGTCCTGTTCAGCCCTTAATAAATATTATCTAATAGTATTTTTTAGTATAAAAGTAATAATAAAATAGTAATAAGAAAATCTAAGAGGGATAAATTAAGAGTTTGGGTTTAATATATACACACTACTATATATAAAGTAGATAACCAACATGGACCTACTGTATAGCACAGGGAACTATACTCAATATCTTATAATAACCTGTAAGGGAAAAGAATCTGAAAAAGAATAGATATATGTACGTATAACTCAATCACTTTGCTGTAACTAATACAACAGTGTAAATCAACTATACATTAATAAAAATAAAAATAAATAAAAAAATAAAATTTAAAAGTTGACAAATATCTTTCTTGACATAGCTTGGTTGGCATTCAGTTTGGTAGAAAAATGGAAAATATAGGAACATACAGAAGAAAACAAAAATCACTGTAATCCCAACACACAGCCGCCACCACAATGTTTTGATATTTTTCCAGCCATCTTTTCCTAAACACAGACAGAACTATATACATTGACAGTTTTTATCCTGTCTTTTTAATGCAGCATTGTAGCATGGGCCTTTCCCTATGCTATTAAATTGTTTTTAAAATATCACTTTTAGTCATCCCCAAATGATGCCATTCTATAGGTGAAGCATAATTTAGGTACCCATTACATCATGGTTCTGTGAGGTTGGCTATTCATTCATTCTTGGTCGGAGAGGCTGTATCTGGCCTACTGCTATCTCCCTGACATTAACACAGTGCTTTGCACACAGTAGGTAGTTCATTAACGTTTGGATGAATGAAAACTCATCTTTAGATAGGTACTTCCAGAAACTTCCTACCGATTTACATTCCTACATTCGTTGTATGAGTGTCTTTCTCATCCCAGCCCCACCACTTTGGATTTAAAATTAAAAACAAAATCTTAACAAATTTGCTAAGTAAAATATGGGATCTCACTGTTGTCTTCATCTTTTTCTTATTTGATTATAGTGAGGTTGAACGTTTATTCATATTAGCTATCTGTATTGTATTTCCCCCTCTTTTCCCTTTCTTCTTCCTTCTTTCCATCTTTCCCACCTTCATTCGAAAGCACTACTTTTGAAGAAAGAGGCATCAGCCCAGCACTCCTAATACATTTCTCTTAGACGTCTTCACGTTTCCAGATACTCAGTGAGGCTCATGACAAGGAATTGGGTGCTCGCTAATTATTTTAAGGTAAGTGCATCGATAAGTTCAGGTACTCATTGATTCCGAGGAAGCTGTGGCAGCTGGCAGCTCTCAAGGTATTCGTGAATTTCTCATTCAAATTTAGGGAGGTGGCAGTTGCCACACAGCTTTCCCGACATTTCAGCTCGTGCTGCCGTTTTTGTTTTCCCGCAATTCCATGCACACCTTACTAAAGTTCAATTATGGTTTTGGAGGAAGCTTCATCTAAGGCATTAACATCCAGTTATTTACTGAGAAGTGATGACAGTTGAAGAAAAATGGATTTTATTTCCTGTCATGACAACAGAGTCCCTCCCACCCACCTGCCTGGTACAGGTGCATATTTCTTTGGCACAGATGTCCCTCCCACCTGCTGCTCAGGCAATCATAGAGAGAATCACAGAACATTCCAGAACTGGAAAGGTCAGGCGATTCTACCCCTCACCTCCAGGGGAATGTCCAAATCCTCCTGGAAAGAAGTTGTCCATTCTCTACTTGGAAGATCTTTGGAAACCAAAGCCTCACATCTACCTATAATCCATCATTCCATGGTCTTATCACTGATGAGCAAGAAATTCTTTCTTTAATCAGAGTGAAGTCATTGCTGCTTTAATTTCTGCCACTTACCCATGTGTGACTTTGGAAAGGCCTTTGGGTTGTGGCTTTCTCATTTCTAGAATGATGGTCCGGGAGTAATGACTGTGTCAAGTCATAATTCTAAAGTTCAAGAGGTAAGTAAAGTGCTTCATGCGTGAGGGTTGTTTAATAAATGTTTCCCTTTCTGCAGTGCATTTTGTTTCAGTGTTGCCGGGAGAAGGGAACCAGCACCGATTAAGGGTCTACCGTCTAATGTCATCTCATCTGGGGACTTCCCCTATGTCATCTGCTTTAATACAGCAATCCTGTGGAGCGGATATTCAGAGGGGTATAGTTCTCATTCAAGGTCACACAGATGCAACGGTACACTTGCTCTGCCTGTTGCCCAATGGAGAACTCCTAGGTCGTACTAGGCATGGTGGGGCGGGTCTCGGAGGGGGAGTAGCAGGAAGCTACAGGAGCCTATATCCCCGCTGAAGAGCGAACATGCCTTCATCAGACGCCTTACACTGCAAGGTCATGAATGCTAAATGCTCTGGTGTTTCACACATGGACGAGATCCCTACAGACGGAGGCACTGGAGAAGGCTTCATGGAGGAATCGGGTCTGAGTTTGGTCCAGAGGATGAGATCATTCGGATAGATAGCAAAGCAAAGCAAGAGGAAGGAAGAGGAAACAGCAAAGCCAAGAGGTAGGAGAGGGCAAGGAGGACCGAGTGAGGGGGCACTGGAATAAGAGGTTTGCTCGGGGTGGTGGGGGAGGGACTTTTGGAAATGGGGGTTAGCCAGTGGATCATGGAGGGTTTCCAAGGTCAGGTAAAGGGGTCTGGATTTATGATTTATTCTTGAGACCTGGGTTCCCAAAGTGAGCCACAGAGCACTGACCCTGGGGAGAGCCTCAGAGGAAAGAATAAAACAGGAGTCCCGGGCTTCCCTGGTGGCGCAGTGGTTGAGAATCTGCCTGCCAATGCAGGGGACACGGGTTCGAGCCCTGGTCCGGGAAGATCCCACATGCCGCGGAGCAACTAGGCCCGTGAGCCACAACTACTGAGCCTGCGCGTCTGGAGCCTGTGCTCCACAACAAGAGAGGCCGCGATGGTGAGAGGCCTGCGCACCGCGATGAAGAGTGGTCCCCACTTGCCGCAACTAGAGAAAGCCCTCGCACAGAACCGAAGACCCAACACAGTCATAAATAAATAAATAAATAAATAAATAAAAGAACGTGAATTTCTTTAAAAAAAAACAGGAGTCCCTGCACACCACCCCTTTCTTGGTGAGTTACAACACACATGAGCACGGTCAAGGGTCTGAGCAGTCCTGTAGAAAAGAAAGACACGGAAGGTATTTATTATTAAATTTTTCCCTGGGGAAATTTTCAATGAAATAACGTTTGGTTAAAAAATAGAACCTAGCCATCTGGTGATGGAGAGCCTTCCTACCTGGGCCGGAAGGCAATTTTGTCACCCCCAGGGGGTGAGACCTTCAGAAGAAGAAATCATCTGCTGGCGACTGGGATGGCTGAGCTACTTTCTCCCAGCAGCCACTCCCTGGCCTTCCTCTTCCTCTCTCATATCCAAGGATCTGTGGCTCATAAAATCCTCTCCCATCGTTAACACACCTGGTCTTCACGGCAACCTTGGGACAGCGTGGTTATCCCCATTGTAGAGATGAGAAAACAGAGTCTCAGAATTGCAGCGCCCTCCCTGGATGCTGCAGCCCGGTGGGGGCAGTCGGGATGGATGCCCGGGTCCCCAGACCTGGTCTCTGAGTGTGGGGTTCTCTCCCCCATGTCTTGCTGGCAGACTTCTCCTGTGCCATTTCCAGGGTGCTCCTTAAGGGAGGGGCATAGATTGGCTTTACTCGCTGCAGGGGTGGGAGTGCTGTGAGAAGGAGGGTCAGGTTAACTAACTTGGGGCAACTTAATCACACGCTACATCGGGGAAGTCTAGACAACTGATTTTTTTTTTTTTTTTTTGAGCGTTTGCTACGATCTCCACACTCATGAACACGTTCCAACCTTTGGTCAAGGCGGTGAAGGGCGTTGTGTGTGGGGATTTCTTGGCTGTAGTAATGGTAGGTTTCAATTTTCTATTTTGATGACAGTTTCACATGGTGTATACTTTCACAGTCTGTCATTCGGTTGGTTTCACGTCTGTGGAGGACACGAATGCCCTTTCCCATCCCCCTACAAGGAGAGGCTGACCTGTTGCCCGCTGCTGGGCAGGCTGTCAGCAGTGACCTCCAGGGGTCAGCTCCTGCAGGGATGTCCCAGCTGCACCTAAGCTCTCGCCCCTTCCCAAAGCAGCCCACATCCAGTGATTCATTCCTGCAGGTCATGTAGGCCCAACTTAGGATCGCTCAGAAGGGCCAGTTAGCTTTGAGAGCCCGTAGGTTCGCCCACAGCTCTTTACGGGTCTACATCACAGTTTGACATCTCCCCACTACCCTGTCCTGCTTCTTTCCCCTCCAGGCCACAAGTGTTGGTCCCGAGGGTGCCCCCTAATGGACATTCTGCGCTAAACTCCACCTCAATGTCTGCTTGCCAGGAAACTAGGATGACCGCATATGCTAGTTTGCATGATGTGGGACTTTCAGTGCTAAAACCAAGACAGTCCTGGGCACACCAGGACCCTACAGCAAACCCAACCTCTGACAGTGTGACTCTGTATATTCTTATGCTTTCATGGTGATCATAATTATGTGGGTCGAGGGGCATGTACCACTTCCCTCTTAACTCTTCCCAACAATCTCATGACAATATTGGGGTGGCAGGGATTGTTACCTCTAAGGGAAATTAGGGCTCAGAGAAGTTGAGAAAGTTTTCCCAGGCTACACAGCCAGTGAGTAGCCATGTGGGATTCAAACCCAGGCCTGCTTGAGCCCAATGCCTGGGCTTCCCCCACAGCCCTCTTTCGTTTTAACATGTGCTCCTTGGCTCTATGTTCCAAATGCAGCCGCAGGCGACTCTGAATGCAGAGAGGAGTGCGTACAGAATCCCAAACTAGCTCGGAACTTTTTTGCAAACCAAAATCACTCTCTTTTTTTCCAGTTTCTACCTCCCTATGCAGGCCTCGTTCTAAGCATCTGAACTCTCTGATAATTACTGTCACAGTAATTAAAAAATAAATCCCCTTTAATTTCATAACAGGTGGTTTGTGAGGCTGGAAGAGAAGTTGAAACGTGTGTAATTATTCTGTGGCTTATTTGCATTTCTAATTGCTTTGGAGGACACTGAGGGCCAAGCATCCAGTCTCCCAGCTGTCTTTCACCTCCATCGGCTGCTGGTGGCGGTGGCCGTGTCTTTTCTCCAAGCACCACCTGTGAGGGTAGCAGCTCCAGCTGGAGTCCTGAGACTTCCCATCAACACAGAGAGCAGCAGGGTTGGTGCCACCATGGGTTTGCTTGGAAGGGTCTCTAAGTCAGCAAGGACCCCGTGTGCCCAACCTTGAGTCTAGCGTTGGTTAGGCTCTCAGTGACGTTGGTTGACCACGGGCAGTTTCTAACCTAACCCCCAGCTCACTTATCTGACCCAAGCACCAGGTGGGCACACTGAGGGCTGGCAGCTTTGGTCCCCGATGCAGTGACTCTTGAATATGCCCTGCAGATGTGTCTCCGAGAAGTTGTCTATAAACCGAACTTCTGCAGACTGAATCCATTTCCCTTACCGACTTCTGAATCACTCTGGATACCTGCTTTTATTTTTCAGGGGCTTCCTAACACTTCAGATTGAAATTTCTTTGACCATTTCTGTTTCCCCAAGTCTTCTATAAAGGAGTTAATTAGCCACAGAAGAATATATATTATAAGCTCTTTCCAATTAATGCCCTAATTAATTGTTAGTCTTTAATGTTGTAGAAAGACCCCTGGCTTTGGCGTCAGACCTACCAGGGTTTGAATCCTGGCTCTACCTCTGAGCAGCTGAGAGACCCTGGATAAGTCACCTAACCTCTCTGGGCCTCAGTATTTTATCTGTAAAACGGACAAAATTGTAACTTGGTCCAGCATTTCTCAGCCTTTGGCTATATGCTGGGATCACCTGGGGAACTTTAAAAAATGACTGCACTTAGGGCTCATTAAATCAGACTGGAGGTTGGGGTGAGGGCATGGGCATCATATTTTAAAAAGCCCCCTGAGTGATTCTATTGTGCAGCCAGGGCTGGGAACCACTGTCCGAGCCCCTGAGGAAATGCAGGTTTCAACCCTCCCCTTCCTTTGTCCTGGGGCACAGTGCCTGACCATGGTGGGTCTGGGAGGAGCTGGGGGTCCTAGGAAGGTTATTGAGACTGAGATCCTGCCCCCAGAGGGGAGGATGGTGACCCAAGTACTGTGCTAGCTCATGACATGGGGATTGGTCAAGGCACAAAGCCAGCAGCCCCATTTTCTCCCTGGCCAATCAAAACGGGAGGCCATGACTTCAGTGGTTCTTCCAACTCCGGGCACCCCAGGGAATCTAGCCCATCAGCAGAGTCAGGGGCTCCAACCAAAAGAAGGCCAAGAATGACATCATTGAGGAAATGGCACCGAATTTTATTTCGCACCAGCCTTACCTCCTTCATCTATTTGGATCCTCATCACATCCCTGCAAGAGAGGCACCGGGATGCCCATTTTACAGATGAAAGAACTGAGGCTCTGCAGAGTTAAGTGACTGACTCTGTATCTTTTAAGTAGCAGAGCCAGGAGTCAAACCCAGTCTGCCTGATTCCAAAATTCTTCACCTTTCTCCTACACTTGTAGCCTTCCATATATCAGTAAATTGCTTATTATTCAATATAAGCTCCATCCTTGCAGTTTCTTGGGCCAGGCACACTGGAGTCACCTTTGACTCCTGTCTTTCCCTCACAGCCCACATCTAACCTATTGGTTAATTCCACTGGATCCACCTTTACAATCTACCCAGAATCCAAGCATGTCACCACCTCCCTGCTACCACGTTGGTCCAAGTACCACCATCTCTCACCTGGAGGATGGATGGTCTCCCTGCCTCTGCCCTTGCCCTTCCTGTGTATTTGTAGCACAGCAGCTGGAGAGACTGATAAAGTGTTTCCCCGACATTGACCTCCGATGGTGTCCATCTCACTCTGGGTCAGTGCCAACGTCCTCACCGTGACCTGTGCTGCCCCGCGTAACAGACACCTCTAAGCTCCTCTGTGAGTTCATTTACTGCGTCCCCATCGCTTTCCCCCCAAACTCTCCAAGCACGCTGCTGCCTCCGGCTTCTGCGCTTGGTGGTCCCTCTTCCTGGGACGTTCTTCCCCCAGGGTCCACATGGTTTGCTCCCTTCCCCTCTGCAAGGTTTTGCTCAAATCCCTCCCTGTTTAAAACTGAAATGAACGTGCTGGTACAACCCCGTCCTTTCTGCTGCTCTATTTTTCTCCATGGCACTCATCACCATCTGGTACACCACCCATATAGACTTACTGATGTTTACTGTGTGTCTTTCAAGACTAGATTTTTGTCTGTTTGGTTCGCTGCTCCATCCCAGGCACGTAGAACAATGCTTGGCACATAGGAGGCGCTCAGGAAGTACCTGAATGAATGAATGAATGAATGAATCCAGTCATCGCCTCCTGCAAAAGGTGGGAAGCTCTCAGAGCAGCAGCTAGTGAAAAGACTGGGGGGGGGGGCGCGTGTTAGGGAGGGGTGTGCCCCTAGCAGCCTGCTGCATTTCCCCTCCTTGGTGTTGGAGTTGGCGGGGCGGGCGTGCACTTGAGCGTGAGGGACACGTGGTCCTACCCTGCAGATCATCTTCACCTTGTTTAAGTTGTTCAGCACATCTGCTGTCTTGTCCTGTCCACTGGGCTCTGAACTCTACTCCTCGCTCTGTTCTCTCAGTCCCTCCTCTTCCTTTATGTCCTTACCTTGCCCTGTCTTCACTTTGCATCACCATCCTTATATCAAATAATCATTAAATAATTGTTATCAGGGATTTCCCATGTACCGGATACTATGTAAACCCAGTAAATGCCCCTGTGTCACTGAAACCTCACAACAACCCTCCAGCGTAGGTACCGCTGTTAGCCTTCGTTTATGGATGAGGAGACCTAGGCTCAGAAAAGTTAAGTAACTTGCCCATGGCCACACAGCTCAGGAGCGATGAAGACAAAATTCTACCCCAGGCAATCTGCGTGCAGTTCCTGCCTCTTCATCTCACTTACTTTCTGCCCTGGCTACTCATGAACTGGAAGATTCACGGTCCCTTATTTTCCGCTTAGCCTGAAGCCGTCTTCTGTACACGCTTCCCGAGGGCAACCTGGTTTGTCCAGGGCCATGAGTCTAGGGCAGGGCTTCTCAACCTTGGCGCTGTCGGGCTGGATGTTTGGGGCTGGGTAGTTCTGTGTTGTACGGGGCTGTCCCGTGGATAGGAGGAAGTGTGGCGGCGTCCTTGTCTTCTACTCGCTAAGCGCCAGTAACATCTCCATCTCCTTAAGCTGTGACGACCAAGAATGTCTCCAGACATGGCCAGATGTCCACTGTGGTGGTAAAACCACCCTTGGCTGAGAAGCACTGTCTAGGGGGTGAGAGGTGGGAAGGATCAAGAGGCCAGCAGACTATTAGCTGCTGGCAGGGCCCCGGTTTGCGGATCACCATAAACTCCGAAGTTCTGGTTTGAGCTCTGAACGAATCCAATTAATGCAAGCCCTCCCTTGGTTCGTTTAGGTGAATGACTGGCATCGCCAAAGAAGTTCACTTTTACCTGTTACTGGGCTTACTTCTCAGTGGTCTACCAGGCACACTATAGCACGGCAGACTCGAAGCCTGATGACCTGGATTCAAAACAGAATTCCACCACTTATTAGCCGTGTGTCCTCAGGGAAGTTGCTCCATCTCTTGGACCTCATTTGTTAGACGAAAGCCATCTTGCACCCTGAGATGAAGCCTGCAGAGGGCTCAGTGCAGGGATATGCACATGCTGATACAGGGCAGCCCTTGTTATCAAGCAAGGTGTAGGGAGCTATTAAACATCGGTATTTGCAGGTGAAAATAAGTGTGTCGTTGGAGTTTACGGAAGACTCCAATTTGGTGTTCTATCCCTAAAGTCCCAAGCCACGTGGGCGGCACTGCCAGACTCTCCTGTACCTGAGCCCAGCACAGAGTTAGAAAGCCCTGCAGAGATCAGGGGCGGGGCGGGGGCGGGGGGGAGAGTGGTTATCCGCGAGAACCTCGGCAGTATTGTCTTGAGCAGACACTGCTTTCCAGTTGCCACCGACCTTGCTTTTTACTTATAAATTAACATTAGTTTTTTTTTTTTTAAACATCTTTATTGAAGTATAATTGCCTTACAATGGTGTGTTAGCTTCTGCTTTATAACAAAGTGAATCAGTTATACATATACAATATGTTCCCATTTCTCTTCCCTCTTGCATCTCCCTCCCTCCCACCCTCCCCATCCCACCCCTCTAGGTGGTCACAAAGCACCGAGCTGATCTCCCTGTGCTATGCGGCTGCTTCCCACTAGCTATCTATTTTACATTTGGTAGTGTATATATGTCCATGCCACTTTCACTTCACCCCAGCTTCCCCCTTCCACCCCGTGTCCTCAAGTCCATTCTCTATGTCTATATCTTTATTCCTGCCTTGCATCTAGGTTCATCAGTACCTTTTTTTTTTTTTTAGATTCCATATATATGTGTTAGCATATGGTATTTGTTTTTCTCTTTCTGACTTACTTCACTCTGTATGACAGACTCTAGGTCCATCCACCTTGCTACCAATAACTCAATTTCGTTTCTTTTATGGCTGAGTAATATTCCATTGTATATATGTACCACATCTTCTTTATCCATTCATCTGTCAATGGACATTTAGGTTGGTTCCATGTCCTGGCTATTGTAAATAGTGCTGCAATGAACATTGTGGTACATGTCTCTTTTTGAATTATGGTTTTCTCAGGGTATATGCCCAGTAGTGGGATTGCTGGGTCATATGGTAGTTCTAATTTTAGTTTTGAAGGAAACTTCATACTGTTTTCCATAGTGGCTGTATCAATTAACATTCCCACCAACAGTGCAGGAGGGTTCCCTTTTCTCCACACCCTTTCCAGCACTTGTTGTTTCTAGATTTTTTAAACAGTGTGCTACTAAATAACCAAGAGATCCCTGAAGAAATCAAAGAAGAAATAAAAATATACATGGAAACAAATGACAACGAAAACACGACGACCCAAAAGCTATGGGACTGCAGCAAAAGCAGTTCTAAGAGGGAAGTTTATAACAATTCAATCTCACCTCAGGAAACAAGAAAAATCTCAACTAAACAATCTAACTCTACACTTAAAACAACTAGAGAAAGAAGAACAAAGAAAACCCAAAGTCCGTAGAAGGAAAGAAATCATAAAGATCAGGGCAGAAATAAATGAAATAGAAATGAAGAAAACAATAGCAAAGATCAATAAAACTAAAAGCTGGTTCTTTGAGAAGATAAACAAAATTGATAAACCCTTAGCCAGACTCATCAAGAAAAAAAGAGAGAGGATGCAAATCAGTGTCAGTTTATTTTTAAAAGCACTCCTTTCCTCTTGACTGTTACTGTTTTGCCTCTGTACCACTATGGAGAGAAAAGGATTCACAGATGGAAAGAAAAGGCCCTGCCCCCTTTTTGTGAAACTAGAGAGCGCAGCATGTAGAGTCTGTGGCATGCTGAAATGACTTCATGTAGCTCCCGCATCTAGAACAAGGAAGCTCTACTGTATTAAAGCAGCAGCCCTTTTCAGTCTGTAAACACTTTCTCATTCATTCACCAAGTCCGGTTGCGGCTGCTGTCCAGCTGTCTGTGAACTCTGTTCTCTCCCCTCCATCCCTTCTGCTACCCATCCCCACATCCCTCTGCACTTCTTCCCTGGATGGATCCCACTCGCTCCTGACCGGCCTTGGTGCTCTCAACCTTGTTTTCCAATGGACTCGCTACCTTGCAGTCAAGAGTCAGCTTTCTAAAATATAAATCTGCGGGGGTTTTTTTTATGCCTCAGCTCAAAAGCCCTCCCCACTGTTTTCTGGAAAAAGCCCAATTTTGGCATCCCCCTCCGACCCAGTCCCTGGTCACCCCTCCAGTTTGTCTCTCTGACTCTCCTACTGTGTGTTGAGCAAGCTGTGAGCCCCAGAAAGATGCCAGATTCTTATCTCCTGGCCTTTGCACAGGCTGCTTCTCCTTCCTAGAATGTCCTTTATCTCCCCTTCTCTCGCTAACATTTATCCATCCTTCAGACCCCTGCTCCTCCTCTTGGAGGTCTCCATTTTTTAACCTTTCTGGTTGGCAGCCTGTGGGCTTTCCTACAGTGCTGTAGCACTTTCCACATCATGTTGAAACTGATCACTTGTCTGTCTCCCCCATTAGATTATGAGCTCGTTGAGGGCAGGGAGTATAGCTCATTTCTCTACATACCTCCAGAGCTGGCACAGTGGGTGCTCAGGAAGGACGTGTTGAATACAAGTGAAAGAACCTACTATCTCTCTTCTTCTTCTTTTTTTTTTTTTCAGCTGTGCCGCTCGGCTTCTGGGATATTAGTTCCCCGACCAGGGATTGAACCCAGGCCCTCGGCAGTGAGAGCACAGAGTCCTAACCACTGGACTGCCAGGGAATTCCCCCTACTATCTCATTTGATCTTGAAGACAATTTAGGGGTATAGGCAGAGCAAGAGTTATTCCCAATTTCACAGGTAAGGAAACTGAGGCTCAGAGACACACAGCCTGCTCTGACTTGCTATGACGTAGCTGTCAACCATCAGTTGATGGGTGGAGGGTGGTGTGACGGGAGGAATCCATCTCTGGGAATCTGGTGATGGTGGAGGTCCGGGCAGGGCTTAAGATCATTCTCTCACTCACTCGCTCAACAAACACGTCTTGAGCACCTATTGTGCACCAGGCATTGTGCTAGCCAGGACCCCGGCCTCAAAGGGGGCACAGCCCTGTCCTCTGTGGACTAGTCTAGTTTCTGACCTTATTCTAATCATGGACTCTGTGAGAACCTGGTCAAAGCTGGGAAATTCCCTCCAGAAAAAGATGAACCTAGGAGCACGCACACACGCACGCACATATTCTATGTACATTTCAGGGTGTCCGGATTCCCCTGAAGCTTATCCATGGACCCTAGGTTAACAGTCCCTAGTTTAGATGAGAAGACAGGCACGCAAACAACTAAGTGATATGAAACGTGGAGCCAAGAAATCACAAGTAAATTCCCTCCCTTTAGGGGCAGTGGAGTCAGAGAAGACTGGGTGTGTCATTCAGTCCACAGATGTATTGAGCACCTACTGTGCACCAAGGACAGAGAAGACTGGGTGTGTCATTCAGTCCACAAATGTATTGAGCACCTACTGTGCACCAAGGACAGATGGTGACTAAGACCATATAATCTCTTTCCTTCGGCTCTTAAAGCCCAGTTGATGGGGGCGGTGGCATTTGAACTGAGTCTTAAGGTCAGGAAAGGAGAAGGGGGAGGGCAGTCCAGACAGAGAGAACAGCACGGTCTGAGTTCTGGGAGAACAGGCAGACTGGCATCATCTCCCCCTTTGATTCTCTCCACCGACTAGAGGTGAGATCAGTTTCCAGGGCTCACTCTGGAAGAAGACAGCCCAGCAGAGAAAGGCTCCGTGGAGGGAGGGGAGACTGTGTGTGTGCATGCACCGTGAACCCCGCTTCCCTGCCAGCCTCCCTGCCGCAGTGCCCAGAGCCAACACCCAGGGGTGCCAGGCCCAAGGCACCACTGAACTTTCTTCCTTGATCTCAGCCCAGAGCCCATCCCGGGAGAGAGCCTTCTCTTATTTCTTTCCCCACCTTGGCCAGAATTTCAAGTGCATGAGAAATGGAAGCTCATGGGTGGCTTGGATACTAACGGGTCCCTGGGGCCCAATGCAATCCGCAAAGCTTCAGTGCCTTTGTGCGCAGCCACGAGTGGCAGAGACAGGGGACCCAGGCATGCAGCTGTCAGCTCGCCTACCTCTTCCTCAGGCTCAGTGCTACTTTTCCCCCTGCAAGACTCCGTTCCACTTTAATGGAAGGAAACCAGCTCCTGCCTCCCTTTTAGTTTCTTGGCACATTTAATGCCCCCTGTGATATTTCTGGCAGATTCGTAGCTGGCAGTTAGAGGACGGTTTGTAACTACCACAAAACAACCATTAAGTACCAAAAAATAACAAGAGATTTTCTTTTTGGATAGAAAAAGAATACAGACACGTCTGGCTTCGTACAATTACTGTCAGTCAGTGGGCATATGGGTTCCTGAAAAGTTGGGCAGAAATCACAATATTCTGGAAAGCATCCCTGAAATGCATCCCACTCTCGCTGGCAAAAGCACTTACACTCCTCCTTCAGATCCTGCCTAAGTGGCCCCTTCTTTAGAGAGCCTTTTCTGGACCCCTCCAGTGGAAGGAACAGATTTTTGTTGCATCGCTACCATGTGCCAGGGGCTGGGCTACATTATGTATTATCTCAAACCATCTTCTCTACAATCCCATAGGTAGGTCGCAGTGCCATTTTACAGAAGACACTGAGGCTGCAAAGTGAAGAGGCTTGCACAAGTTTCCTAAGCTCATAGGCGATGAGGCCGGAGGTTGAAACCAGGTCTGGCTGATGCTAAAACCCATGCTCTGTTCCTTACAAACAGCTGCTGAGATAGTTCTTCTGCTCGAAAGGCCCTTCCATGCTGACTTTTCATCGTAAGTCACATCCACTTTTAATCATTTGTTGACTGGTTCTTTCTTTCCATTTGGTGGGGTTCCTTGATGCAGGGACCATTACAGCCTTCCTAGGGTCTAGGGTGCCTCTCCCATAGCAGGGATGCAGGGAGTATTTGTGAAATGAAAGTAGGAATTGATGGGAATCCCCTGGCAGTCCAGTGGTTAGGATTCGGCACTTTCACTGCTGGGGTCCTGGTTCGATCCCTGGTCGGGGAACTAAGATCCCGCAAGCCGTGTGGTGCAGCAAAAAAAAAAAAAAAAAAAAAAAAAAAAGTAGGAATTGATTATAGTTTCCTTCAGAGATGTTTTATCCACCACAATTTTCAGTGTATCTATAACTCTTTCCTAGATTTCTTTGCTTGCCTCCTGTGGCTCTCTAGATGAAGAATAAAGCCACCGCCACTTTAAGAAGCCTAGCCTCGGGACTTCCCTGGTGGCGCAGTGGTTAAGAATCCACCTGCTAATGCAGGGGACACAGGTTCGAGCCATGGCCTGGGACGATCCCACATGCCACGGAGCAACTAAGCCCATGCACCACAAGTACTGAGCCCATGTACCACAACTACTGAAGCCCACGTGCCTAGAGCCTGTGCTCCACAACAAGAGAAGCCACCGCAATGAGAAGCCCGCGTACCTCAACGAAGAGTAGCCCCCGCTCACCGCGGGGCAAAAGCCCACGCGCAGCAACAAAGACCCAATGCAGCCAAAAATAAATAAATAAAATAAATAAATTAAAAAAAAAAAAAAAGAAGCCTAGCCTCCCCTCAAATTCTCCAAGGAGTAAAAACAATTGGAAAAGAATGGCCAGGAAACTATAGAAAGATTGACTGTTAGATCTTGACCTGAAATATCCTAATTCACCAAAAACAGGACTTGGCCAACAATAGTTCTACTTGCTTACAACGTTCAGAAACATCACTTGAGACTATCGAGCAGTAGATCAAGATACAAATGCCCTTAACTTTCGCTGCTTCTCCTGTTTCCCCATCACCATCCCCACTGTCTAGTCTCGGTCCTCCATCTTGGTAGGCATCCTCCATATCGTGACTTTTTGCCATCACCCACGGTGGGAAGACGAGGCAGGAAGTTTAGGCAGAAGCAGGGAAGGTTGTCAGGCATCAGCCCATCCCAAGCCCTTTAATAGATCTACTCACAACAATAACAGGGATAAGAGTAAATGCCAGTATTTACTGAGAGCCTGTTATATGCCAGGCACTAAACACTTTCTAGGAATTAACTCACTCAAGCTCTGCAAACTTCATTTTACGGGTAAGGAAATGGAAGCTGAGCTATTTGGAGATTTTGGCTTAGTCACAGAGCTACAAGATGGCGGAGCTTGTATTTGAATCCAAGCAGGCTGACTCCAGAACGGCAAGTGTAGCTACTATCTATCTATCTATCTATCATCTATCTATCTATCATCTATCTATCATCTATCTATCTATCTATCTATCTATCTATCTATCTATCTATCTATCTAGATATCTATCTATCTATCTATCTATCTATCATCTATCTATCTATCTATCATCTATCTATCTATCTATCTATCTATCTATCTAGATATCTATCTATCTATCTATCTATCTAGATATCTATCTATCTATCTATCATCTATCTATCTATCTATCTATCTATCTAGATATCTATCTATCTATCTATCATCTATCTATCTATCTATCTATCTATCATCTATCTATCTATCTATCTAGATATCTATCTATCTATCTATCATCTATCTATCTATCTATCATCTATCTGTCTATCTATCTATCATCTATCTATCTATCTATCTATCTATCTAGATATCTATCTATCTATCTATCATCTATCTATCTATCATCTATCTATCTATCTATCTATCATCTATCTATCTATCTATCATCTATCTATCTATCTATCTAGATATCTATCTATCTATCATCTATCTATCTATCTATCTATCTATCATCTATCTATCTATCTATCATCTATCTATCTATCTATCTATCTATCATCTATCTATCTATCTAGATATCTATCTATCTAGATATCTATCTATCTATCTAGATATCTATCTATCTATCTATCATCTATCTATCTATCTATCATCTATCTATCTATCTATCTATCTATCTATCTATCATCTATCTATCTATCTATCTATCTATCTATCTATCTATCTATCTATCTATCTAGATATCTATCTATCTATGGCTGTGTTGGGTCTTCGTTTCTGTGCGAGGGCTTTCTCTAGTTGTGGCAAGCAGGGGTCACTCTTCATCGCGGTGCGCGGGCCTCTCACTATCGCGGCCTCTCTTGTTGCGGAACACAGGCTCCAGACGCGCAGGCTCAGTAGTTGTGGCTCACGGGCCCAGTTGCTCCGTGGCATGTGGGATCCTCCCAGACCAGGGCTCGAACCCGTGTCCCCTGCATTGGCAGGCGGATTCTCAACCACTGCGCCACCAGGGAAGCCCCCAAGTGTAGGTACTCTGTAATAACGCTTTACCTGGGAGCACCCAGGATCACCTCATCCCCAACCAAACCACGTCTTGGTCGCCCAACTGTGTTGCCCAATGCTCCTCACTCCCGTCCTTATTTCAGCTTTACCTTAGGCGCCGGCTTAGAGATGCTTTCCTGCTTGTCTTAAGGGCGCTCTCTCAGAACACAGTTGTACATTTGCTCTCGAGTCCTACGCACTGCGTTTCTGGATAACAGACCCCACCCCCAGCCCCGCGTCTCCATCGGGAGGGGGTGATTACACTCCACCTGCCAAGAGAGCAAGATTCTCCGGCGTGCAGCCAGTAATACCACCGAGATGCACTTCTCTCACAAGAGGTAGTTTGCTAGCTGGATTGTCAGTGGCCAGAGCTCAGCGAAGCCCCCCAACTGCTCCAGGTCTCATGAGGGAGGAGCGGGGGCACCGTCCGAGTTACGGGGGACCGGGCGGTGCCTCGGAGGCGGGGAGCATCGCCTTGCGCTCCTGTTGGTTCCCTCGCCTCCGCGGGATCCCTCTGTTCCCAGCACGCTCACTCGGAAGGCAGTGCGCCTTGAAGAACCTCACCGTCCCTTCCTGGGATCCAGTGCTGGCCAGGTGGGCGGAGGGAATGTTTTTATTTGAAATCCCTCTTCATTCCCCCACCTCCCTTTCCCTCCACCTGGCCAGGAATCACAACAAGTCCTTGGCAGTGATTTTGGGTTGGCTGATTTATAGTGAACGTTTCTACTGGAAACCATGACCGGGAGGACTCATTCAGCTATCTGGGGACCCTGTGATGTTTAGAAACCGTGCTTCTTGAAGCCAGTTACTATTGGCCAGAATCCCAACTCCAGACGACATTCAGGCACATTTCCCACCTCCTGAGCTTGTGCATGTGGAGTTTTGTGAAGCGACCAGCTCGCAGACTTCTGCGGTCACTGGGGTGTTGGGGGCCCTATCGGGCAAGTCTGATTGGCTAAACGCTCTGTTCCTTCTGGTCTCCGTGGGCAAAGTACACGGTCACCAGCACTTGCTCTGTTTCACATCTGGAACATATGCTTTAGTAACTCAGAGCCTCTTTGGGGAGTTTTGGTTGCCTGAGGAAAAAGGACAAAACACCTTTGTTGGGAAGCATCTGGCCAATTCATAGAGTATTAGGAGCTGGAAGAGACTTAATTGGAGTTACCATCAGCCAGAGGTCATCTGCATTAAAATGCCACGTAGCCTGGCAGACCCCAGAGCCGTTCTGTGAGAATTTTGACCCCTGACCCACCACTTAGCAGCTGTGAGCCCTTGGGTAAGTGATTTATCTTCTTAGCACTTTGGTTTCATTGTCTGTAAAATAAGGCTAATAGTAATAGCTAACACTTAGAGAGCTACTTACAATAAAACTCTTTATATAGATAACATCATTACATCCTTTCAAGGACCCTATTGTATTAGTTTCCTGGAGCTGATGTAACAAATTATCGCGTTTATTCTCTCGTAGTTCTGGAGGCCAGAAGTCTGAAATCAAGGTGTTGGCTGGGCCGTGCTCCCTTTGAGGGATGTAGGGAGAATCCATCTTTATCCCCTCCAACTGCTGGTGGCTCCTGGCATTCTTTGGCCTCCACAGCCCTCTTGCCTGTGTCTCACATCCTACTTTCCTTCCTCGCAAAGATACCAGCCATTGGATTTAGTATTCACCCTAAATCCAGGATGATATCATGCCGAGATTCTTAGCTTGTTTACATCTGCAAAGACTTTATTTCCAAATAAGGTCACATTCACGGGTACCAGGGGTTAGGACTTGGAAATATCTTTTTGGGATACATGATTCAACTCACTACACCTAGGAAATAGGTACCTCTATGATTCCCATTTTACAGGTGAGGAGACCGATCAGGGTCACACAGTAAGTGGTGGATCTGAAATGCAAAGCCATGCGGTCTGACTTCAGAGCTCATTTTAAGAAATCACTCTATTAGACAGATACTTATTGATCTGAGTAGAGTTGTAGATGCGAGAGACGCCACAGTAGGAAAAAGAAAAAAGGAAAAAACAGACCCCCTAAATTGTTCTAGGAGCAGCAAGAAGGCCAGTATGGCTGAAGAGGAGTCAGTCATAGGGTCTGTAGCAAGAGCTGAGATCGGAAGGTAAGAGGGACCAGATTGGGTAGAACCTTCTAGTGACTTTGGCGTTCAACCCCCATGAGACGGGAAACTAACAGAGTGTTTTGAGGGAAGAAGTGACGGGATCTGCTTTGTGTTTTTAAAGGACCCCAGAGAGACCAGTAGGTTGAGAAGTGACCACTGGGGGTCCAAGGCCTACACAGGAAGACAGTTGCAAGGCCCAGGCAAGAGGTGAGAATGCCGGGAGCAGGGAGGCACTGGTGGTAGAGAAGTGGTCAGATTCTACGCGTATTTTGAAGGAAAAGCCAACAAGATTTGCGGGCAGGTTGGATGTGGGCTTTGTAAGAAAAAAGGATGCTACGATTTTTGACCTGAGCACCTGGAAAGCTAGAGCTGCCACTGACTTCCCGGTGCTTTCCTTGAAGGGTTCTTGTAATAACCAAATGAGACGGCAAGCGGGAAAGTGCTGCCCTGAAGTTCTGCCCAGTGCCTTCGCTGGTTGTTGTTGTTATTACTGTTATTTTTCTGCGATCGGAAACTTTTTTGCAGCTCTAGGTTGCCAGGAGGTGCCAGACTGGGCTGAACCACCATCAAGCAGTGTCTCTATTATGAGAAAATATAGTCATCTGACTATAATTTTAAATTGTCCTTTTTTAGTATCTCACTCTCTTCCCCGCCTGTGCTGGGTGCATATTTGAGATCCGAGAAGCCTCTCTCCATCATAATGGACGAGACAATATCAATATAGTCAGCAACAAGGGAAATAGTGGCAATTTCGAAATTATCTCCTTCAGATCCTTGTTATTCCCCCCTGAGCATCTGTATGTAAATGGAGCCGTTAGAGGCTTTTTGCTCTACGAAGTGTGAAGTATACAATGACGGGCTACCTTGCTAGAAGCGATAAATTCATTCCCTTCCAACCTGCCCAGGTTTCTAGCAACATTCTCATCGTCGTGACAAGTTTCCTGTTGATTTTTTTCTTAAAGGAGAGTAGTGGCCCGTATTTGATTCATGAGTGTACTGGTGTATTTCCTGGCTTCTTCGGTTCCTTCATTCAGACATTTCACAACTCGTATTAACATGAAATAGCTATCCTTTTCATTGTCCCTATTTTACAGAAACTGACGTTCAGAGAGGTGAAACTAATATGCTCAAGGCCACACAGCTAATAAGAGCAAAGCATCGGCCTTTTCACTCCAAAGTGAAGAGTGGTATTTTCAAAGTAAATGGTTTTACGGAGTAAAGTTTACGGTAAACTTTATTTCCCACTCCCACCCCACCTCTTTGCAAAGCAGTTTTTTATGAACCTTAGTGAAACGTCAGAATCATAGGGTGATTTTAATGAAAAACAGTTTTATTACTTTCGAATGTTATATAAATGATCAACTAAGATGTAACAGAGTGCAAACAGTGAAGAGGAGGGGAGTTAATGAAAAAATTACAATTCATAATATGCCTGCGGAACGCAAGCATGTATCATAAACATAAAAGACCTTTAACGTTACAATAATTAATTGCAGGACTCAGAAGTTGCTGATGCATGAAAGGAATGCTTAATTTGAGAGCCTTTACTTTTAGAAAAAGGATATTGATTTTACATGGATTTCCCTTACCTACTGAGAAACCCAAAGTTTTCAGAAGCAGAGGTAATTGCAAACGATTTACTCAAAAAAAAAAAAAAAAAAAAAAAAAAAAAGACCACAGACACTATATCTGCTTTTATATCAAAGTCTGAATGAATAGGACTCAAATTAAGAAGCACTTATTATATCATTGATAATCTTCCATCAGCGGTCCTTCATCAAGCCCGGGTTATTAGAGCAGCGATGGAAAAACAAGGCACCACCCACACTTTCCTGGTCTGTTTTCCTGGGGCTTATGTGAGATTTTAAGATTTGCATTCCAGCTACATACACTCAGTCATATTTTGCAAAATCATCATTTGTTAGAGGTAGAAGGGAGCCTATAGTTTTGGAGTCAAGACCTGCCACGGAGTCCTGGCTCTGTCACCTCCTAGCTGTGCAAATTTGGGCACATCCTTAAACTCTCTGAGCTGCAGTTTCTTCATCAAATTAAGATGATAAAATATTAAGTGAAGTAAGTCAGACAGAGAAAGACAAATATCATATGATATCATGCATATGTGGAATCTAATTTTTTAAAAAAAGAAAAGAAACAAATGAACTTATTTACAAAACAGAAGCGGACTTACAGATATCGAAAATAAACTTATGGTTACCGAAGGGGAAATGTGGGGCGAGGAGGGGGGAGAGAGAAATCAGAAGCCTGGGATGAACACACACATACTACCATACATAAGAGAGATAACCAACAAGGACCTACTGTATAGCACAGGGAACTCTACTCAATAGTCTGTGATAACCTACATGAGAAAAGAATCTAAAAAAGAATGAATATATGTACATGTATAACAGAATCACTTTGCTGTATACCTGAAACTAACAGAACATTGTAAATCAACTATACTCCAATAAAAAGAAAGATGATAATGATAATGTCTATGTCGTTGGGCTATTTTGAGGATTTGAGCTTTGTATCTGAAATGTCTACTATGGTAACTGGCATATTATACGGTGCTAAGTCAAAGGAATCTCTTACTATAATTAAGCCACACAACCTAATCCCTTTACTCTAAAGAGGAGGAACTAATGTACCAGGAAGTTAAAGCGACTTGCCCAAATCCACCTGGCTGTCTAGTGACTCAGATGATATAAAAGCAGAAGCAAGGTGTCCTGCTTCCAAACTCAATACCTCATCAACCATTATGTTAACACTGAAAGACACCTCCTCCTACGGAGCCGTCGTAAAATCTCTCCAACTGGAACATACCAGTCTAGAAAGCCTGTGAGAAAATATGCTGGGAGTGGGAAAGTCATGAATGCCCCAAATTTCCTTAAAATGCTGCCATCTGAGACTTCGGAGGGAAGGACGGGCCCCCTAGTCCTATGCCTTTAACCTATGTCTTTGGGAAACTTTCTCCCATGGCATGTGGTCAGTTCCCAAATGTGTCAAATTTCTGGTCCACTGCATCCTTTGCAAAAGACGTCCCAAATACGACAACCCTACCTGCTCCTGATTATCCTGACCTTTGTGCCCTGTTGCTTCCTCTGAGCCCTTTTAATTTAAAGCCTGAAACTTCTCCCAAGGTCCTGCCCTTGACTCTCATCCTTTGCTCCCCTTTTTACACACCTCCCTGCATTCCATCAGCCTCTGGCCTCTTTGTGGCAAGTACCCAGCGCCACCATCAGATCTGCTAATCCTACCTAAGTACTGGACCGTGTGACCTGTGGCCTTGCTGGGTTTGCTCCAATTCAATAGTAAGTGTCAGACAATGAAAGCAAGTCCTATTTCAAACAGAGAGTACTAAGCTTCCAGCACTTATTACCCCCAGAAAGTAGTATAGATTTATATCGAATTTAGCACCTGCCTAATGTAAGTAAATGTGTTAAATTCATGAGAACTGGAACCGTCATTAAATATCTCAGGAGCAATCAACTCCCACCACTCCTTTTGCAGTATTAATAAAAGAGAAATTTGCCTCTATGATTTATTCAATTCCAATCCTCTGGCACCGTCTCTGGAATCTCTTATTAAAGCAAAACCAAGCAACGATAATAAGAAAAGTCTAAACATAAATCAAACTGATCATGACTTGCCTGCAATGTTGCCCACTGGCATTTACAAAAATTGACTCTGTTATTTTGAAATATCTCCTTCCTAGAGCAGTATGTTGTTTTTCAGTTTTTGATTGGGTTCTGTTTGTTTGTTTCACCAATTCCTTCATGACATGGCTCTTCAGGGTTCAAAGCGATAATACATTCTCTACAAAACCAGCACCATCCTCTTGGATGACTGTATCAGTGGGGGAGTTTGGAAAAACTAGAAAAACCATCTCAATCTGGCTCAAACAGTACATTCTTTAGTTCGCGTAAGAAGCCTAGAATGGTTTTCAGACACTGGATAACAGTCAGCACAGGACAGTGCTCCCCAGGAGAAGGGCAACAAACAAGGTGAGCCCCACGATTGCCCTGTCTACTCCCAGCAGAGTTTCTAGACTGCAGTAGAGGGAGGGAGAACCCTAGCAGAGGCTGGCAGCCTTCCTGAATTGAGGTGACAGAGTTGAAAAGTCAGGAAGGCCAAATGGCTAGAATTCATGGGGTAGAATACCTAAGAGATGAGGTCTTATGGAGAAAGAGCTTCAGAGATCTGCAGGAAGTCTCCCTGGAGTCTTCGGTGAGTACTGATGAGTGCATGTGTATAAGGAAACGACCAAGGTTCAGAGGAAGAACCACTGTAGGCAGAACAATCCCCAGAGACCAAACAGGGCCAGGAACGCTACATGTTTCTATCAGTCAGAGCACAACAACTTTGCAGTACACCAGGCATCAGGCAGAGTCCTCAGAAGGGTATTTCTTCAGTAGTGGAGACAAATTAGCCATAGACTAGGGCTGCCCTTGACTCACCTAATAAAGCTTAAAAGCAAGCTTCTGAAGCAGGGGTTGTCAAACATTTTCTGTAAAGGGCCAGATAGTCAATATTTTAGGCTCTGCAGGCCATACGGTTTCTGTCTCAATGACTTAAGTCTCCTGTTGTCATGCAAAAGTAGCCACAGACCATACATAAATGAATGGACGGAGCTGGTGACTGTGATCCATTGACTCTTGCAGTGTTGGTGGGAATGTAAATTGATATAGCCACTATGGAGAACAGTATGGAGGTTCCTTAAAAAACTACAAATAGAACTACCATACGACCCAGCAATCCTACTACTGGGCATATACCCTGAGAAAACCATAATTCAAAAAGAGTCATGTACCACAATGTTCATTGCAGCTCTATTTACAGTAGCTAGGACATGGAAGCAACCTAAGTGTCCATCGACAGATGAATGGATAAAGAAGATGTGGCACATATATACAATGGAATATTACTCAGCCATAAAAAGAAATGAAATTGAGTTATTTGTAGTGAGGTGGATAGACCTAGAGTCTGTCACACAGAGTGAAGTAAGTCAGAAAGAGAAAAACAAATACCGTATGCTAACACATATATATGGAATCTAAGAAAAAAAAAAAAAAGGTCATGAAGAACCTAGGGGTAAGACGGGAATAAAGACACAGACCTACTAGAGAATGGACTTGAGGATATGGGGAGGGGGAAGGGTAAGCTGTGACAAAGTGAGAGAGTGGCATGGACACATATACACCACCAAACGTAAAATAGATAGCTAGTGGGAAGCAGCCGCATAGCACAGGGAGATCAGCTCGGTGGTTTGTGACCACCTAGAGGGGTGGGATGGGGAGGGTGGGAGGGAGGGAGACGCAAGAGGGAAGAGATATGGGAACATATGTATATGTATAACTGATTCACTTTGTTATAAAGCAGAAACTAACACACCATTGTAAAGCAATTATACTCCAATAAAGATATTAAAAAAAAAATGAAACTGCATTTATAAAAAAAGAAAGTGGGCTTGGTTTTGCATGCAGAATATAGCTGGCTAATCCCTGTTCTAAAGCATTAAAATTGTTTCTGAATTTAACTGCATCCCAGAACAAAGCCTCTCAACATTTAAAGGAATTGAAAAACGACAACAAACAACATAAAATTCGTAATGCCTGACATCCAATCAAAAATGATAAGGCATGCAAAGAAACAGAGAACTATCACCCATAACAATGAGAAAAACCAATCAATAAAACGACCCCAAAACTGAAAAAGATGATAGATTAGTAGACAAGGACATTAAAACAGTTGTTGTAAGTACGTACCATTTGTTTGAGAATATAAAGAAAAGTGTGAGTATGACAAGGAGAGACAGGGACGATATCAAGAAGACCCAAAGCAAAATTTTAGAGACGAAAAGTATAATATCTTCGATGAAAAATACACTGATGGAATTCACAGCAGATTAGGTACCGCAGAAGAAAAGATCGCTGAAACTGACGACACGTCAGTAGAAACTATCCAGAATGAAACACAGAAAAGACAAAATAAAAACATTGTAGTATCAGTGAGCTGCAGGATGGCATCAAATGACCTCAAAATCATGTATTTGGAATAAAAGAAGAAGGGAGAAGAGAAAAAAATATTTGAAGAAATAAAGGCCAGAAGTTTTCAAAATTTGATGAAAATTATAAATCCATAGATGCAAATAAATCAGTGAACTATAAACATAAGAAACACAGAAAACTACATCAAAGCACACTGTAATCAAATTACTGAAAAGTAGTGATGAAGAGAAAATCTCAAGTCAGAGAAAAAGCCACATTGCATACAGAGGAGCAAAGATAAACACAAAAGCAGACATCTCAGAAACCATAAAAGCCAGAAGACAGTGGAGTGATATCTTTAAAGTACTGAAAGAAAATAACCATTGACCTAGAATTCTATATCTAGTGAAAATGTATTTCAAAAACAAAGGTAAACCAAAGATTCTTCTTTCCAAACATACAAAGAGTGACAGAATTCATCACTAGCAGACAACTACCACATCAAATGTTAAAGTAAGTCCTTTAAGCAGAAAATAAAATGATACCAGATGGATATGTGAATTTACATAAGGAATATGTGAGTGAATATAAAATATTCTTTCTTATTTAAAAAAACTCTTTAAAACATGATATTTAAAATGTAAAAATAATGATGTATTGTGGGGTTTATAGCACATGTAGAAGTAAAATATATGACCAAAATAGCACTAAGGTGGGGTGGGAAAGATGTAAGTATACTTTTGTAAGTTTCTTTTACTGTATATGAAGTGGCATAATATTTGCTTGAAGATAGACTGTGATAAATTAAAGATTTATACTGTAAGCTCTAGAATTGTGGTTTCAGGGTTGCCTATCCTGGGCATATTTGTCACAATATGGGGAGGGGCATCTAGTGGGTAGAGGCTAGGGATACTGTTAAACATCTTACCATGCTCAGGACAGCATCTTATGACAAATAATTATCTAGCCCCAAATCCTAATAGTGTCAGAGTTGAGAAACCCTGTTCTAGAGTAACCACCAAAAACAGTAAACAAAGAGACAGAACTAGGAAGCCGACAAAGGAGAAAACATGGAGACAAAGGAGAGAACATGGAATCATAAAAATAATTAATCTAAAGGAAGACAGGACAAGTAGAAAAAGGAAGCAAAGACCAGATGGGGCAAATAGACAACAAATAGCAAGCTGGTAGATTGAAAACCCAACCACATCAAAAATCTCATTAAATAAAATGGTCTCAACATCTCGATTAAAGGCAGAGATGGTCAGATTGGATATAAAAAAAGCAAGGCCCAACTATATGCTGTCTATAAAAAACAACTTTAAATATAAAGACAAAGATAAAAGTATATAAAAAGGTAAACCATGCTAATGCTAATCAAAAGGAAACTACAGTGGCTTTATTAATATCAGATAAAGTAAATTTCAGAGCAAGGAAAACTACCAGAGATAAAAAAGTTCATTTCATAATGGTCAATTCACCAGAAGGAGATATAATAATAATAAGCATTTTATATACATTTAACAGCAGAGCTTTCAAATACATGAAGCAAAAACTGACTGAACTGCAAGGAGCAATAGACACAGCTGCAGTTATAGCTGGGGGCATCAATACTCCTCTATCAATAATGTGTACCATACGTAGACAGAAAATTAGTAAGGATATAGAAGACTTTAATAATAATGGTGAAAGAGTGAATGGTTTTCTGCTAAGATCACCATCAAGGCAAGAATGTCTGCTCTTACCACTTCTATTAAGCATTGTATTGGACGTCCTAGCCAGTGCAATAAGATAAGAAACACAAATAAAAGGCATATCAACTGGAAAGGAAGAAGTAACACCAACTTTAGTCACAGATGAAATAATCATCTAGGCAGAAGATTGTAAGGAATTTGCAAAAGAGCTACCAGAATTAGTAAATGTGTCTAGTTGATACATGCAACAATATGGAGACGTCTAAGAGTTATTATGCTCAGTTTAAAAAGTCAGACAAGAAAGAGAACATACTGTATGCTTCTATTTCTAGAAAAATTCTAGAAAATTCAAACTAAAGTAGAGTGACAGAAACCAGATCAGTTGTTCCCTAGGGATGGACATGGAAGGAGGGATGGATTACAAACGGACATGAGGAAACTTTGGGAGGTGATAGAAACATTTATTTTCTTGATTGTGTTGATGGGTTTTCAGGTGTATTTGTCAAAACTCAGACTGAACACTTTAAATATGTGTATATTGTTGTAAAGTGGTCATATCTCAATAAAGTCATAAAAATGTTAAAAGAAGAGAAAGGGGAAGGAAGGGGGGAGGGGGAGGGGGAGGGGAGGGGGAGGAGAAGCTGTCAGCCACCAGAGCTAGGATGGGCAACATCCCAAGGACTCTCCCTCCACCCTGCTGTTCACAGTGCTGCCTTTCTCAGAACTATGGCTGTTTCCCTGTGTGATTGTAGAGTAGCTACTCACGATCAGTGTTACAACCTTTTTGTTCACATCTGCAGGAAGGAGAGAGACTCCACAAAGTTCCTTCTCAAAACAGAAAACACTTGCCCAGCAAACTTCTCTCTGTATCTCATTGGCCAGAATTGTGCTACATGCCTTTTCCTGAACCTTTAACTAATCAGGTCTGTCTCATTATTCAGTAGAAGAAGGGGCTTTCATATTGAGGAATTAATCCCCGAGTTCACTACAGTGATCTTACTCTAAGATATTTTTCTCTTCACCATGAAAGACAGTTCTTTTTCTTTCCTTCCGTCTTCCTCCTCCTCCTTCCTTTTCTTTATCTTCTTTCCCTTCTTCTTCCTGTTCTCCTTCTTCTTCTTCTTTCTCTTCCTCCTCCTCCCCCTCCCCTTTCTCCTCCCCTTCCCCTTCGTCTTAACAAAGACATATTATAGGTCACCCATTAATTCATAGATTTAAAAAAAAGTGTTTAGGTATATTTATGAAAGATGAAGCTATAAGTAGGGGACAAGAGATGGGTTCGCTCTGTTACTAAGGACCATCTCCATGCCTTGGGGTCTGTTGGATGGGCAGGGTGCAGACAGGTGCTGCTGCCCCTTGCCCCTCACCACCTGTCCCTCAGATCTTGTGATGGATCCAAAACGACCAGGTAAAAGTTGACTCCTTTATTGTATAGCAAATCCACACTCCATCCAGCTCCATGACGGTATGGTGTGTGATTTGATTTCAAGAGGCAAAAACTGGAAAGCTGCCTCTCTGGTGCTATTTCTCATAAATCCTTAGATATTAATATTTTAAAATGAATCCCTAGATATTAATATTTATCTATAATATCCCTAGATATTAATATTAATATTTTAGGTTAAAAAGATGTGCCAAATTTTCTAATTGACATGGTCCTAGACAATCAAGCAGATAAATTAAATTTTAATAATATACTTTTTTGGGCCCCATGGGATTCACTATAACTGTTTCTGGATTGAATAGAAAAAACCCTGCACATGCGTAGTTTTTAATTTTTTCTGAATCGGCCCTTGTTCAAGAAGCATTGCTCACCACAGTGGTCTACAGGGCAGGAATTTGCTAAGCAACTAAAGAGTTTACCCTGGGTTTCAGGGAAATGTTTAACCTACTTGAAAGAACTAACACATTGGAAAGTCCTTTAATGGTATCCATTTACATGTCAATGCTCTAATTACAAAGATGTCTTATCGGTTTATTTAATGAGCGGAAACCCTACTTAACTCTACTTAGAACCCTGTGTTAACACTTGATAAGCGTCAGGAATAAAACTTTCCCCAGGATGAATCTGGAGATTAGCGACTTAGTTTGTAGTGGGTCCCTTTCTCCATAGTTTCAACACCCTCTGCCCAGCTGACTGCCCGAGACAGTTTGTGTCTACAGGTGCTGGGCTAAAGGATGTTGTCACGAGTCTGTGCTTGCGTTGGGCTGCTGGAGTGACCAGATCCTACAGTGCTCTGCTCACACACCCCCGGGAGCCTTCACTATTTTCCTGCATGTGGCTCTTGGCCTGGCGTGCATTCAGTCCCAATAGACAGCCTTTGTCCATAGGCTGTCCTCTGTCTGTTGGAATCTGCATCCACCACATGGAAGGGGAGGTACCTGGGAATTTACATCCCCCTTGGGAGCAGCCCTTAACCAATGACAGAAGTGCAGGGTGTGTAAACAATCTGGCTCCCTTGTGTGCTCAGGGGTCAACTCTGAGGTATGATCTAGACCAGTATAACAAGACCTGGCGATCTGATTCAGAGAACTTGTGCCAGGGTTGAGATTCTGCATTTCTGACAAGTTCCCTGGTGATTGGTGATACTGCCGGTCCAGGACCATGCTTGGAGTCTCACTGGTCTACTCTGTCTCCAGAACACCCCGTGGGGCTGAGTAAAGTTTCCTTCTCAGGGACTTTGGTTGCCTTGCTTGGCTTGGGCATGTTCAAGGTCCCAACTGACTATTGAGTTTTCCTGGGAATACTTCCTAATAAATCACTTTCACACGAATCCCTGTCTCAGGATCTGCTTCTGGGGAGCCTACCCTAAGGCAATAGAAAAAAACACCTTAGCAGGTGGAGAATGCTAGTCAAGACCCTCCGTGACTGAGACTATTCAGGTCCCAGGCATGCCACAAAATTCCCAAGCCTCCTGATTTTGCTCATGCTGGTCCATAAAGCTGGAATTATTGCTTCCGCTTCTCTGCACCCTCCTCATTTTTTAAGACTCACCTCTAATGCCAACCTTACCATGAAGCTATTCTTGGTCTCTAAAGTCTGAGTCAACCCTTTCTCTCCTCGTGTTTTCACAGCACGTTGCTCATGCCTTGGTTTCCTCATCCAAATAATGGGTACACTGATACTTGCTTTATCACTATCACAGAACTGTTGTGATGAACAAATGAGAGGATAGATGTGAAATTCCTCACCAAGCTGAAAAGGTTTGTATGAATGCCAGCTGTTATGATGATGACTGTTATGTGGGAAAAAACACAGCACCTGTTCCCTATGTAGAGTTTTTCTGAAACAGTTTTTGTTTTGGGGATCTACATATGAAATTTTGGATTTACGGCACTGGTATAAGTAGGAACCATTTTTTTAAATGTACAAACTTAGGCCTTAAAGTTTCCAGATTGGGGCACACATCTGTTACTTGGGAGCTCCCACTGCGGACTGCTAATCCCGCAGCCCAACCTATTACACTCTGTAAAACCAAGACCAAGGTCAAAGGGGGCAGGTTCTGGGGGTAGAATATGGGGTGAAATCCAGTTTCTGGGGTGTCTCAGCGGGGTCCTCAGGGCCATCAGCTTTCTCCCCATCCGCACACCAAGCTGTAAAGCCTATCACTGTAGGCTGAGCAGAGAACTTTTGGGAAAGACAAAAAGCTACTGTTTGCTACTTCTCCGGGGATGATGACAGCACCCAGACAAAAATATCTGGAGCTCAGCGGGATGTGTGAAGACTGGACTGAGAAAGAGAGGTAGAGAGACGGCTGTGGGAACAAGCTAAGCCGGGCTCCGGGGTTGGCCAATTCTTATTCAGCCAGCTTGCTTGCACTGTGACATACTCGTTATTAACATGGAAAGGAAATTTAAAAAGTGAGGTGTCAGCACCATCCTCAACCTTCCTGAGCACAGGCAGCTGGCACAAAGCAGACTCTGCCCAGGCTAAAACCCCCAAGTGACAGCAATGTGGGAAAGAGAAACTCATGGAGCCTACTTAGAATCATATAGATACAGGTGCAAGTGTAGCTCCATCACCCAGTATCTGCATGACCTTAGGACATTGTTCTATCCTTTCTAGACCTCAGTGTTCTTACTGCAAGATGGGGATAATCATATAGTAGAGGGTCACTGTCAGGATTAAGTAGAGTCTGGATGGAAAAGCATCGTGCCAATGACTTCATAACGTTATGACTGGTATTATGCGTGACGATCATGATGGTGGTTGGGTTGATTATTTTACAGTTTTTAAAGTGTTTTCAGTCCAGTATAGTAAAAGGCTACTGGTCTTCAACTTTTTTTTTTTTTTAAATTCCAATGGCATTTTTCTTTTCTTTTCTTTTTTTAAAAAATCATTTATTTATTTATTTATTTATTTATGGCTGTGTTGGGTCTTCGTTTCTGTGCGAGCACCTTCTCTAGTTGTGGCAAGCGGGGGCCACTCTTCATCGCGGTGCGCGGGCCTCTCACTATCGCGGCCTCTCTTGTTGCGGAGCACAGGCTCCAGACGCGCAGGCTCAGTAATTGTGGCTCACGGGCCCAGTTGCTCCGCGGCATGTGGGATCTTCCCAGACCAGGGCTCGAACCCGTGTCCCCTGCATTGACAGGCAGATTCTCAACCACTGCGCCACCAGGGAAGCCCCCGGTCTTCAACCTTTTTACATTGAGAAATGAACCTTGTCCTCAGAGGGTTTGCAGGTTGTCCGAGTAAACAGACTTATAACCCAACAACTAAATGATATTACTTTGGGTCAGAGAACACACGTGATCGTCTTTATTGTGCAGAAGGGGGAACTGAGGATCAGAAAGTCAAATGACTTGCCCAAGGTCATGCAGCTAGGAGGAAGGAGGGTCATAGTTCTAGCCCAGTTGTCTGACCCTACACCTCAAGGATGGCTGCCCTCACCTCTCCGTCCTGGGACATGGTGAGGGGACTTGGAGATGGATGGTCTGGAGGGGATGAGGGACGGGAGGACGACAATTGATATGAATCCTGCCAAACGCTTATTGGACTTGGCGTTTAAATACCTATTATAATCCATGACATGAAGCAATATGTTGGAGAGGAGGAGGCTGCCTTGGTATCATTTGGGGCACTGGGGTGTGGGTACCCTGGCTGGGACTCCCAACTGCCCAATTTCAGGCTCCCAAAGAGAGAAAGCATGGTCCAAGTTGTCACCTACCCACACAACTTTTTAGCCACGCTGCTTTCCTTGGGCAAGGATGTCCTTTCTGAGGATGAAAGGAGAGACACCTGAACTTGTGTCCAGGCTTCCCAGGTGTGGGTCCTGGCACTGCGGCTTACCTGCTGGGTGAGTTTGGGCATCACTGGATTCTTCTAAGCCTTGTTTTCCTCCTTTGTAAAAATGTGGCACTTACACATGCCCTGCCTCACCCCTCAAATAGCATGCCTGCCATGTGTCAGATATCTTGCCGGGCACTTTACGTATATCAAAGGGATTAGGAAGCAATGGGGCACAGGGTGGACACTCCTGGAAAACTATAAGCAGCGCTAGCAGCTCATTTTATCATTTCTTTACCGTAATCCCTCCTCATCCCTATGTTACAAAGGGAGAAACTGCTACTTGGAGAGGTTAAATAATGAAATCGAGGTCACGTAGCTATTCAGAGGTCGAACTTAGATACAAATCCTGACTTTCCAACTGTGTTCTTTCCACTAGGCTATGCTGCTTGCTTAAAAGTACGTGAGATGACGATGATTATTATCACTTATGGAAGAAGAATGTCAACATAACCTGCAGCAAGAGATGCTCCAGTTTTCTCCATCCACGGAGAAGAGTAAAAGTATATGTTGGGGCCCACGGGACATCCCTGGAGCTATCTGCCAAGGCCTCCTCAAAGCCCAGGCAGGAGCATGGAGCCCGCTGAAGAGTATTAATAGATTGCTTCTATGTCCTGGTTATTGTAAATAGTGCTGCAATGAACATTGTGGTACATGTCTCTTTTTGAATTATGGTTTTCTCAGGGTATATGCCCAGTAGTGGGATTGTTGGGTCATATGGTAGTTCTATTTTTAGTTTTTTTTTTTTTATAAATTTATTTATTTATTTGTTTATTTTTGGCTGTGTTGGGTCTTTGTTTCTGTGCGAGGGCTTTCTGTAGTTGCGGTGAGCGGGGGCCACTCTTCATCGCGGTGCGCGGGCCTCTCACTATCGCGGCCTCTCTTGTTGTGGAGCACAGGCTCCAGATGCGCAGGCTCAGTAATTGTGGCTCACGGGCCCAGTTGCTCCGTGGCACGTGGGATCTTCCCAGACCAGGGCTCGAACCCGTGTCCCCTGCATTGGCAGGCAGACTCTCAACCACTGCACCACCAGGGAAGCCCTATTTTTAGTTTTTTAAGGAACCTCCATACTGTTCTCCATAGTGGCTGTATCAATTTATATCCCACCAACAGGGTTCCCTTTTCTCCACACCCTCTCCAGCATTTATTGTTTGTAGATTTTTTGATGATGGCTATTCTGACAGGTATGAGGTGACACCTCATTTTGGTTTTGATTTGCATTTCTCTAATGATTAGTGATGTTGAGCATCCTTTCATGTGTTTGTTGGCGATCTGTATATCTTCTTTGGAGAAATGTCTATTTAGGTCTTCCGCCCATTTTTGGATTGGGTTGTCTGTTTTTTTGATATTGAGCTGCATGAGCTGCCCATTGACAGATGAATGAAGAAAGAAGATGTGGCACATATATACAATGGAATATTACTCAGCCATAAAATGAAAAGAAATTGAGTTATTTGTAGTGAGGTGGATGGACCTAGAGTCTGTCATACAGAGTGAAGTAAGTCAGAAAGAGAAAAACAAATACCGTATGCTAATGCATATATATGGAATCTAAAAAAAAATGGTTCTGATGAACCTAGGGGCAGGACAGGAATAAAGACGCAGATGTAGAGAATGGACTTGAGGACACGGGGAGGGGGAAGGGTAAGCTGGGATGAAGTGAGAGAGTAGCATTGGCATATATACACTACCCAATATAAAATAGATAGCTAGTGGGAAGCAGCTACATAGCACAGGGAGATCAGCTCCGTGCTTTGTGACCACCTAGAGGGGTGGGATAGGGAGGGTGGGAGGGAGACGCAAGAGGGAGGGGATATGGGGATATATGTATACATATAGCTGATTCACTTTGTTATACAGCAGAAACTAACACAACTTTGTAAAGCAGTTATACTCCAATAAAGATGTTAAAAAAAAAAAAAAAGAGTATAAATAGAATTGCAAATGGCCCCTCTTGGTGGAAACAATGAGCTGGTGTCAGAAGCAATAAGCTCCAAGTGCAAGGGCCTTGCTGCCCTGGGTCGTGGCCCCGTTCATCCCACTTGTGTCTGATTAGGAAACACTGTCGCCCTTGGTGGCAGTGCCTGATGTCACAAACAACTCAAGTGACAAAAGTGCTCCTTTGGGCTGGAGATCACAAGGAACTGGGGCTAAAATTCATTTCTGGAAGGTGGGAAGTGGTTGGATATAAATATTTTAAGACAACAAATATGATTCAGAAGGCTAATTGGAACGCACTGACACCACCCAGGGCTCCTGGCGGCATGACACACAGATGGGAGTAGAAATCTCCGCCTCGGCTTTAGAACACACACTGTAAGTCACATGAGGGGAGCTGCTCCCTTCAGGGACACACATCCGAGTCCTCCAGAGAAAGCTGGTGGGTGGGGTGGGGAGAGGTAGGGTGGAGCAGGAGACAAGAATCAGGCAGCCTGTCACTTAACCTTTCTGAACCTCAGTTTCTTTATCTGTAAGATGGGTGGAGAGAGAAAGGAACAGTGGGCAGGAGTTAGATTAGACGATCTTAAATTGCCTGGCTCTGTCCCAGCTCTAACCTTGTGGGATTCCAGGAATCCATATCCACCACTTCGATTCGATGTTTTGTTTATTGAGATGATACGGCTTAGGGGTTCAGCATCTGGCCTCTGGAGCCAGACAGCCTGGGTTCAAACATCAGCTCTGCCAATGGGCTTGCTCTGGGCCCTGCATCTTAGAGGGTGCTTCTCTGGCTCTTTTCCATCTGTGTCCTTCCCTATAGGGGCCAAGAGGATGTGCCCATCTGAAACCTGTGTTTCTCATTCTAGATCACACTCTGGGTCCCTGGAACCATGGAACTCTCTGCCTGAACGACTCCATGTCAGCTCCCGGGATCCAGGAAGCCCTCACCTGTGGGTCCATCCTCCCTAGAATGGACCGTGGTATTGGTGTGCACACCCCCTTCTCCCGAGGGCTGTTTGCAGCGGGAAGTCTAAAGCTTGGACGTGTGGGCTGGGGTGACCACGTGCACCTGTGAATGGTCCCTCGCAGTTTAAGACAGAGCTGGGAATAGGAAGAGAATGAAGGTGCACTGCGGGCCGGGGACCACTCTCCTGGGGCCACTGGTCCTGGTCTGGAACTCCAAGGAGTGTGAGAATTCTGAATTCAAATTGGGCCTTGCAGCCATTATACAGGTAGATTTGTCAAGTAGGATGAGAGAACATGTTTTATATAACAATTTGTTGGCTGGATTCATAACTTTCAAATATTTAGACATGTGGTCTATGGGTCTCCATGTACTCTTGCCCTGAGCCCCCCCCCCCATGTTAATGGGGAGCCTGGACCCTGGGAACATTGCTTAACCTCTTGGTACTAGGTTTCCCCACCTGTAAAGTAGAAATAATATCAGAACTAACCTCATAGAGTTATTATACGGGCCAATAAGTTGGCACGTGGAAACTAGTATTTCCTTCTCTGCCCAACGCATGGTGAGCATTCAGTAAAATGTTAGCTGTTGTTATTTTTCTATCATCCAGGCCTGGGGTTCTACCCTCCATGCCCTGCAGACTTCCTGGTCCCCCCAATGTCATGGCTTCACTTTGTCACACTGTCCTGCCACCTGGCACATGGTAGCCAGACCACAACTCTACCTGGCATATTGCTACCTCTTGAGGTCACCTTCAGCCTGGGTAGCCCCTCCCAGACTGGAGGAACCTCCCACATCCTCTCCTGGAAGCTCCCACCCCGGGGAAATAGGACCCATCACCTGCACAGCTAAAGCCAATGCACAAAGCTGTTTGGGGCAAAACTAAAACAGGCAAATAAAAGCTTCTTGAAGTATCACCATCCCAGCTAGGGAAAGATGCATTGGGAGCTAAAAAGCACAATCCCTCTTCTAGAGAGCAAATAAATAAGTCTGAATACAGGTGCCAGGGCTCAGCTATATCATTAACCATCTTGCTTGGAGACCTGGCTGGTGATAGCAAAGCTAGTAGGAAGCATTGCTCTTTCAATTTAACTTTGCTATCATTAAAAGCCTTCTGTAGTTCCTCCGATACACTTATTTTATTTTTCTGGCATCATGCCAGATAAAAGGAGGATAAATGATAAGTCTGTTAACAAATACCTCAGTTAATTTTATGGCAGAGAGAGCAGAGGAGGGGGAGGGTGGGACCAGCCCCATGCTGTGGGCTCAGAACCATTTTGGGCATCAAACATTTATTAGGGACCAATCATAAAAGCCCCCATGATGGTGTAATGGCTCATTCTAAATGCTTCCTGATAATAAAATGAGCATTGATCGGAAAGACAATATTTAAACTCTATCCACAGTATGTCAAGGAAAGGACAAGGTGGATGAGGCATGAGAAACACTTGGCCAACTTGTTTAATGGTCAGGGGCCCTGCAATTTGTGTTCTATTGACAGGTGGGGGAATGTTCGCTAGGAAGTGCTTTATCAAGGGAGGCACCCCCAGACCCGGGTTCAAATCCTGCCTTCTCACGTTGGCACTGAGTGACTTTGGACGCGATACATAACCTCTCTGGGCCTTTGCTGGCTACTCTAGAAAATAGAGACATTGATACTTCTCTCATGTAGTGGTTTGGGGGGTACTGAAAGGAAGAGGTACATAAAGCAGCATCGATACATTTGAAGGTCCCGTCCTCCTTCCCTTGAGTTGGAACGTGGTGGCCCTGATCTGGGAAAGCACACCTCTAGCTTCAGGACAGGCACTGTGCCATGAACAAAGGAACAGGCTCAGAAATTGATGGCTCCGCTGCCTTGCAAAGAACTGCTTCACATAAGTGCACTGACCATCATCACTGACCTGGATACATGTCACATGAACCAGATTCTGATTGTTAATTAAGTAAACCTACGATGACATTCCCATGAGTATGGTCTTTCAGTGGCCCTTCCTTGTTTACCTCAGGACAAAGTCCACACTCCCCAGCACCGCATCTGAGACCTGTCTCCCACCTCCCTGCCTCACTGGCCCCCTGGTTCTTCCACAGGCCCTTCCTGTTCCAGCCCCATGTTCTGTGCTGACTTCCTGCCTCTGCATACATATGCTGTTCCCTCGTCCTGGAGTACCTTTCCACCCTCTCTGCCCAAATGACTCCTTTTACCCTTAGGGGGAGCTCAGGGGTCTTCCTCTTCAGAAAGCCTTCCTTGATATCCCCGCCCCACTCAGGGTTAGGCTTCCTTCTAACCCACGAGCTTCCCTCCTCCAGCAATGATTGCACTCCTTTGACATTGCGTCCTCTTCTCTCTCAGACCTGAAGGCGAGTCTCATCTCTGTTTGTTAGGCAGCCATCTCAGTGCCTGGCCGAGAGGCAACAATCTGTAAAAGTTTTTTCACTCAGCTCTCAATCCCTAGGGAATCTTGTCCAATCCCAGAGATCTGAAAACCATGTCTGCTGATATTCGGAAAAGAAGAAAACCTCTAATTCAAAAAGATACATGCATCCCGATGTTCATAGTGGCATTATTTACAATAGCCAAGACATGGAAACAACACAAATGCCCATCAGCAGATGACTGGTTTAAGAAGATGTGGTATGTATATACAATGGAAT